>NC_068917.1:42359192-42662554 GCF_023091745.1 Budorcas taxicolor | reverse complement strand
GTTGACTTACTTTTTCTCAGTGCTATGCTTCTGTTTTTTCCTTGGTTACCAACCAAGGTTTGAAGTCTATGGCATAAGATCAAACTCCCATAAGACTGGAAGTGTCCAAGTGCTGTCTTATATTTGGTTACATGTTTGGTAAATTTATGGGTTTTCCTTTATTTTTATTGATTTCAAAAATGTTGCCAGTGAAGAGTCTACAGTCCTCCTTTGTTTTGCCATCTTTTCTGGAAATCTGTTTGTTCCACCACTTAATATCTGAGATTCATTTTCTCATCTATACAAATAGGAGGAAAGCCACCATTAAATGGTAAAAGATTAAATGAAACTTAAGAAAATTCTAGTTCTGTCTGAATTGTTTTGGGCCTAGTTATCCAACAATGGCTCCCACTAGCAAATCCTATCATTTATTTGTCTGATCTCGAGAACTTAGAGGTTTGTCATCAATCAGAAGTATACCCCAGATGTTGCCAAATTTTTCTGTGAAGGGCCATGTAGTAAATATTTTAAAATTTGCAGGCCACATAGTCTCTGTAGCAACTACTTCATGTTGCAGTATGAAGCAAGTTGTTTGTTGTTCAGCTGCTAAGTCGTGTCCAACTCTTTGTGATGCCATGGACTGCAGCACACCAGGCTCCTTTTTCATTCACTATCTCCCAGAGTTCCCTCAAATTCATATCCATTGAGTCAGTGATGCTATCTAACCATCTCGTCCTCTGCCACCCCCTTTTCCTTTTGCCTTTAGTCTTTCCCAGCATCGGGGTCTTTTTCAATGAGTTAACTCTTTGTATAACGTGGCCAAAGAATTGGAGCTTAAGTATCAGTCCTTCCAATGGATATTCAGGATTGATTTCCTTTAGGATTGACTGGTTGGATCTCCTTGCAATCCAAGAAGCTCTCAAAAGTCTTCGCCAGCACCACAATTCAAAAGCATCAATTCTTCAGGGCTCTGCCTTCTTTACAGTCCAACTCTCACACTGTACATGACCACTGGAAAAACCACAGCTTTGACTATATGGATCTTTGTTGGCAAAGAGATGTCTCTGCTTTTTAACATATTGTCTTGGCTTGTCATAGCACTCCTTCTAAGACAAGATGTAAATGTATCAGTGGCTGTGTTTCAATAAAACTTTACTTATAGAAACTGAAATTTGAATTTCATATTATCCTCACATGTCACAAAATATTTTTCTTTTGATTTTTTCCCAGCTATTAAAAATGTGGAAAAAATTTATTTCCTCATGGGCCATACAAAAATGGTTAGTGGGCTATATAAGAGTCATATAAGCTCACAGGATATATTTTTCTGATCCTGGTATACCTTCAGCACTCCAGGATTTTGCTAGAGAGAATAATCTGGATCTTCACAGCTTTTATCAAAACCCCCTTTGAGAGAAATGGATTTAGGAAATAGAACTCAAAGGACATACTGTCTATGCATTTTTTCTACATTAACTTTAAATTCTGTCTTTGAGGCAAGTTCAGCTCCTGAGAGACTATTAACTTGGTCCAACTCAGCTCAACTCCAAAGAGAATCTCCTTCACTAAACTAAATTTGAATATTATGCTTTCTACTTTAATCAGGGGTTACTACAAGATAAAACAGCTTTATTCCAGCTTTTGCACTTGCAAAACAACTCCAATAAATCACTCAGTGTCCCTGCGTAGGGTATCCTGCAAAGAATTTGTCTCAGAATTCAGTACTAGGAAAAACTCTTTCCTTTCAGACATTTCCCAGTTCTTTCTCTCAGCTAACTACATACAATTCTTACCAAGCTTTCCTCTTTACACTGGCTTCTGGGAAGCTTAGAGTCAGCGTTTATTCTCAGTCATAGCCACAGCATTCTTCCAAGGCCCCTGTATAGTACAACTCCAGAGACCCTAAATTAGTGGTCTAGTACAGACATTTAGGTGAGAAAACTGATATCTGGAAAAGTGATGGCCTTCTTTCTGAATCTGAGTCTGGACCTACATTGAGGGCCGTCCTACATCTACCCCTTCTCCAGCTGTCTTTTCTGGTTCCCTGAAATAGATTAATATGTTCTCTTAGAAAAATTTGACAAAGGGTAGTTTCTTAGAGGAAAATGGCAAAGGTCTCTCTAGAAGCTCATCTTGAAAGGATTCACTTTCTGTGTTGGGTTAATTGCACAGAGAAGTGCTAGGAAAAAAACTTAAGGAAGGAACACTGGTCTGAACCTGGCAGGCCATTACTCTACTTTCCTGTGTCAAACCTAACACAGAGAGCACCTGTTACTTGCTCTAGACTCTGAGAAGCCATAGATCACACAGGTTCTTTCCTAGCCCATGGACACATGACTAAGCCTGTTCAAGGTCTGGTAGTTTACAGAGAGGCACTCCATAAATTTCCTAGGAAATAGCACTCATTGACTCATCAAGCATTTCAATAATCTGAATCTTTTAGTGATTAAGGAATAATTCTCAATGGTGTTTGGACTAATATCTCCAGAGTTCAGAGGTAGTGGGATTAAAAAACAACAACAACAACCATACTTCTCTATCCACATCTACTTTGAATTAACACTGTCTCCACATCTGAGTGCAAGGCTACCTTTGTTTTCCTTCCCTTCGGAAACACCCCACTGTCTGTCCTGAGCCCTTTCCCAGTGGGACTCTGATTAGGTGCTCTGAATTAGATACCAGGCCTTCTTTACTTCCAACTACTTAGGTCTGCTGTCAGGAGGTCAAAAGTAGAAATGTGATTGGTTGTTCCACTTCTGGGACTTGTCAAATGCCTCTAGGAACTGAACATTTTTATTTATACTCCAGCTAGTTTTACTGCACAAATCAAATGGATTGGGACAGTTTAAATTGAGAGTTATAAAGGCCTTTCCCTATATGGGAGTTAGGATCATGTTCATTCTCTCTATAAAATTCCCATTCCTTTGAGTCCAACAGTTTTTCTTGAACTGTTGGCATTAGTTTGCTTCATCCAGCCTATTTGTGGCTCAATACTTTGGCTTGTCTCTTGGTCATCTAGTTCCCTACATGCTGCTGCGCTGAGAGGGGCCCAAACCCTCTATTTGAGGAAGTGTATCCTATAGTGACCCCTAGACAACCAAATAAGAACTAAAGAAATGAAGGTTTATGGGCTGTAACTCCAAGGTGGCCAGAGAATCCCTCTTTTTCTGTTTTTCTTTTTGGATTATCATACCTCCTTTCCATGAGTGGTGGGTCCAGGAGAACTGGGCCAAGAAGATGATTTTACCAAAATTTTCTCCAGGCCACTTGACTTGCTTCTAACCTAGGCAAATGGAATCATTTAGGTCTTCAGGTATAAAGTGTAGAGTCAGTAACCAGCTGACTCTAATAAGAATAGGCAGCTGTATGTTTGGAGCCATCTTCGTTTTCCCCTCTAGCTTCTGTGGTCAGTAGTGATGTCAGCAATCTGGGGTCATCAGTCTTCAGTTTTTCTACCTTTCCCCTTTCCTAACCCCTTCTTCTGCCTCCATCTTTCCCCCTCTTCTCTCTCCTGTACCATGTAGAAACATAGCTCACTCAGTGTTTCATAATCCCTCCCGGTTGTGCTCCTCCTGTATTGCCTGTCACAGTGAATGGCATCACCCTTCTGTCAGAACCAAACCCTGCCTCCTCCCTGCCCACACCTTACTGTGTAGTCATCAAATCTCATCCGTTTTACCTCATCTTTAACTCTCACACCTGTCTACTTCTTTTAATCTCTGTTGCTGTTGTTATTGTTTAGTTGGTAAGTTATGTCTGACTCTTTTGTGACCCCATGGATTATAGCCTGCCAGGTTCCTCTGTCCATGGGATTTCCCAGGCAAAAATACTGGAGTGGGTTGCCATTTCCTTCTCCAGGGGATCTTCCTGATCCATTGATCAAACTTGCATCTCCTGCCTGGCAGGCAGATCCTTTACCACTGAGCCACTTAGGAAGCCCTCTCTCCTCTGCTTCAGCTCCCATTTCTAGTTCATTACCTCTCCTGCCCACAACAGCTTCTGCCGTGCCCTTAATCATTGACTTCAGGTCTCCCTTACTCAGGAAATTCATCCCATTCCTGCAAGACAGGGTACTCTTGTCTGTTCTTCTACAACATCCTCTATTTATTAATTTTATAAGTAGAGTTGCCTCCTCCACTGAACAGTAAGCTCTTTTTTTCTCCTTCACCCTTGTGTCCCCAGGCCCAGACCAGATCTGGCACATAACAAATGCTCAATAACTCTTTGATAAGTGAATTAATGAGATATACAAAAGAAATTTGGAAAGTTATCTTTTAACTGGGGATAGATATTGGGGCTAAGATAGTTTGTAATTTTTTTTATTTGCACAGATTTTTGAGACATTAGTAGCATTTCTACCTGTCTTTTTTTTTTTTTTTTAGTTATATACCACTTCATAGAACTATTACGTTTTTATAATTATGAAGTGCTTTTTTATAATCCACATCGTATTGAAAGAGACACTTGGGAAGAAAGCTTGCGTTTTGAATTTCGTTTATTCCCCTGTGACTTTAATTCTGACCCCTGAGGTACCAGGACCCAGGCTGGCTTGATCAGATCTTGGCAGTGAAGGAGAGTAGGCCCTTAGAGGAATTATCCAGCTTGCTGGATTCGCTAGGTGAGAATGGTTCTTAATAAGGATTCTAGTAAATGTTGGAAAAAGATCGGTGCTGTATAGTCAAAGTACAGATAGTAAGCCAGGAATGAGGAGGAAGATGGACTACTGCATGCACACAAGGCCTGTCAGAGATTTGGATTCAAACCAGAGCAGCAGGGATTATATGACAAGGTCAGTGAAGGGACCTCACATCTGACCCAGGACGGGGCTGTCTTTTTGATACTGGTTTATGCAGATGATGAGGAGTCTTTTAAGAGCATCAGCCCCAGGGATGCCTTTCTGGTTCTGCCCAGTCTTAAAAGAGCCCCTTCTGAGGATGGCCAGGGATTTAAAACAGGTCTGTACAATTTGTTCTATTTTATTAGATGCTATGTTCAGATCTGTATTTATACTAATTTATTTCATACGATATACTTTCAAAAAGGTGGCACAGTGGTAAAGAATCTGCTTGCCAGTGCAGGAGGTACAGAGAAGCAGATTTGGTCCCTAAGTTGGAAAAATACCCTGGAGTAGGAAATGGCTACTCTAGTATATATAACCTGCTCCAGTATTCTTGCCTGGAAAATTCCATGGACAGAGAAGCCTGGCAGGCTGCAGTCCCAGGGTATTGCAACAGAGCACATATACGCTTTCAAAAAAGAATATGAGGTGGCCTAAGATAAAAGGACAGATACACTATTATTAACAAACAGTAATAATATTGGAGAAGGAAATGGCAACCCACTCCAGTGTTCTTGCCTGGAGAATCCCAGGGACGGGGGAGCCTGGTGGGCTGCCGTCTCTGGGGTCGCACAGAGTCGGACACGACTGAAGTGACTTAGCAGCAGCAGCAATACAGGTTAAAAGGCAGAAATTCAAGTGAGAAGGAGAAAATTAATATTATATTAAAAAGTTGTGGCTGAAGAAAATGACACTGTTAAGATCAAAGTTTGGCCCTGAGCTTTCTAGTGGTCTCAACAAAACAGGAACTACATGGATTTTGTATTTTAAAATCTTTCTGAAATAGTTCTAAATTTTGGTATAGATGACAAAGAGTATCTGTTCATCAGGAGAAGAAATTTTGTCTTGGGTGTGAACTCTGAGAGGAACTTGCCATACAAACCTTTATTTAAGAGGCACTGAGTAATATAATAAAGTATTCACATGTACTATCCTTATTAATGCTCTATCTTTTTCGTAATGTTTGAAAACAGATGATTAAAATCTTGGTTGAATCTTGGTTATGGTTACATTTCTATGTTTCTTCTTTAGGTATTTATCATTATATTGGAACATGCATTCAGAATTTTCTGCATAATTTTTTATGGCTTCTATTAATATTATATCCTTATTTTATTGCTCTAAATGCTTGTCTCTCAATGCTTTTTGTTATTAAATTGACATCATATACAATAATTAAACCCTTAAACTGTCATCATGAGTTTTGCTTAAGTTAGCCATATTTCGAGTAATTCTTATCACAAATCTTTGCTCAATTGGTTTGATTCTCTTCTGTTCCTCCCATCAGTGTTTTTAGATGTTTATACCATCTTTACAAGTACATTGCTATCATTCATTCCTGCTACACATTGCAGGTTAATGAACTTTCTGTGGCTCTCAAACTGTGTATTTTCTAGATGGACTCTGCCAGTTAAACTGGGAATGTATGTATCGGTTTCAGGCAAAAGTTAATTTAGAGGGAAACTCTGAAATTCCTCTTCTGTTCTCCTTGGTTTATATATATTCTGACCAGGAGATGCTAACAGTGAACTGTGTTTCATAATTACACCCATTTGCCACCTCTTTTACAAATGCCTCATCACCGAGTTTTTCAAACCTCTGGCTGCTAATATTTAAATTCCTAATTGTAATCATTACTGGAGACCTCATTTACTTTGTTTAAAATCCTTTGGAAACTGAGGTCTCTGAATCTTCTCTGTCAACAAAATTGTGTGATGAAACCATTTTATTTATAGATAGTTGCTATCATTTTAAAATTCATTTCCTTGCAAATCTTAAATATACTTTTCCAACTTTATTACTGCTTGATTTTGGGAAAGGGAACAGTTGTGACATCAGTAGCAAAGCTGTCAAAATCTTATATAATTTATTCTTGTATTATTAGGCACAAGTCTCACTGAAATGTTGTATATTTTATATTCTGCAAACAAAATGTGGAATTTAGCTCATTATTTCTGGATCCGCACTCAGATCCATAGGAACATGACAAAAGTGGAAGTAATAATAAATATTCAATAATTCAAAGTAGCTGATGATAACATCTGGTCCTTTGGAGGAAGGCCATAGAGCAATGTTTAATTAGGCTGAAGAAATATGGGTAATGAAAATGTGATTGGATATAAAGACCTTCCTAATAATGAAGGCTGTTAAGTCTTAGAATCACTAATATTCTTTGTTGAAAGGATAGATACATAACTGGCCGAGATGACTTAAGACTCCTTAAGGGGTGTTGCTATTCAGTGTGGTCCACAGACCAGCAACAATAGTGATACCTGTGAGCTTGTTAGAACTGTAGGCTCCACCACAAATCTACTCAGAATGTGCATTTTAGCAAGATATCCAGATTAAGATGCACATTAACATTTTGAGAAGCAGACTGCCTTACAGCACTCTTCTAAAACTTGGTTGAATATAGGAATCAACTGGGGAATTTTAAAAAATGCCAACCTCAGAGACTTTGATTGACTCGGTCTGAGATGTGGTCCTGAGAGTGGGGATTTATCCCCAGATAATTTCAATGTGCAGCAGTTCCCACTGCCTTAGAACTGTTTTAGGAGCCTATGGAAATCCACTGAAGTCCTGGACTCAGACATCCTGATTGTTTTTTTAATTGTGGTTAAAAAATCCATAACACAAAGTTTACCATTTTAAATATTTTCAGTGTAAAATTCGTAGTAGGAAGTCAAGAGATACCTGGAGTAATAGGCAAGCATGGCCATGGAGTGCAAAATTAAGCAGGGCAAAAGCTAAGAGAGTTTGCCAAGAGAATGCACTGGTCATAGCAAACACCCTCTTCCAACAACATGAGAAAACTCTACACATGGACATCACCAGATGGTCACTACCGAAATCAGATTGATTATATTCTTTGCAGCTGAAGATGGAGAAACTCTATACAGTAAGCAAAAACAAGACTGGGAGCTGCCTGTGGCTCAGATCATGAACTCCCTATTGGAAAATTCAGACTTAAATTGAAGAACATAGGGAAAACCACTAAACCATTCAGGTATGATCAAAATCAACTTCCTTCTACATACAGTAGAAGTGACAATTCAAGGGATTAGATCTGATAGAGTACCTGAAGAACTATGGACGGAGGTTCATGACATTGTACAGGAGGCAGGGATCAAGACCATCACCAAGAAAAAGAAATGCAAAAAAGGTAAAATGGTTGTCTAAGGAGGTCTTACAGATAGCTGAGAAAAGAAGAGAAGCAAAAGGCAAAGGAGAAAAGGAAAGATGTACCCATCTGAATGCAGAGTCCCAAAGAATAGCAAGGAGAGGTCAAAGAATAGCAAGGAGAGGTCAAAAAAAGTCTTCCTCAGTGATCAGTGCAAAGAAATAGAGGAAAGCAATAGAATGGGAAAGACTAGAGATCTCTTCAATTAGAGATACCAAGGGAACATGTCATGCAAAGACGGGCACAATAAAGGAAAGAAACAGTATGGACCTAACAGAAGCAGAAGATATTAAGAAACGGTGGCAAGAATACACAGAAGATCTACACAAAAAAGATCTTAATGACCCAGATAACCACGATGGTGTGATCACTCACCTAGAGCCAGACATCCTGGAATGCAAAGTCAAGTGGGCCTTACGAAACATCACTACAAACAAAGCTAGTGGAGGTGATGGAAATCCAGTTGAGGTATTTCAACTGGAAGTGCTGCATTCAGTATGCCAGCAAATTTGGAAAACTCAGCAGTGGCCGCAGGACCACTGATTGGGATTTCATTCCAGTCCCAAAGAAGGGAAATGCCAAAGAATGTTCAAACTATCACACAATTGCAATCATCTCACATGTTAGCAAAGTAATGCTAAAAATTCTTCAAGCGAGGCTTCAACCATACTTGAACCGAGAACTTCCAGATGTTCAAGCTGGATTTAGAAAAGACAGAGGAACCAGAGATCAAATTGCCAACATCCATTGGATCATCAAAAAAGCAAGAGAGTTCCAGAAAAACAGCTACTTCTGCTTTATTGACTATGCCAAAACCTTTGACTGTGTGGGTCACAACAAACTGTGGAAAATTCTTCAGGAAATGGGAGTACCATACCACTTTACCTGACTCCTGAGAAATCTGTATGCAGGTCAAGAAGCAACAGTTAGAACTGGACATGGAACAACAGACTGGTTCCAAATTGGGAAAGGAGTACCAGACATGGAACAACAACTAGTTCCAAGTTGGGAAAGGAGTACGTCAAAACTGTATATTGTCACCCTGTTTATTTAACTTGTATACAGAGTACTTCATACGAAATGCTGGGCTGGATGAAGCACAAGCCATAATCAAGATTTCTGGGAGAAATATTAGTAACCTCAGATATGCAGATGACACCACCCTTATGGCAGAAAGCAAAGAAGAATTAAAGATGAAAGTGAAAGAGGAGAGTGAAAACCTGGCTTAAAAGTCAACATTCAAAAAAATAAGATCATGGTGTCCAGTCCCATCACTTCATGGCAGGTAGGTGGGGAAACAGTGGAAACAGAGACTTTATTTTGGGGGGCTCCAAAATCACTGCAGATGGTGACTGTATCCATGAAATTAAAAGATGCATGGTCCTTGGAAGGAAAGCTATGACCAACCTAGATAGCATATTAAAAAGTGGAGACATTACTTTGCCAACAACAGTCTGTATAGTCAAAGCTATGGTGTTTCCAGTAGTGATGTATGGATTGAGAATTGGACCATAAAGAAAGCTGAGCACTGAAGAATTGATGCTTTTGAACTGTGGTGTTGGAGAAGACTCTTGAGAGTTCCTTGAACTGCAAGGAGATCATACCAGTCAGTCCTCTTTAGGACTAAATATTCAGTCAATCCTGAATAGTCATTGGAAGGACTGATGCTGAAGCTGAAACTCCAATACTTTGGCCACCTGATGGGAAGAACTGACTCATTGGAAAAGACCCTGATGGTGGGAAAGACTGAAGATAGGAGGAGAAAGGGATGACAGAGGATGAGATGTGTGGATGGCATTAATGACTCGATGGACATGAGTATGAGCAAGCTCTGGGAGTTGGTGATGGACAGAAAAGCCTGGCATGCTGCAGCCCATGGGGTTGCAAAGAGCTGGACAGGACTAAGTGACTGAACTGAACTGAAGTACTTTCCAGTGGTGTGTAATTATCACCACTATCCATTTCCAGAAATTTTTCATTATCTCAAAGAGAAATTTTCTACCAATTCAGCAATTATTCCCCATTCTCACCAACTCTTATTGATCTTCTGTCTCTCTGTATTTATTATTCTGAAAAGTTTCACATCAGTGGAATCACACATTGTGTGATCTTTTGTGTGTGACATTTCTCTTAGCATAACGTTTTCAAAGTTAATCCATGATATAGTATATATTGAATTTTATTCTTTTTTATGGCTGCAGGCCACTCTCCCTTCTTCCTGATAGCAGGGTTCTGAACCTCCACAAGTTTAAGGCTGCATGGGAATTTCTTCAGGGTTGGAGAGTGCCTCACCTGGTTGGGGCCCAGTAGCTTGTGGTGCAGGTACAGGGTGACTGGGCTTTTGTTTGCAAGGAGACTCACCTGAATTTATCACAAGTAAGAAGGAGGGCATTTTAAGGATACAAGAGAGGTGGCATCCTTCACTGTTCAGGAGAAAACAGGACACCTGGAGCCTTGGGAAGATAAGAACCTTGGGTTGGTTCTGTGTCCCGTAAGGCTTTGGAAACCTCTTTTTTTAGTGAATGGAGCTTTCTTCTCACATTCCATCATCAGTGGATCTTAGCTACTTTTCATATGTCTGCTTCTTTCTGTTATGCATTTGTATTCTTTCACTTTTTGATGGCTTTATTTCCTCTGGGCTTCCCAAGTGGCTCAGTGGTAAAGAATCCACCTACCAATGCAGGAGGCACAAGAGATGCAGGTTCTATCCCTGTGTCAGGAAGATCTCTGGAGGAGGAAAGAGCAACCCACTCCAGTATTCTTGCCAGGGTAATCCCATGGACAGAAGAGCCTGGCGGGCTATAGTCCATGGGTTTGCAAAGAGTTGGACATGACTGAATACCTGAGCGTGCATGCATATTTCCTCTACCCCAACTTTTGCTTCTTACAGATTCATTTTGCATTAAGGCTTATCAAGGCTTCTTTTAGCTCCTATGGCTGCCATTGCTAACTGCCTCATTTTCTCCAGCAAAATTCTCTAGAAATACCAGAAATTTAATTGGTCCAGCTCATCTTTCTATACCAGGTAATGTCCATCACTCTCAGGCAGTGGTCCATCTCCTGGTCTAATTGGCTGTTGTTTCGTAGTCTCCTTGGGTGGGGGTGGAGTGGGGTGTATAAGGCGTTGTTCTTAGGAGTTGCTGGAGGGAAAGGCAGATACAACTGGTGTGTCTATAACAGCATGTGATTCAGAGTTCACCTCTCTCAACTTATGACTTGTGTACTCAGGTTGATAGTGAGCATATTTTTCCACTGGAAAATACTGGTTAATCATGAAGCCTGACTTTCCCACCCAGTTGTAAAGGCAAATGTGTTCTTAAATACGTATTTAAGAAACAGGGAAAATAAAGCACAGGGCACTTAAGTTTGAACTTAGCTAAACAGTGAATATGTTTCCGATGAGGAACATCGGTGTTTGTGACATACAGTAAAAAGTTATTCTATGTTTTTGTTGTTACTGTTTTCTAAATCAGGCAACCCTAGTGACAAGAGATTTTTCAAAGGGGAAGCTATTCCTCAGGTATGGTATAAAAAAGTCTGAGAATTAGGAAATGGTTTGTTTCTCAGCTATTCCAGCTGCCTTATTCAGATGAGGGAATGTTTACATTACAGTATGTATTTTGCAGTGTCTGTAAAATTCATTTGGTTCTTTGCTTCATACTCCAAACAATCACAACTACGTTTGCTGCTGCTGGGGTTGCTACTGTGCTTCACTGGCTACTTTACCATGTGATGCACACCAGTCGAGCAGTGTAATAAGAGTTTAACAAAGGAACTGTTGTCAGTCCGGTGGGAAGAATGTAGGAAACCATGAGAGAGAATGCAGTGATGCCAGGCAGGCAGGTAACCTCATCTAGGCCTGATGATTTTGTAGAAAGACCACTTCATAGGTTTTGTGGCCTCTTGTCAAGGGACCCCCGACCACCCCATGGCAACCCTGCAGGTAGGAAGCTGGAGAAATATGCATTTTACCTTCACCCTCTTCCTTCCTTCCTCCCTCTGTTCTCCTGCCAGGGTCCTCAGGTGACCAAATCCAGGCAGAAAGCATATGGGCCAGCCGCCTAGAGCACAGGGAGGGTGAAGAGTAGCAGAATGTACGGAAGGGCAAATAGAAGACTTAAGCTCAAATCCCTCCTCTGCACAGACTCTGTTAATCATTTTGTGTAGTCACCTCACTTGATCTCACAACGGTTTTATAGTGAAAGTACTCTTAATGCCCCCATTTTACTGATGTGGTTGAAGGAGTAGTTGTATTGAATAACTTGCTCAGGATCACATAGCTAGTAAACAGTGCAAGAATATAAAACTATCTATTCACCTCCATATCACTGTACAAGACTTCTTGGTGACCTCTTTTCATTGTGTGTGTGTGTGTGTGTGTGTGTGTGTGTGTTTAACTTTCATGTTGTTGAAGATTTTTCATTGTTCACATGTCATGTTGACAACTGCTGAAAAATCCCTCCGAGATCTAGTTGAACAGTTTGTATACAAAACATGCTCGCTCAGTGTTTTTCCATTTTCTATTTGGCTTCTGGTTTGAGATGGCAGCAGAGGCAGGGAGCCCAGGTTTATAAAGTAAAATAAAGTAAAAATAAAAATTAAAAAAAAAGAGTTGGGTCAGTGAGTTCTTCCTTGCAGCAAAGCTGGTAAAAGAAGGCTCCTGACTCAAAATCCATGATTCATCCTGCACAGAGGAAGGCCTGTCAAGACAAGACTCTCAGACACCCCAACAAGTAATTTTATAGAATTGTAGGCTTAGAAATGTCCTTAGAGGTCACGTACAACCTCTACCTGCCTCTGACCTGCCTCTTGAGAAACCTATATGCAGGTCAGGAAGCAACAGTTAGAACTGGACATGGAACAACAGACTGGTTCCAAATAGGAAAAGGAGTACGTCAAGGCTGTATATTGTCACCCTGCTTATTTAACTTGTATGCAGAGTACATCATGAGAAATGCTGGGCTGGAAGAAGCACAAGCTGGAATCAAGATTGCTGGGAGAAATATCAGTAACCTCCAATATGCAGATGATACCACCCTTATGGCAGAAAGCGAAGAGGAACTAAAAAGCCTCATAATAAAAGTGAAAGAGGAGAGTGAACAAGTTGGCTTAAAGCTCAACATTCAAAAAACAAAGACCGTGGCATCTGGTTCCATCACTTCATGGGAAATAGATGGGGAAACAATGGAAACAGTGTCAGACTTTATTTTTTGGGGCTCCGAAATCACTGCAGATGGTGATTGCAGCCATGAAATTAAAAGACGCTTACTCCTTGGAAGGAAAGTTATGACCAACCTAGACAGCATGTTGAAAAGCAGAGACATTACTTTGCCAGCAAAGATCTGTCTAGTCAAGGCTATGGTTTTCCAGTGGTCATGGATGGATGTGAGAGTTGGACTGTGAAGAAGGCTGAGCACTGAAGAATTGATGCTTTTGAACTGTGGTGTTGGAGAAGACTCTTTTTTTTTTTTTTTCAAAGTGACTCAGTTATATATAACTGAGTTTTTTTCATTTGACCCCAGATACCAAGATAAATGCCTGTGTTTGTCAATTGACAACATGTTAATAATCAAGACATTTCACATAAAAATCCAGATTTTTAGCCTCTGTTGAATGAGCTGTGTTTCAGTGTCAGCTGTAGTAACTGAGTGGTGGACTACCCGCCACCTGACGTGCCTCACTTGTTCCCGTGTCCTCCTGGTCATGTGGTCTTCTGAGTTTATGATCAGCCCCTGCTGTGTGTGGAGCAAAACCTTGAAGATAAACAAGCGTGATGATAGTGTCCATGAAGGTGCTACCTGAATGTGATTCTGGGGTGAAGTGGGCTTGGAGCTCAGAGCACGGTGCGGTGGCTGTTCTCATGATGGCAGTGAGTGTCAGCACAGGAAAGAAAACCAGCTGCACTAGTAAATATTCTAGGCTTTTTAGGAGTCACAGTGTCTCACAACCAGTCCCCTCCAGCTCTTATAGCTCGAGGGGTGTGCATGCATGATCAGTCGCTTAATCGTGTTCAACTCTTTTGCCATACACTGTAGCCCACCAAGCTCCTCTGTCCATCGGATTCTGCAGGCATGAATACTGGAATGGGTAACCATGACCTCTTCAAGGGAGGGTTCGATCTTTCTGACCCAGGGATTTAACTTGAGTGTCCTGCATAGGCACACGGATTCTTTACCATCTGAACCACCTGGGAAGCCCGTAGCTTGAAGGCAGGCATTGACAGTATGTCAGTGAATGTGATCCATTCGTTTGGTCCAGACTTGCCCCGCAGACTGTCATTTTCTGACATTTTCGCCTGTTGTTTCTTTTTTTTTTTTTTTTAATAGTTTTTTATTTTTTTAATTTTAAAATCTTTAATTCTTACATGTGTTCCCAAACATGAACCCCCCTCCCACCTCCCTCCCCATAACATCTCTGTGGGTCATCCCCATGCACCTGCCCCAAGCATGCTGTATCCTGCGTCAGACATAGACTGGCGATTCAATTCTTACATGATAGTATACATGATAGAATGCCATTCTCCCAAATCATCCCACCCTCTCCCTCTCCCTCTGAGTCCAAAAGTCCATTATACACAGCTGTGTCTTTTTTCCTGTCTTGCATACAGGGTCGTCATTGCCATCTTTCTAAATTCCATATATATGTGTTAGTATACTGTATTGGTGTTTTTCTTTCTGGCTTACTTCACTCTGTATAATCGGCTCCAGTTTCATCCATCTCATCAGAACTGATTCAAATGAATTCTTTTTAACGGCTGAGTAATACTCCATTGTGTATATGTACCACAGCTTTCTTATCCATTCATCTGCTGATGGACATCTAGGTTGCTTCCATGTCCTAGCTATTATAATCAGTGCTGCGATGAACATTGGGGTACATGTGTCTCTTTCAATTCTGGTTTCCTCGGTGTGTATGCCCAGCAGTGGGATTGCTGGGTCATAAGGGAGTTCTATTTGCAATTTTTTGAGGAATCTCCACACTGTTCTCCATAGTGGCTGTACTAGTTTGCATTCCCACCAACAGTGTAGGAGGGTTCCCTTTTGGAGAAGACTCTTGAAGGTCCCTTGGACTGCAAGGACATCCAACCAGTCCATTCTGAAGGAGATCAGCCCTGGGATTTCTTTGGAAGGAATGATGCTAAAGCTGAAACTCCAGTACTTTGGCCACCTCATGCAAAGTGTTGACTCATTGGAAAAGACTCTGATGCTGGGAGGGATTCGGGGCAGGAGGAGAAGGGAACGGCAGAGGATGAGATGGCTGGATGGCATCACTGACTCGATGGACGTGAGTTTGAGTGAACTCCGGGAGTTGGTGATGGACAGGGAGGCCTGGCGTGCTGCGATTCATGGGGTTGCAAAGAGTCGGACACGACTGAGCGACTGAACTGAACTGAGAACCTCTACTTAATGTATGGTTCCCCTTCAAGATTCAGTCCTCCTCCTTGTCCCTACGGTTGTCTTCTGGGTAAACACATCAAGAGAGTGACTGACCAAGAGATCTAAGGAAGGGTCCATAGCCCCCTTGACTGATTCTTTTCTTTTTTAAATTAATTAATTTATTTGGCTGTGCCCAGTCTTAGTTGCTGCGCACAATATAATCTTTGATTTCATTGCCGCATGCGGGATCTTAGTTGTGACAAGTGGGATCTTTATTTTAGTTGTTGGATGTGGGATCTAGTTCACTGACCAGGGATCAAACTCAGGCCCCATTCATTGGGAGTGGGGAGTCTTAGCCACTGGACTACTGGGGAAATCCCTTGAGTGATTCTTGTTTACTACCTAAGAATTCCTTTTCACTGCTGAACTTTGACAAACCTTGCTTTTGCCCACTGATCACATGGAGGTGGGTAATGCAACATATAAAAATCTCTATAATCTCCTTGAAACTGTAGAGGGTTTCCTGAAGAAAGTATCAAGTTGTGCTGTTGAAATAAGTAGGAACAAAGTTAGACTCCCTTGGTTAACTTAGCTAAATCCCTGATATGTAAAAGTCAGGACAAGGTATGTGGGTTGGAATCTTTAATTATGAGGCAAAACATGAAAGATGATTCAGTTAGTGTATAACGTAATTTGAAAAGTGGAAATAGTGGGCTAGAGACAAGTATTTACTTCTGGAAAGTGAAACAGAGATAAAAGCCAAATGACTTAAAAAAAAATCAAGCTCATTAATTACAAAAGTTGAAATCTTCCTTTTTAATTGGATTTTTAAATCATTACTCCCCCAGAAAAACAGTTTTTCAGTTTGCAGTTCTCATAAAACTGCATAAGATATTTACACTATTAAATTTAATTTTATATATCATATCATTTATATATCTATTTTTCTTCCAACTTCTACGTTTAGGGTTTTTTTAAATAGTCAAAGAGGATAGTTTGAGTTTAAAACTTGGTTTCAGAGGGAGATTAGGTAAAGTTAGAGGGAGTTTTGATGTTTGGATGTGGCTTTCTTGCTCAGCCTATTATAGGAACACAGGTGTTGTGGGCCTCGATTGTGTGTTTGCTGCACATGTTCTGTGGCCCCTGACTTCCCCTCAGCTACTTTCACCCAGGGTTCCCCCTTCCTGCTTCCTTGGCACCTTAGACATGCATCTGTATGGTACTGGTGTAGGTCCTTGTACTCATGCAGTACTTACGGAGGGTGCTGTCGGGTAGAAAGGACATCTCATTGATCTCAGTAGCTGAATATGCCCAGCATATGTTAATAGTGAATGCTCAACAAATGAGTGTTGAAAGAGTGAATGGATTCTCTCATCTCCCTAATGAATCCTTCCTACGTACAGAAGCTCCACATTACCCTCTGCATGCCTGGGGGGTGGAGGAGGTAGTTTCCTGAACGAATCTGGGCCACTGCAAACTTTCTGGTACCTGTACCTATGCCTGAAATTTCTCCCTTTGTTTCTGCTTTCTTTGACTTAAGACAATAGAAGCTTTAGTCCCACTTAAAATGCATATGTCCTTGGATGAGGTAACTCTTTAAACTTGATTATAGTGTAAACCTCATTCTAAACCCTGTAATTTAGTGCAAGTCCATTCTGTCCCTCAGTTCTGGGAGCAGGTTTGTTATAGGAGACACGAGAGATAGAATGAAGATGCAAACAACCTGAAGGAGGCAGCTGCAATGTAGAGGGAAACATCTAAATATTGGCAAAAAAGTCTGTTTCAGTTTTTCCGCGTTAAGGAACTTTTGGCCAACCCAATAATTTCGTGTCACCCTCCCCAGACTGTCTTTTTTTTATGTTTTTTCAAAGGGTTCTTTGGGTTTTGAGATAAAAAGAAAGTCCTAAAAGCATCTTCCTGTCCAGGTTTGGGCTTTGTAACAAAGGCCTTCTAAAGATAATGCCAGGGCCTTTGATGTCTAATTCTAGTTGAAAAGGGAAATAACGTAAGGGATGACTCTAACCTTGGAAATTGCAGGTTAGTCAAGCAGGTAGTGGTATTAGAGTCTTCCAGTAATTTGAGAGACAGAAAGGCCTTCCTGGTAGCCCTTAAATTGTACAAAGTCAATGACAGTTACTTAATCTGCCTGCTTATAAGATCAGTGCTGGATAATGCCATGACTTTTTGGGGGGAAATATGTAGAATTGTTTTGGTTTGTCTGGGACTGTCCCCATTTTAGCACCGAAAGTTCCATGTCTTGGGAAACCCCTGCTCTAGGGCTAACCACAGCATTTGGTCACCCTAAAGGACCCAAATGTGAAGGTGCCTTATGGTCAAATATGAAGGTGCATAATTAATTTTAATATTAATACAGCTGCTAACTTGCTCTCCAGTAACTGTGGGGAAAAGATACATTTTAAAATAAGTAAACAAGTCACCCTATTTGGGAGGATGTTAGCTCTCCTATCTCATTTTGATAAGGTAATCTTATAATCAGCAGAGAACTCCCAAACGTGGCTGTAAAAATAACAGTTACATAATTATACTTCCCTGGTTTAAACCACTAATAAGACGTTGCCAAATTTTAGCTGTGTGAAGATAAATGTTTTTCATCTGTGATGACGTTGCATTACACACAAAAAAAGGAGTTTTATTTTTCTGGTTTAGCATACTTTCGTTTTAATTACAGGTACATCATTTTTCACCTCATTAACAGAACATAGTTTATTGTTACAGGATATCATTTCAATGGACACCCATTGCTGTTGTTTACTGGAAGCACTATACCGTGTTATTTACTTTTAAAATATGTTTAATCCGGCATCCTTTCACTTATAGCTCACCTGTACTTAAATATTAACTTTTAAGAGTTGATTTCACTTATAGAGATCTAAATAGATCTAAATGTAGAGAGAAGATAGAGAGGGGAGAGAGAGCCTCAGATGGCTGCTGCCTTCTAATGCCTAAAGTGCTATATTTGTTTTTATGTGAATACAGAGACAGTAAGACTCTTCAGGAACCAAGCAATAATATCCACCAAAGCCATACATTAAAAAAAAATTAAAACACATTACTAAATAACTCTTAAGAAGAAAATGGAAATTACAAAATATGTAAAGATGAATGGATGCAGAAGCATTACTTTATAAAGTCTGTGGTTTATATTAATCATCAAATTGCTACCCAGAATGAAATGTGTAGCCTTACATATACAGAAAATAAGGATGTTGAAAATAAGCACACTTTCAAATCAAAATTTAACCTCTCGGTCCAGCAATCAATCAAACAAAAATAGGAAAATAAACATGAAAGAGAATGGAAAAATATAAAAAGTGTAATGGTAGGAAATAATGCAATAGAAAATGATAGAAGCAGTGAACTTGAGAAAGTTCTTTTACACTGGGATCTCAACTGCCTATTCTCTGATTTGGATACTTCTTTTCCAGCCCAAGGAATAAGTGTTATGGACATTGAATTAACAGACAGAAGGAAGAGCAGGAAATCTGTGATTACTTCTGTCTGGGACACTGCAGAGGGGAGAAGAAGAAATAACATTTACAAAGATATATGTCAAACATTATGGTAGGCAGGTTATGTACATTTTGTGTTTT
This sequence comes from Budorcas taxicolor, assembly GCF_023091745.1. Taxonomy (NCBI): domain Eukaryota; kingdom Metazoa; phylum Chordata; class Mammalia; order Artiodactyla; family Bovidae; genus Budorcas; species Budorcas taxicolor. The sequence continues at coordinate 42,643,570 of NC_068917.1, read as the reverse complement.
AATAATGTATCTTCCTCATTTACAGAGAAGAATATTGAAGCACAGAGTGGCTTAAATAATTTCTTAATTATTGACCAGACAGTAAGTCCTGGTGCTTAAGTTTGAATTCTAGAAGGGTTAATTTTTGACATTTAATTTACCATGTGTTGTCAGTTAAAGATATCACTGGCTTTAGAAACACATTGTTTTGAAAACTCATATCTGCCTAGGAAGGCCATGGGGCTATCATTCACATTTTAGAGTGAAATGGTTTTAACAGATTACTTTCTTTTCAACATTTAGCTGAAGTTAGCTGTATTAAAAGAATGGGACGTCTGAAATGATTGGAGACGGAGGAGCGATGCAGTAGAAGTGGTCCTGCTTGGAGGCTGAGGTCTGAATGAGACTGGAAGCAAAAGTGCAGAAAGGGAAGTGGGAAGATGCCAATGATAAAGTCTGACTATTTCAAAATTCTGGCTAGGGTCAGCCCCACCCACAAGAAGAGCAAGACGGGTTCTTCCTCTTTCCTTCTCTTGCACAAATCAGGCCCTATTCCTGGGACCAAGAGGTCCACGTCCAGGGGCTGCTCTATGGAAAACAGAGTCACAAGGAGCTTTGGAAGCTATGCATGCTACTCCCCAGCGGGCCTCCCCTGTACCTGTACAGTACCCCAAACTATTCCTGACATCCTTGCTGGAGGAGAGTGATAGAAACTTGCTCCTTGGAGGACAGCTCATCACCATTTTGAACTTGAGCTAATTGTTAGAAAAGCCTTCCTGTCTCCAGCAAAAGTCTTGTCTCCCTTCAGCTTCCCCTTATTGGTCCTACTTCTGTCCTCTGAAATTGCCCAGTCTGTGTGATATTTGTTCAGATGGAATTTGATCTGTCATGCAGTGTTGTTTTTGGCTGATTTGCTAAGTTGATTAGATTCCTCTATAAACTCAAAGCTTTTGGATCAAGGTAAATCTGGTAAAAATGTTCTAGCAATTATTTTTCAGAAAGACTGCCACAGTTTTCTTAAAATAAGGATGCTCCCAATTTACAGATTCGTAATGTGAGAACAGTCTTATGTGCAAATCCATAGACTAACCCACATAAAGCATTGACATAAAAAAGAGGCAATCAGTATATTTTTCCTGTTGATTGACACTATGTGAAAGCTACTTCTGTTCATTTGTGGTAAAGTAACTAGATATTGAGAAGAGGAACTGATCTAATTAATCAACTTGGGAAAATGTTCCACTCGTAAGTGAACAATTGAAATGATAATGAAGTACCTTTTTACTTCTGTTTGTTTAGCTACAAAACAAAGCAACACTCATAATAATATTTAACATTTGTTAGGAAAGAGTAAAACTAGTACTCTCATTAATTACCTTTGGTTTCATAAAAGTCTTCTAGAAACCAATTGATTTAAAAATATCATATCCTTTGTCCCAGTAGGATCTTCTGGAAAATTATGCTAAGGAAATAATCAAAAGATTTTAAAATATGTGATAAAAATCTGCAATTATTTAAAAATTATTTGTAATGGTGAAAAATTGTTCACAGCATAAAAATCCAACAGTAGGAAATGGTTAATTGGATTAGGGCACATCCGCTGAGTGGGAGATTAGGCAGCCATGTCATACAATGATTATGAAAAAACAACACTGTGTGTGATCCAGATGGTCCTAGAGGAAAAATCGTAGGTAAGTCATTGGGATGGAAGCAGAAACATGGAGCGACACAAAACATCTACCTCTACTTCATCGACTACGCTAAAGCCTTTGACCGTGTGGATCACAACAAACCATGGAGAATTTTTCAAGAGATGGCAATCAGACCACCTCACCTGCCTCCTGAGAAACCTGTAGGCCAGTCAAGAAGCAACAGGTAGAACCGAACATGGAACAATGGACTGGGAATTGGGAAGGGAGCATGTCAAGGCTGTATATCATCACCCTGCTTATTCGACTTATATGTAAAGTACATCAAACAAAATGCCAGGCTGGATGAAGCACAAGCTGGAATCAAGATTGCCAGGAGAAATATCAATAACCTCAGATATGCAGATGACACCACACATGGCAGAAAGTGAGGAAGAACAAAAGAGCCTCTTGATGAAAGTGAAAGAGGAGAGTGAAAAAGCTGGCTTAAAACTCAACACTCAGGAAATGATGATCATGGCCTCTGGTCCCATCACTTCATGGCAAATAGATGGGGAAACAATGGAAACAGTGAGAGAGTTTATTTTCTTGGGCTCCAAAATCACTGCAGATGGTGACTGCAGCCATGAAATTAAAAGATGCTTGCTCCTTGAAAGAAAAGCTATGAGCAACCTAGACAGAGTATTAAAAAGCAGAGCCATTACTTTGCTAATGAAGGTCTGTCTATTTCTGTTTCCAGGAGTCACATATGGATGTGAGAGTTGACCATAAAGAAGGCTGAGTGCCAAAGATTAGTGCTTTTGTACTGTGGTGTTGGAGAAGACTCTTGAGAGTCCCTTGGACTACAAGGAGATCCAATCAGTCCATTTTGAAGGAGATCAGCCCTGGGATTTCTTTGGAGGGAATGATGCTGAAGCTGAAACTCCAGTACTTTGGCCACCTCATGCGAAGAGGTGACTCATTGGAAAAGACTCTGATGCTGGGAGGGATTGGGGGCATGAGGAGAAGGGGACGACAGAGGATGAGATGGCTGGATGGCATCACTGACTTGATGGATGTGAGTCTGAGTGAACTCTGGGAGTTGGTGATGGACAGGGAGGCCTGGCGTGCTACGATTCATGGGGTCACAAAGAGTCGGACACGACTGAGTGACTGAACTGAAACTGAAAGGCCAGTATTCAACATGGACCAAGAGAGGAAAATGTTTTAATAACATCTCAGCAGAATTGTATAACTTTATTTTTTCAGAGTGTCTTTATATCCATCATTTTATTTCATAATATATTGTAAAGTGAGTCAGGTATTTTAATAGCCATTTTAAAGATATCTCTAATAGGTTATATTTTCTAAATAAAGTGGCAACCATCTAGTAGTACCTATGCTATAATTAGAATGTGAAGCTCTTGAGGACATCTAAACTCTGAGCCCTGAAATTCATGTAATGCCCTATAATGCTCAAAGAAAATGTGCTTCAAGTAATTTATCCTTATTAAAATAATTTGACCATGTGACAACAAAGTTCATCTTCTCATGTCTTTAACATTTAAAATGGATTAAATTTTTAACTAGAAATCTGTATTCCACTGATTAGTATAAGATGAAAAAAAGTACCTATTTGATTCTGCCTCATTGAAATGTAGGAAGTTTTAAAAAATATAAAGTGTACTTTTTGTTTAAGATTAATATGCAGCATTTTAAATAACTTGAAAAGTCTTCTAAAATTTCAACATCTGAATTCAATATGTTTTCTATCAGGCTTTTTTATGCATAGCTTTATTCCAACATTTTATTAGGAAAATTGTTAAATATACTAAAAAACTGAAACATCGACATAGTGAATTATATATACTCATCAACTAAATTCTACAATTATCAATTAATTTACTTTTTTGCATATTTATCCAACCATTTATTTATTGACTCCTCCATCTATCAATCCATCTATTTTTTGATGCATTTCAAAGTTGTAAACATCATTGTACTTCATCTAGTATTTAAGCATATATATTATTACTTATGGAGAAGGCAATGGCACCCCACTCCAGTACTCTTGCCTGGAAAATCCCATGGATAGAGGAGCCTGGTAGGCTGTAGTCCACAGGGTCGCTAAGAGTTGGACATGACTGAGCAACAACTTCCCTTTCACTTTTCACTTTCATGCATTGGAGAAGGAAATGGCAGCCCACTCCAGTGTTCTTGCCTGGAGAATCCCAGGGACGGGGGAGCCTGGTGGGCTGCCGTCTATGGGGTCGCACAGAGTCGGACACAACTGAAGTGACTTAGCAGCATTATTACTTAGAGTTCAGTATTTATTATGCTGTTTTTTTGCATATAGGGAATGAATAATCTTAAGTGTATCACTCAATGAATTTTGACAAATGCATATACTTGGATAACCTAAACTCCTATCAAAATAAAATGTTCCCATCTCCCCAGCCAGTTTACTTATGCTGCTTCCCGGACAGTTCCCTATACCCATCTCTCAGAAGGTCACCACTAGTGTGTTTTTCACCTCAGCTTAGTTTAGTAGCAGTATGTAACTATTTCAATTATAACACATGTTCACTGATATTTGGTGTTAGCAGTGTTTTTATTTTAGCCACTCTTGTGCATTTATAGCAGTATTTCATTGACTAATGATTTTGAGCACTTATTCATGTATTTATGCCATTCCTATATCTTCCTTTGTGAAATCTCAGTTTAAATATTTTGCTTATCGTTTTTTGAGGAGGGGTAAACAGTCTTTATTTCACCAGCAAATGAATTTAGGTCATCTCGGGTTTAGTAATGAAACGGATTATAAGAAAACATATTTGCCCTCAGATTTTTTAAATTGTAAAATAAAAAAAAAAGTATTGTGGACACACACACGTGTATATATATATATATATATATACACACACACATAGGCCTTATAAATTTATGTAAGTATAAATAGATATCTTTGTTGTTGTTATTTAGTCACTAAGTTGTGTCTGACTGTTTGCGACCCCATGGACTATATAGCCTGCTAGACTTGTCTGTCCATGGGATTTCCCAGGCAAGAATACTGGAATGGGTTGCCATTTCCGTCTCCATCTTTCGCTCATTTTTAATTGGATTGTTTGCCCTTTTAAAATTGAGTTGTATATGTACCCCAGTGTTCATTGCAGTACTATTTACAATAGCTAGGACATGGAAGCAACCTAGATGCCCATCAACAGATGAATGGATAAAGAAGTGGTGGTACATATACACAATGGACTATTACTCAGCCGTAAAAGGAACAAATTTGAGTCTGTTCTAGTGAGGTGGATGACCCTAGAACCTGTTATGCAGAGTGAAGTAAGAAAGAGAAAAACTGTTGTATGTTAATGCATATATATGAAATCTAGAAAAATGGTACTGGTATCTATTTGCAGGGTAGAAATAGAGACATAGAGAATAGACCTGTGGCCATAGTGGGGGAAGGAGAAGGTGGGACAAATTGAGAGAGTGCCATTGAAACATATACACTACTGTAAGTAAAATAGATAGCCAGTGGGTAGTTGCTGTATAACACTGGGAGCTCAACCTGGTACTCTGTGACAACCTAGAGGGGAAGCAGGGGGTGGGGGTGGGAGAGAGGTTCAAGAGGAAAAGAACATATGTGTATACTACGGCTTATTCACGTTGTATGGCAGAAACCAACACAACAGTGTAAAGAAATTATTCTCCAATTAAAATAAAATACTCAGTTGTAGGATTTTATTTATTTTGGATAACAGTCTTTTGTCAAATGTATGATTTGCAAATTTTTTTCTCCTGTGTATGTATCTTGCCGATTCACTTTCTTAGCAATGGCTTTTGATGCAAAATATTGGTTTACCAATTTATGTAGATCTTTAAAATAGTGACACATTTGATTATACAATATTTTAAAATGACCCTTATTAATGGCATTATCAATCTTATCAGAAAAGGTTGTAAGTATTGAAAAGCTATCAAGCTAATGATGCTGGATGATACAAGGGTTCCAAAATTCAAGAAAATGTCTGCCATTACCCAATTATGAATAACAGTAGTTTATCAGTCATTCTTACAAGTAAAAATGGTGCTCTGTGAAAATGTTGGCTTGTTCAGCTTACAACTCAAACAAACACTCAAGTGTTTTTTTCTCAAGAAAACCATCATACTTAAGTATGCAGCAGAAATACTTTATGTTTACTTCTGATTTCATCACACAGGTTATTACAAAGATGTATACTAAACATCTCAATTAAAAAGTGAGTATAAGACCTGAATAGAAATACCTCACTAAAGATGTACAAATGGTAAGTAAGTTATATAAAAATATATTAAACATCATCTGTCATTGGGAAAATACAGATTAAAACAATGAAATATTGCCACACACCTATTATAATGACAAATCCAAAATGCTAACAACATCCAGTGTTGGTAAGGCTATAAAGCAACAGGAACTCTCATTCCTTGCTGGAGTAATGCAAAATGTTAAAGCCACTTTGGAAGACAGTGTGGCATTTTCTCACACATCTCAACACAATATTACATTCAGTCCAGTAATCAAACCCCTTGATATTTACACAAATAAGTTGAACTTATTTCCATGTGCAAATCTGCACACGAATGTTTATGGTAGCTTATTCATAATTGTCAAAACTTGGATGCAACCAAGATGTCCTTCACTAAGTGAATGGATAAACAAATTGTGTTGTCCTGTCGCCACGTCACATCCGACTCTTTACGACCCCACAGACTGCAGCACACCAGGCTTCCCTGTTTTCACTGTCTCCCAGACTTTGCACTAACTCACGTCCATTAAGTCAGTGATGCCATTCAACCATCCCATTCTCTGTTGTCCCTTTCTCCTCCTGTCCTCAATCTTTGCCAGCATCAGGGTTTTTTACAGTGAGTTGGCTATTCACATCAGGTGGTCAAAGTATTGGAGCTTCAGCTGCAGCATCAGTCCTTCCAATGAATATTCAGTGTTGATTTCCTTTAGGATTGACTGGTTTGATCTTGCAGTCAAAACGACTCTCAAGAGTCTTCTCCAGCACCACAATTCAAAGACATCAGTTCTTTGGTGCTCAACCTTCTTTTCTCACATCCATACATGACTACTGGAAAAACAATAGCTTTAACTATACGGATTGTGTTAAATCCATACAATGAGATATTGTTCAGCAATGAAAGGAAACAATCAAATCTGTGAAAAGACCTGGAAAAAACATTAAATGCATGTTAATAAAGAAGTCTATCTGAAAAGGCTACATACGGATGATTCCAACTAAATGACATTCTGGAAAGGGCAAAACTTTGGAGATGATGAAAGGATCAGTGATTTCCAGGGACTAAAGGAGAAGAGGAAAAGAATGAATGGGTGGAGCACAGTGAATTTTTAAGCAGTGGAAATATTCTCTGTGAGACTATAATGGTGGATATATGTCATTATATAAAACCCATAGAAGTTTACAACACAAACAACCATAATGTAAACTACAGACTCCAGTTTATAATAATATATCTGGTTTTGGCTCTTCAGTTGTAACAAATGTACCACACAAATGCAAGATTCTAATAATAGGGGAAACTGTGAGTAGAAAAAAGAGTATGTGGAAACTCTCTGTACAATCTGCTCAGTTTTTCTGTAAACCTAATATTGCTCTAAAAAAATAAAGTCTTTAATTAAATATATGTATATATACATATATACACTCAAAGGTGAAGATTTAATAAGATAAATATTTTTATTAATTCATGACATTTTAAAATATAACTGGCTTTAAAATTTTGTTTGAGTTTCCCATGGTGTAGAAGACGATGACCACAGCTGTAATTTGATAGAGCTTCCCCTGGTGTCTCAGATGGTACCCCTACTTGACTCATGGTAATATGCCAGCGGTTTGATCTACTATTGCTTTTGCCCCATTAGTGTAAATGTCAACCAGTGAAAATGATGAATATTATCTTATTATTCTGAAAATAGTTGTGACCTTGTACATCTCCACAAAAGGATTTCAGAGATCCCTAGAGGTCCATGGCTCATCTTTTGAGGACTATTGGATTTTGATGTTTTTGAGTATCATTTTCTTCATGTTTATCTGTTTGGAATTTGTTGGCATTCTTGAATCCATAAGCTTATGTTTTCACTAAATATGGGGAAATTTCAGCCATTTTAAGTTAATCAGACACATTTTTTGAGACTCAACTTTCTTTTCTTCTTATAAAACTTAATTAGGTAAAGGTTAAAATATTTGACATTGTCCCACAGTGATGCTAGTGGTAAAGAATTTGCCTGCCAATGCAGGAGATGCCAGAGAGATGGGTTCAATCCCTGGGTTGGGAAGATCCTTTGGAGTAGGAAATGGCAACCCACTCTAGTATTCCTGCTTGGAAAATCCCATGGACAGAAGAGCCTGGTGACCTGCAGTCCATGGGGTCCCAAAGTCAGACATGACTGAGCACACGCACTCATGTCCCTGAGGTTCTGTTTTATTTTTTCCCAGTCTTTTTCTTTTCTTCTCCAGCTTCAATAATTTCTACAATACTTACCATCTTTAAGTTTAAGGACTCTTTCATCTGTCATGTTTAATATGATTTTAAGCCTTCTCAGGGAAACTTTTGTTTTTCCAGCTATTGATTTTTACTTATAAATAGGAAACAGTAACCTAGTAAAGATTATTTTACCTCTAAAATAGAAAATTTGGTTCCTTTCTATAGTTTTTATTTCTTTACAGAGATATCCTCTCCATTCACTCTGAGAATATTCTCCTTCACATCCTTAAGTATTGTGCTGGCTGCTTTAAATCCTACTGTGTTTATTCCTATAGCTAAGTCATCTTGGGTCTGGTCTCCATTGATTTTTTCCTTTTTTCTTGGGGATGGGTCACATTTTTCCTATTTCTTTTTGTGTCTAATAACTTGAAATTTATGGTGGACATTATAAACAAATTGAAAATACAAATCCTGTATGTTCCTTTGAAAAGTTCTTAATTTTCTTTTACTCTTTTATCAAGCCGTTAACTTGGCTGAACTCAAAACTGTCTTTCCTGTAGTGGGCAATAGGTTAACTCTTTGTGTTTTAACTCAGCTTAGTTGAGCTGTTTAGAGTCTGTGCATGTGTAATTCAGAGGGCAGGCAGTGATTTAGGCAAAGTTTATATAGTCTTTACTGGGATTTAACCTCTCCCTTTCCAGCTGTTGGGTTTACCCAAAACTATCTCATCTGACTAGTAAGACTGCAGGTTTTGTACTGGGGTGTTGACTTCCCAGTTTGGCACTGACTGAGACTTGCCCTCAGGCAAAGAGTTGCAAAACCAGGAAACTTTCCCAATGATATAGCCTATTTCCACCTGTAGACTCCTCTTCTGCCTGCCTTTGCACACACTTTGCAGGTAGTGTTTTCAGGTAGAATATAGTATTTTCAGGTAGCTCTTTTCTTGGTCAGTCTTGCTGAATGTTTGTCAATTTTTACAATGTTTTCAAAGAACCAAGTTTTGGTTTTATTAATTCTTTCTATTGTTTTTCTATTTGACTTACATCAATTCTAACCTTCATTATTTTCATCCTTCCACAGGGTTTGAATTCAGCTTGCTCCATTTTAAAAAAAATGTTTAAGGCATAAGGCTAGGTTATTGATTTGATAACTATTTCATATATATATATATTTAATCATGAAGTGGTTTCAAAAAGAAGAGAGACTGAGAAAGAGACAGACAGACCCAGAGAAAGAGACCAAGAGAATTACATACTGAATGGAAGTATACAATATACTCACAGCCAAGCTTAAAATATGAAATAATTCAATCAGAGAAGCTTTCCCTAATCTTCCTGGATCATATTTTTAAAACTCTCAGTCAGACCTAATCATTTTGAATTTGTAATAGTGTCTATAAATTTTGGACTTCCTTGGTGGCTCAGACAGTAAACAATCTGCCTGCCAGTACAGGAAACATAGGTTCAACCCCTGGGTTGGGAAGATCCCCTGGAGAAGATAATGGCTACCCATTCCAGTATTGTTGCTTGGAGAATTCCAAGGACAGAGGAGTCTTGTGGGCTACAGTCCATGGGGTTGCAAAGAGTCGGACATGACTGCGGGATTAACACAAATTTTATTTGTTACTTTATACCTTATTATATATGTGGCTGAGCTGGTAAAGGATCAGCCTGCAATACAGAACTGAGTTTGATCCCCAGGTCAGGAAGATCCCCTGGAGAAGGGAATGACTGAGCAACTAACACTTCCCACACTTACCATACAAATTAAAGCAATACGTAGTATTATTCTGTGTTTTAATATTTAAATTGTGTCACTGTGATGGTGATTAATTCCACTCCATAATTCATTTACAGAGTTGTAGAATTCCCTAGTGTATGCATATACTAAAATTTATCATCTATTCTTTTGCCAATGGACATTTTAATTATTTCTAAATCCTTGTGATTTCAAATATTGCTCCTTTGAGCATTCTTGTACATGTCTGCAAAAGAAAATATTCAAACATTTCTCCAGGGCATAAGCCTAGAGTTGAATATAGCTAACATAGCTCTTCAACTTTATTTGGTCCTCACCAACTTGATTTCTTCTTTACTATAAGTGTTTACAGGTATAAATTTCCCCAATGAGCACTGCTTTCACTGTATCCTATAGGTTTGGGTGTTTTGTGTTTTCATTTTCTTTCATCTCAAAATATTTTTCTCATTTCACATGTGATTAATCTTTGACCAGTTAGTTGTTTAAATGTAGTTTAATTTATATGTATATGTGAATTTTCCACTGTTCTTTCTGTTATTGATTTCTAGTTTCATTCCACTGTGGTCAGAAGAGATACTTTGGATGATTTCAGTCTTTATAAATTTGTTGAGACTTTGGTTTGTGACTTAACTTATGCTCTACCTGGAGAAGGTTCCATGTATAATTAAGAAGAATGAATATTCTGTTACTGTTGACTGTAATGTTCTCCATACGTCTGTCAGGTGTAGTTAGTGTATAGCGTTTTTAAGTCCTCTGTTTCCTTATTTGTCTTCTATTTGTTCTATCCATTATTGAACATGGGTATTAAATCTCCAAATATTGTTGTTGAACTCTGTATTTCTTCCTTCAATTCTGTCAATTTGTGAGTTCTGTTTTTATGTCTGTATATGTTTATGATTTTTATAACTTCTTGTTCAGTTATATACTTTAAAAATATCAATTTGCCAATCTCTTCTTTTTAACTGGAGAGTTTAATGCATTCACATTTTAAAGTAACTACTGATAAGGAAGTACTTACTTCTGCCATTTTCTTATTTGTTTTCTCTAAGTCTTATAATTTTTTGTTCCTTAATCATTCCATTACTGTAATTTCTGTATTTTATTGAATTTTTTTGTATTTTGTTGTTTGATTTCCTTATTTCTTTTTCTGTATAATTTTTAGTTTTTTCCTTAGTGGTTACCCAGGAGATTATATTTAACATCTTAATTTTGTAACAATCAGGTTTGAATTAATTCCAACTTAGTTTCAATAACATATACAAATTATGCTCCTTTACTGCTCCATCCCTTTCCTCTATGTTGGTAATGTTACAATTACATCTTTTTATATTGAGTGCCCATTAACATAGCATTGTAATCATTGTTTTATGCATTCATTGTATGGAAAAGGAAGAGGACAAACCAAATATGTGATGCTACTACATTTTACGTTTACCTGTGTGGCTACCTTTATCATTACTCTTTATTTCTTTTTATGCTGTCTAGTGTTCTTCCATTATAACTTGGAGAAGTCCTTTCACCACTTTTGTAGAACAGGTGTACTGTTGACAAACTCCCCTCAGTTTTTTTAATCTGAGTATGTCTTAGTTTTGCCTTCATGTTTCTAAAAATAAATTTTATTTTTTACAGCTGTTTTAGATTGACAGAAAAATTGACTGGAAGGTACAGAAAATTTTCATACTGTGCTATCCCCATGTAGGCACACACAGCTACCCTGTTATCAACATCCCACACCAGAGTGGTACATTTGTTCACAATCAGTGAAAATACATTGACACATCATCACCCAAAACCTGTAGTTCACCTTAGAGATCACTCTTGGTGTTGTACATTCAGTTCAGTTCAGTTCAGTCGCTCAGTCGTGTCCGACTCTCTGCAACCCCATGAATCACAGCACGCCAGGCCTCCCTGTCCATCACCAACTCCTGGAGTTCACTCAAACTCACGTCCATCGAGTCGGTGATGCCATCCAGCCATCCCATCCTCTGTCATCCCCTTCTCCTCCTGCCCCCAATCCCTCCCAGCATCAGAGTCTTTTCCAATGAGTCACCTCTTCGCATGAGGTGGCCAAAGTACTGGAGTTTCAGCTTTAGCATCATTCCTTCCAAAGAACACCCAGGGCTGATCTCCTTCAGAATGGACTGGTTGGATCTCCTTGTAGTCCAAGGGACTCTCAAGAGTCTTCTCCAACACCACAGTTCAAAAGCATCAATTCTTCAGCGCTCAGCCTTCTTCACAGTCCAACTCTCACATCCATACATGACCACTGGAAAAACCATAGCCTTGACTAGATGGACCTTTGTTGGCAAAGTAATGTCTCTGCTTTTCAATATGTTATCTAGGTTGGTCATAATTTTTCTTCCAAGGAGTAAGCGTCTTTTAATTTCATGGCTGCAATCACCATCTGCAGTGATTTTGGAGCCCCCCAAAATAAAGTCTGACACTGTTTCCACTGTTTCCCCATCTATTTCCCATGAAGTGATGGGACCAGATGCCATGATCTTCATTTTCTGAATGTTGAGCTTTAAGCCAACTTTTTCACTCTCCTCTTTCACTTTCATCAAGAGGCTTTTTAGTTCCTCTTCACTTTCTGCCATAAGGGTGGTGTCATCTGCATATCGGAGGTTATTGATATTTCTCCCAGCAATCTTGATTCCAGCTTGTGCTTCTTCCAGCCCAGCGTTTCTCATGATGTACTCTGCATAGAAGTTCAATAAGCAGGGTGACAGTATACAGCCTTGATGTACTCCTTCTCCTGTTTGGAACCAGTCTGTTGTTCCATGTCCAGTTCTAACTGTTGCTTCCTGACCTACATTCAGTGGGTTTGTACAAATAGACAGTGACATATATCCACCGTATAGTATCATGCAGAGTAGTTTCACTGCCCTAAAAAAATATTCTGTGCTCCATATCTATTCATCCCTCCCCCACCTTCCCCAGGTAACCACTGATCCTTTTATTGTTTTGTGTTTTCCAAAATGTCATATTTTTGGAATCATACAGTATGTAGCCTTTAGGGACTGTTTGTTTTTTTTTTTATTTAGTAATGTGAATTTGTTTCCTCCATGTCTTTTCAAAGCTTAATAGCTCATTTCTTTTTATCACTGAATAATATCCCATTGTCCCTATATACCACAGTTTGTTTATTCATTCACCTACTAAAGTACATTTTGATTGCTTCCAGGTTTCAGCCATTATGAATGAAGCTGCTGTTAACATTCTTGTGTAGGTTTTGGTGTAAATTTTCCATTCATTGTGGGTGATACCAAGGATCATGTTCTCTAGATTATTTGTTACGGGTATGTTTAGTTTTATAAGAAAATGTCAAACTATCTTCCAAAGTGGCTGTTCCATTTTGTGTTCCCACCAGTGGTGAATGAGAATTTCTATTGCTCCACACCATTGTCAGTATTGGATGTTGGTAGTATTTTGAGGTTTGGCTGTTCTAATAGGAGTGGAATGGTATCTCATTTTAATTTGCCATACCCTAGTAAATCTATATGTCTTTAGATTTAAAGCAGGTTTCTTGTAGACAGCATATAGTTAGATCTTGCTTTTTGGTCCACTTTGACAATTTCTATCTTTTAGACCATTAATGTTTAAAGTGACTTTTTATATAGTTAGATTAATATCTACAATATTTGTTCCTATTTTCTATTTGTTGCCCTTATTTTTTGCCCCTATTTTTTGTTTTCCATTCTTTTTCTGCCATTTTTTATTTTAATTGAGCATTTTATGTGATTCTATTTTCTCTTCTTTTTTAGCATATAGGTGGTTCCTTTTTAAAAAATAGAACAAACTTTTCTAGTGTTTTCTCTTTAGAGTTTGCAATACACATTTACAAGTAATCCAAGTTCACTTTCCTATAGGATACTTCTTCATACATAGTACAAGTACTTTCTAATAACAAAATAATCCTGATTCCTCCCTCTCATCCCTTATATCGATGTTAGCATTCATAACACATATACATAAACATGCATAGAGATATGTATTATATGTTATGTATTACATATATGGACATATGTATTCATATACACTGTTGCTATTTTTATTTTAAACAAATTATGTTAGATCACTTAAGATAGAAAGTAAGTTTGTATTTTACTTTCATTTATTCCTTCTCCAGTCCTCTTCCTTTCCTTATGTAGGTACGATTTTCTGACAGATATCATTTTCCTTCTCGCTGGAGAATTTCTGTTGACATTTCTTACAAGACAATGGTACTGATGACAAATTCTCTCAATTTCGAGTATTAAGTATTAAATTTTTTTAAAAAATTATTTATTTATTTTTGCCTGTGCTGGGTCTTAGTTGCTACATGTGGGTTTTCTCTAATTGCAGAGAGCAGGGGCTACTCTTCGTTGCAGTGTGCTGGCTTCTTATTACGGTGACTTTTCCTCTCCTGGAGCACCAGCCCTAGGCGCACAAAGGCTTCAGGGGTGGTGGCACATGGGCTTAGTTGCCTCACAACATGTAGGATCTTAAATCGTAGACCAGGGGTCAAACTTTTGTCCCCTGCATTGGCAGGCCAATTCTTAACCACTGGGCCACCAGGGAACTCTTAAATTCCCTCAATTTTGGTTTGTCTGAGAAAGTTTTTATTTCTCCTTCACTTTTGAAGGATAATTTCACAAAATTCTTGGTTGGTTTTTTTCTTTTAATACTTTTAATATTTAACTCTCCTCTCTTCTTGTTTCAGTGATTTCTTTGGTGCAGTTATATAATAATTGAAATCTTTGCTCCTCTGTATATAAGGCATTTTTTCTTCTGACTTCTTTGAAGATTTTGTCTTTATCTGTGATCTCCTTCAGTTTGAATGTGATATGCCTATGTGTAGGGTTTTTGTGTTTTGTTTGTTTGTTTGCTTTGGCATATACCCTGCTTAGTGTTCTCTGAGCTTCCTGGATATGTGGTTTGGTATCTGCCATTTACTTGGGGAAATTCTCAACAATGATTGTCTCAAATAATTATCTTTGTTTTTTTCTTTATTCTTTTTTCCATGTGTATCTTTTTTAGTTGTTCTTCAGTTTAGGAATATTCTGTTCTGTTTTCTGTTTTATTTTTTCCAAGTCTTTTTTTTTTTCTTTGTTTTTTTCACTTTGGAAGTTATACTGACATATCCTCAAGGTCAGAGATTTTTATTCAGCTATGTCCATCCCACTAATGAGTCCATCAAAGTTATTCTTCTATTGTTACAGTGTTTTTGATCTCTAAAATTTATTTTTGATTCTTACATTGCCCATATGTTCATGCGTGCTATCTGCTTTATCCATTGGACACCTTAATGTATTAATAATAGTTGTTTTAAATTCCCAATCTGGTAATTCCAACATCCCCACCATATCTGAGTTTGATTCTGATGCTTACTTTATCTCTTCAAACTGTGTTTTCTGGCTTATGTCTTCTAACTTTTTGTTCTTGTTGTTGAAAGCCAGACATGATGTATTGGATAAAAGGATCTCTGGTAAAGAGGCCTTTAGTGGTGTGGTGGGAGGAGGGGAAGCCTGCTATAGTCCTGTGGTTAGGTCTTAGTCTTTTTGTGAACCTGTGTGTGTACTGTGAACTGTGAACCTCTGTCTCCTTTCCTACTTCCTGCTGTATTAGGTGAGACAGGATGGCTGGAGTGATCTACAACTGGGTATTTCCCTTCTCCCACATGGAGGACTGCAATGGATTGGAATCAGGTATTTCCCTTCCTCAGGTCAGTTAGGCTAAAACTAAACCCCATTAGTCTGCTGCTGCTGCTGCTAAGTCATTTCAGTCATGTCTGACTCTGTGAGACCCCATAGACAGCAGCCCATCAGGCTCCCCTGTCCCTGGGATTCTCCAGGCAAGAACACTGGAGTGGGCTGCCATTTCCATTAGTCTAGGCTAGGGTAAAATAGTTTCTCTTGAGGGTAGGCCTTGTTAAGAACCAGTAGAAGGCTGTACCATATTTGAAAATGGTTACTTTCCACCTGCTAGAGCTAGAGGGGACTTTTCTCCGACATTCACTGTGAGAACCAAGTTAAGCTCTTGGAGGTAAAACTTAACAAAAATGTGGTTACTCTCTGATTTTTTATCTCTCAGGCTTGTTCACACCAATCCTCCAGCAATTTGTCAGTTATAGTTTAGGTTCCAACCTGACAGTGGTTCCCTTGAAAGTTTCTATTTGAGAGTTTCCACTCTAGGATGCTTTAATCGTTTGTATCTGCCTCTCTGTTGCTCCAGTTTTTTGGGTGACAGTTTGCTTTGTGAATTCACTAGTCCAGTGGATCAAAGAAGAGTTGTTGGCCTTTTGTTTGTTCAGCTTTCTGCTTGTTAAGAAGGAATGATGATTTCCTAGCTCCTGGAAGTTTCTTTTTCACTTTTGGAGAATAGTATTGCTAAACAGAGAATTCTTGTTTTTTTTTTTTTTTTTTCCTTTCAGCACTTTTAGTATCTCATCCACTGCCTCATGGCTTCATGGTCTTTAATGGAAATGGAGTGTTAAACGTATGGATTCCTTGTACATAATAAGTTACTTCTCTCTTGCTGTTTGCAAGATTCTCCCTTTATTTTTGGCTTTCAGCAGTTTGACTCTAATATGTTTCTGTATTGATCTCTATAAGTTTATCTCACTTGCAGTCTCTGAGCTTCTTGCATGTGTAGATTCACATCTTTTGTTACATTTAGAAGGCTTTCAGCTGTTATATTCAGCCATTATAACCATTAAGAATATTTTTCAAATATTCTTTTTGCACTTTTCTCTCACTCTGGGGCTCCTATTTTGTGTACACTTGATGCCCACACAGGTCCCTTAGGTTTCTGTACTTTTTTCCCATCCTTTCTCTTTCTGTTCCTCAGTTCAGTTCAGTTGAGTCGCTCAGTCGTGTCTGACTCTTGCAACTACATGAATCACAGCACGCCAGGCCTCCCTGTCCATCACCATCTCCCAAAAGTTCACTCAGACTCACGTCCATCGAGTCAGTGATGCCATCCAGCCATCTCATCCTCTGTTGTCCCCTTCTCTTCCTGCCCCCAATCCCTCCCAGCATCAGAGTCTTTTCCAATGAGTCAACTCTTCTCATGAGGTGGCCAAAGTACTGGAGTTTCAGCTTTAGCATCATTTCTTCCAAAGAACACCCAGGGCTGATCCTAAGACTGGATAATTTCAAATGACCTATTCAAAGTCACTAATTCTCTCTTCTGCCAGTTCAACCCTGCTGTTAAAACTTCTAATGAATTTTTCATTACTGTTTTTAGTTCCAGAATTTTAATTTCTATTTCTGCTATGAATTGAATATTTATATTCTTCCAAAATTAATATGTTTTAATGGAACACTCAATGTGATGGTATTTAGAAGAGGGGCCTGTCTGGTAGGTAATTATGTCATGGGAGTAGAGCCCTGTGAATGGGATTAGTGCCCTTTTTAGAAGAGGCCAGACAGCTTACTCACTTTCTTTCTGCCATGTTGAGGATAGAGTGAGAAGTCGGCAGTCTGCAACCTGGAAGAGATTTCTAACCAGAACCTGATCATTCTGGCACCCTGATTTCAGACTTCTAACCTCCAGAACATAGAGAAATAAATTTTTTTTGTTTATAAGCCACTCTGTCTATGATACTTTGTATAGCAGCCCAAACTGACTAACAATTTCTCTTTTAGGTTCCTACCTTTTTATTGATAGTCTCTATTTGGTGAGAAATCTTTCTTCTGGTTTCTTTTTATCAACTTCAATTTAGCATATTAAGATGTTGATTTAAAGTCTTTGTCTAGTAAGAACAATGCCTTGACTGTTTCTGGACAGTTTTTTTTAATTAATTTTTTTGTTTCCTTAAATGAGCCTCACTGACTTGTTTCTTTCATGCCTAATTTTTTTTTTTAATGAGACCTTCTGAATTTTATAATGTGGCGATTATAGAAATACAATTCTACCCCCTCTTCAGGGTTTGTTGTTGTTCTTTGTCATGGGTTGTTGTTATTTGCTTATTAAGAGAGTTTTATAAAACTTTTTCTAAAGTGTGTATTCTTTGTCATGTATGGCCACTGAAATCTGTGTTCTCTTACCTAGTCATTGGTTGTGTTTTGACAGAATTACCTTAAGTGCTTGGAAACAACAAAAGAGAAAAGGGAGAAAGGCTTCTTCCAGTCTTTGTAGATTGGTTCTGTGTTGGGGCACTCCTTCAATGTCTTGTCAAGCAGTTTATAACCTTGCCTTAGCCTTTAAGTTTTGCTTGGACAGAATTTGCAGGCAGGCTAAATGTAAAAGCTTTGGATCTTCTTGGGCTTTTTCTGAGCATGTATCTTACCCTGTGTGTGTTCATGGCCTTCTTGATTCTCTGGTGTACATGGGGGCCTTTACAGTCCCCATTCTTGCATGTATCTCCTTTCCTAGTCTCTTTCTTTTCTTGGCTCTCAGTCTATTTCTTGTCCTAAGTGTTGTCTCTTTCTCAAAGCTGCTGTATCTAACACCTTTACCTTTAAATGCTTTCAGCAAAAGCTGCCCAGGAAGTGGCCCCAGCCCTGAGAATGCTCTGAGTAGGATGAAACAAAGGGAAACCTTTGTGTAGGTCCTTAATGGAGCCACAAGAGAGGTCAAGACCCAAAACCACAATGTTTTGAGAATAAGGTTTGTGTTGCTCCCTCTGACTCTAGAAACTTGTACCAGGATTGCAGGCTGCCATCCTCATTACTAGTTTTTGTTTGTTTTCCTTGTGGAAAGATTCTTAAACTCCAGGTTAAATTTCATATAGACATGGGAGTATTCAGTTTATTTACTCCTTATTGAGTGACTTTTGGTAGTTAGTGCCTTTCAAGGAATTTTTCTGTTTCATCTAAGTTATCGAAATATTGGCATTCTACTATTCATTATACTCTCTTTTAAATATGTGATATGTAGTGATGTCTCATTTCTGATGAAAATATTGGTAGTTTTTGTCTTATGTTACTTCTTTTTTCTCCAGTTTATCTACAGGTCTATAAGCTTTATTGGTTTTTTAAAATAACTAATGTTTGTGTTTATTTATTTTCTCTTCTTCTTCTTTTTTTAATTTCATTGTTTGCAAGTCTTATCTTTTTTACTTTTCACCTTCTATTTGCTGTGACTTTAATTTGCTCTTTTTTCTTTTTTCATGAAGTAAAAAGCATCTATTATTGATTTGAGATCTTTTCCCCTCTAATATAAGCAGTTGATGGTTTAAATTTCTTTCTAATCACTGCATTCACTGTACCCCACAAATTTTGATATGTAATTTCTATTTTCTGTCATTAAGGTATTTTATAATGTTCCTTGTAATATTTGTCTTTGACCTATAGAAGTCTTTAAAAGTTGTGTTGATTAATTTCCAGATCAGTGGTTTTCAAAATAGTTTTCGATTACTTTGCTAGCATGTGAGATGAATGCAATTGTGCAGTAGTTTAAATGTTCTTTGGCATTGCCTTTCTTTGGGATTTGAATGGAAACTGACCTTTTCCAGTCCTGTAGCCACTGCTGAGTTTTTCAAGTTTGCTGGCATATTGAGTGCAGCACTTTCACAGCATCATCTTTTATGATTTGAAAGAGCTCGCCTGGAATTCCATCACCTCCACTAACTTTGTTTGTAGTGATGCTTCCTAAGGATCACTTGTTTTCCTATTCCAGGTGTATTGCTCTAGATGAGTGACCACACCATTGTGGTTATCTGGGTCATGAAGATCTTTTTTTGTATAGTTCTTCTGTGTATTCTTATCACCTCGTCTTAATACTTTCTGCTTCTGTTAGGTCCATACCATTTTGGTCCTTTCTTGTGCCCATCTTTACATGAAATATTTCCTTGGCATCTCTGATTTTCTTGGAGAGATCTCTAGTCTTTTCCATTCTATTATTTCCCTCTGTTTCTTTGCACTGATCACTGAGGAAGGCTTTCTTTGTCTCTCCTTGCTATTCTTTGGAACTCTGCATTCAGATGGGTATATCTTTCCTTTTCTCCTTGGAGCCTTTCACTTCCCTTCTTTACTCAGCTGTTTGTAAGACCTCCTCAGACAACCATTTTGCCTTTTTGCATTTCTTTTTCTTGGAGATGATCTTGATCCCTGCCTCCTGTACAATGTCCATAGTTCTTCAGGCACTCTATCAGATCTAATCCTTTGAATCTATTTGTCACATCCACTGTATAATCAAAAGGGATTTAATTTGGTCATACCTGAGTGGTCTAGTAGCTTTCCCTACTTCCTTCAGTTAAAGTCTGAATTTGGCAATAAGGAATTCATGATCTGAGCCACAGTCAGATACAGGTCTTGTTTTTGCTGACTGTATAGAGCTTCTCCATCTTTGGCTGCAAAGAATATAAACAATCTGATTTTGGTATTATACTGTTCATAGTGTTCATGGGGTTCTCAAGGCAAGAATACTGAAGTGGCTTGCCATTCCCTTCTCCAGTGGACCACATTCTGTCAGACCTCTCCACCATGACCCACCCGTCTTGGGTTGCCCTGCAGGCATGGCTTGGTTTCATTGAGTTAGACAGTCTGTGGTCCTAGTGTGATTAGATTGACTAGTTTTCTGTGAGTATGGTTCCAGTGTGTCTGTCCTCTGATGCCCTCTTGCAACACCTACCATCTTACTTGGGTTTCTCTTACCTTGGGCGTGGGGTATCTCTTCACGGCTGCTCCAGCAAAGCACAGCAGCTGCTCCTTACCTTGGACGAGGGGTATCTCCTTACTGCCACCGTTCCTGACCTTCAACGTGGGATAGCTCCTCTAGGCCCTCCTGTGCCTGTGCAGCCACCACTCCTCGGGTTGCTCCTCCCGGCCGCTGGCCCTGGCCTCGGGCTCTGGGTGGCTCCTCAGGGTCACCGCCCCTGACCTGAAGTGGAGTAGCTCCTCTCGGTCGTTCCTGCGCTGTGGCAGCCTGGCACACTAAGCGCAGGCGGCTGCGAGCAGGCACACTAAGCACCAGAAAGAATGAAGGGATGGAGCCAAAGCAAAAACAATACCCAGTTGTGGATGTGACTGATGATAGAAGCAAGATCTGATGCTGTAAAGAGCAGTATCGCATAGGAATCTGGAATGTCAGGTCCATGAATCAAGGCAAATTGGAAGTGGTCAAACAAGAGATGGCAAGGGTGAATGTCAACGTTCTAGGAATCAGCGAACTAAAATGGACTGGAATGGGTGAATTTAACTCAGATGACCATCATATCTACTACTGCGGGCAGGAATCCCTCAGAAGAAATGGAGTAGCCATCATGGTCAGCAAAAGAGTCCGAAATGCAGTACTTGGATGCAATCTCAAAAATGACAGAATGATCTCTGTTCGTCTCCAAGGCACACCATTCAATATCACAGTTATCCAAGTCTATGCCCCGACCAGTAATGGTGAAGAAGCTGAATTTGAATGGTTTTATGAAGACCTACAAGACCTTTTAGAACCAACACCCAAAAAGGATGTCCTTTTCATTATAGGGGACTGGAATGCAAAAGTAGGAGGTCAAGAAACACCTGGAGTAACAGGCAAATTTGGCCTTGGAATGTGGAATGAAGTGGGGCAAAGACTAATAGAGTTTTGCCAAGAAATTGCACTGGTCCTAGCAAACACCCTCTTCCAACAACACAAGAGAAGACTCTACACATGGACATCACCAGATGGTCAACACCAAAATCAGATTGATTATATTCTTTGCAGCCAAAGATGGAGAAGCTCTATACAGTCAACAAAAACAAGACCAGGAGCTGACTGTGGCTCAGATCATGAACTCCTTTTTGCCAAATTCAGACTTAAATCAAAGAAAGGGAAAACCACTAGACCATTCAGGTATGAACTAAATCAAATCCCTTAAGATTATACAGTAGAAGTGACAAATAGACTCAGTGGATTAGATCTGATAGAGTGCCTGAAGAACTATGGACGGAGGTTTGTGACATTGTATAGCAGGCAGTGATGAAGACCATCCCCAAGAAAAAGAAATGCAAAAAGGCAAAATGGTTGTCTGAAGAGGTCTTGCAAATAGCTGAGAAAAGAAGAAAAGTGAAAGGCAAAGGAGAAAAGGAAAGATATACCCATCTGAATGCGGAGTTCCATGAATAACAAGGAGAGACAAGAAAGCCTTCCTCAGTGATAGAGGAAAGTAATAGAACAGGAAAGATTAGAGCTCTCTTCAAGAAAATTAGAAATACCAAGGTTACATTTCATGCAAAGATGGGCACAAGAAAGGATAGAAATGGTATAGACCTAACAGAAGCAGAAGATATTAAGAAACAGTGGCAAGAATACACAGAAGAACTATACAAAAAAGATCTTCATGACCCAGATAACCATGATGGTGTGATCACTCACCTAGAGCCAGACATCCTGGAATGCAATGTCAAGTGGGCCTTAGGAAGCATCACTACAAACAAAGCTAGTGGAGGTGTTAGAATTCCAGTTGAGCTATTTCAAATCCTAAAAGATGATGCTGTTAAAGTGTTGCACTCAATATGGCAACAAATTTGGAAAACTCAGCAGTGGCCATAGGACTGGAAAAGGTCAGTGTTCATTTCAATCCCAAAGAAAGGCAGGGCCAAAGAATGTTCAAACTACTGCACAATTGCACTCATCTCACACACCAGCGAAGTAATGCTCAAAATTCTCCAGTCTAGTCTTCAATAGTATGTGAACCATGAACTTCTAGATTTTCAAGCTGGATTTAGAAAAGGCAGAGGAACCAGAGATCAAATTGCCAACATCCACTGGATCATCAAACAAGCAAGAGAGTTCCAGAAAAATATCTATTTCTGCTTTATTGAGTATGCCAGTGCCTTTGACTGTGTGGATCACAACAAACTGTGGAAAATTCTTCAAGGGTTGGGAATAACAGCCCATCTTACCTGCCTTCTAAGAAATCTGTATGCAGGTCAGGAAGCAACAGTTAGAAATGTACATGGAATAGCAGACTGGTTCCAAATTGGAAAAGGAATACGTCAAGGCTATATATTGTCATCCTGCTTATTTAACTTATATGCAGAGTACATCATGTGAAATGCCGGGCTGGATGAAACACAAGCTGGAATCAAGATAGCTGGGAGAAATATCAATAACCTCAGATATGCAGATGACACCAACCTTATGGCAGAAAGCGAAGAGGAACTAAAAAGCCTCTTGATGAAAGTGAAAGAGGAGAGTGAAAAAATTGGCTTAAAACTCAACATTCAGAAAACTAAAATCATGACATCTGGTCCCATCTCTTCATTGCAAAAAGATGGGGAAGCTATGTGGGCTACTCCATTTCTTCTAAGGTATTTTTGCCTACAGTAGTAGATATAATGGTCACCTGAATTAAGTTCACCCATTCCAGTCCATTTTAGTTCACTGATTCCTAAAATGTCGATGTTCACTCCTGCTATCTTCTGTTTGACCTCTTCCAAGGCAGGCTCTCTCAGTTTCCTATTTATCCTCAATCATTTGTCTTCGTTAATCAGGGGCATATGGATGGTTGATGGGAAATTTAAAACACTGCAACACTCTCCTAGAAAAAGCAGCAGCTTCTTTCATTTTTTCTTTATTTTAAAAATTTATTTGTTTATTTATGTGGCCATGTTGGATCTTAGTTTTGGCTTGCAGAATTTTCATCGCTTCATGTGGAATCTTTCACTATGGCACATGGACACTATCGTTGTGGCACCTGGGCTTCGGAAGTTGCAGTGTGCAGACTTAGGTACTCCAGGGCATGTGGGATCTTAGTTCCCTGACCAGGGATTGAACCCATTTTCTCTGCATTGCACAGCAGGTTCTTAACCACTGGAAAACCAAGGAAATCTCCAGCAGTGTCTTTTTTCACTACATTTCCTCCTGGTTGTTGTAAGTTTTTGACTAGGTTACAGAGTTCTTCAGTAGTGAATTATAACTGTTTTTTTGAAGAGTCATTTTTTACTAAGGTATAACATATGTTTCATGTGTACATTATATTCTACTTCTATATACACTACGGCATGCTAACCACCAAAAAGTTAGTTTCTATTCATTATCATACAGTTAGTCCCTTTTGCCTGTTTCAATCTATCACCTCCACTGCTCTTTCCCTTCTGTGCTCTGTATCTGTGTGTTTATTTCTGTTTAGTTTGGTTACTTAATATATTGTTTGCTTGTTTTTATATTCCACATATGAGTGAAATTGTATGATATTTATCTTACTTGTTTATCTGACTTGTTTCATCTTAGCATAATACCCTCAAGGTCTATCCATGTTGCTGCTGATGGCAAGAATTTACCCTTTTTATGGATGAGTAGTGTTCCATTGTATATGTAAATGATATCTTATTTATCCATTCATTCAATGATAGGAACTTAAATTGTTTCTATACCTTGGCTACTGTAAATAATATTGTGATGAACATAATAGGAAAATCTTTTCAAGTTAGTATTTTTGTATTCTTTGAATAAATACCCAGTAGATAGTCATCTAGTTTCTTTCTGTCTCTCTCTTTCTCCCTCCCTCCCTCTTTCCCTTTGCATGTGGCTATCACGTTTTTTGACACTATTTGCTGAAGAGACTGTCCTTTCTCCATTGCATTTTCTTTGCTCTTTTGTTGTAAATTAACTGTTCATATATGTGTGGGTTCATGTTAGGGGTCTCAATTCTGTTTTGTTGATCTGTATATCTGTTTTTCTGCCAATACCATGTTGTTTTGATTGCTATAGCTTTGTAATATAGTTGGATTCAGGAAATGTGACACGTCCAGTTTTGTTTCTTTTTCTCAGGATTGCTTTAGCTATTCAAGATCTTTTGTGATTCCATATAAACTTTAGAATTTTTTTTGTTCTATTTCTGTTAAAAATGTTCTTGGAATTTTGATAGAGATTGCATCAAGTCTGTAGATTACTTTAGGTAATAGTAATATAGACATTTTAGCAATGTTAATTCTTCTAATCCATGAGTGCAGAACATCTTTCCATTTATTTGTGTCTTTTTCAGCTTCTTTCAACAGTACCTTATCATTTTCAATATACAGGTATTTACCTCCAATCACTGCAGATGGTGATTGCAGCCATGAAATTAAAAGACGCTTACTCCTTGGAAGGAAAGTTATGACCAACCTAGATAGAATATTCAAAAGCAGACACATTACTTTGCCAACAAAGGTCCGTCTAGTCGAAGCTATGGTTTTTCCAGTAGTCATTTATGGATGTGAGTCTCTTCACAGCTTTCTGTGAAGAAAGCTGAACGCCAAAGAATGATGCTTTTGAACTGTGGTGTTGGAGAAGACTCTTGAGAGTCCCTTGGACTGCAAGGAGATCCAACCAGTCCATTCTGAAGGAGAACAGCCCTGGGTGTTCTTTGGAAGAAATGATGCTAAAGCTGAAACTCCAGTACTTTGGCCACCTCATGCAAAGAGTTGACTCATTGGAAAAGACTCTGATGCTTGGAAGGATTGGGGCAGGAGGAGAAGGGGATGACAGAGGATGAGATGGCTGGATGGCATCACCGACTCGATGGACGTGAGTTTGAGTGAACTCCGGGAGTTGGTGATGGACAGGGAGGCCTGGCGTGCTGCAGTTCATGGGGTCACAAAGAGTCAGACATGACTGAGTGACTGAATTGAAATGAGCTGAACTACCTCCTTGGTTAAATGTATTTCTAGGTATTGTAGTCTTTTTGTTGCAATTGTCAGTGGGATTATTTTTCTAATTTCTCTTTCAGTTATCTCATTTTTAATGGGATAGCCACAGATTTTTGCATGTTGATTTTGTACCTTTTGACTTAATTATATGCATTTATTAATTTCTAACAGATTTTTGGAGGAATCTTTACGGTTCTATCTATATAAAATCATGCTATTTACAAATAGTGATAGTTTTACTTCTTCCTTTTCAATTTGAATGCCTTTTATTTCAATATTGAGTCATATCTTTAAAGCAGTGTTCATTTTCTGGTATTGGCCTCAATACTTTGCAGTTCTATGTAGTACAATTCATCACCCATGTTTGGATAATATGTGAAGGTGAGAATGCTTTTGCTCTGTTTTCAAATTTGGTCAATGATTCTATGGAAGGTTAAGCTTCTTTTTTGCTGTTTTTAATTATGTTGTGTTTCCTCTTCCAAGTACTCTTAATTTTTACCTTGTAGACCTGGACCTCCAAAGGCAGGAGTGCTGGGGATTCTTGTGCCAAGGGAGGCATGGTGCTGAATGGTGAAGGAAATGGCTAAAGGGCTTTGTTTTAGTAGGTTATAGAGAAGACTTTCCAAGTTGAGTGGCTGTCTTTACAAAAACCATGCCTTCTTGTTTGAATGTTCAAGCCTTTTGAAGGCTGCTAAATGTACTGGGCTTCACTTCATAGCTGTAGATCTCCAATAGAGCAGAGATATCTAGGGGTATTGCTGGCTATACAAGTTCCCAGAAATTAAGTATGAGTATTCATGAGTGTCTTTTTATGCCTGCTGGATTCCTGTATCTTATGGGGCAAGAGATGATGAGGGCACTTTATCGACTCTAGTCCAATACTATGAATTTCACTTTAACTTGAGAATGGATTTATCAGGAACATATAGAGTTGTGTCTCAACTCTAGCTGCCCATTGGAACCAACTGGGAAACTTTCAAAAACACCAATGCCAGGGATTCTACCTAGGCAAATTGAATCAGAGCTCCTGGGGATATGGTTCCCAGCACTGGTATTTTTTCAAAACTCCTGAAGGGACTGTCACATGTAACCACAAATTAGAAACATTTAACCTAAAGAAATGATTTTCAAACTCACCTGCACATTACAGTCACCAGGAGAATTTTAAAACATTCAGATACCCAGGCTTCACCCTGAACAAATTAAGTCAGAATATGTGAGAGTAAGATCCATGCATCAGTATTTTTTTTTTAGCTACCCAGATGATTAATATGTGACCAAGTTTGGGAACCTTTTAAAAACATTCTCTTCTCTATGTAAACTAGTTCATGCCTAATACAGATATGCTCTTTGCTCTGAGTTAATTATATCACTGCTTCTCAAACATGTATGTTCATATGATTATCCTGTGGCTTGTTAAAATGCATAATCTGAATCAGCAGAGGTGGTACTGAGATTCTGCATTCCCAACAAGATCCCAGATGATACCAATGTTACTGGTTAAGTGGACCACACTTTGAGTAGCAATGAGTCTTGCCATTGTATTGTCATCTGGATGAATCTTCAATTGAAAAAATAAAAAGACACAATATAGATTTTCATATACAGGCCCATACTTTAAGATAGTTAATTATAATTAATTAGCCTGTACTTAAATTCTGATAGAATACGATAGTTAATTTGGGAAACTTAATTAAACAATTAGGGCAAAATAGTTGTCCTAGATAATGTTGAACTGTTTCAGATAGAACCACTTGTCAGATAGGTTTTAAAAAAGATTCAAGCACCGGATGGTTTACAATACTAGAGCAGTGGCAGAATTCCTTAAAAATGTGTCTGCAAAACTCATTGTGTAAAGCAGACATAATAACTGTACAAACTTTACTATGATTTAAAATTTTTTGTATTTGATGGGAAGTTATGCAGATGTTCCTGGACACCCTGAACCATTTCCATACAACCTCTGATCCCTCTAAGCATGGACTGAAATCCTCTGATTCAATGTACAGAGAATACAAGAAATCTATTCTGAGGAAATCAGTTAGATTTAAGTTGAGCATACATTTGAAATCTTTGTTTATGTAATACCTTGTAGTCACTGGAGTAATTTAGTTATTCATTATTTATTTGAAAAAAACTTTCATTGTTGACTTTTTATGAATCAGACATAATTCTAGGAAGTGGAAATACCAGTGGGAAGATCTATTCAAAATTAACAGAGGAGATAATTTTTATTCAGTTCAGTTCAGTCACTCAGTCGTGTCTGACTCTTTGCAACCCCATAGACTGCAGCACACCAGGCTTCCCTATCCATCACCAATTCCCAGAGCTTGTTCAAACTCATGTCCATTGAGTTGGTGATACCATCCAAACCATTTTATCCTCTGTCATCCCCTTCTCCTCCTGCCTTCAATCTTTCCCAGCATCAGGGTCTTTTCCAATGAGTCAGTTCTTTGTATCAGGTGGTTAAAGTATTGAAGTT
Source organism: Budorcas taxicolor (assembly GCF_023091745.1). NCBI lineage: Eukaryota > Metazoa > Chordata > Mammalia > Artiodactyla > Bovidae > Budorcas > Budorcas taxicolor. The sequence continues at coordinate 42,615,689 of NC_068917.1, read as the reverse complement.
TCAGCTTTAACATCAGTCCTCCCAATGAATGTTCAGGATTGATTTCCTTTAGGATTGACTGGTGTGCTCTCCCTGCAGTCCAAGGGACTCTCAAGAGTCTTCTCCAACACCACAGTTCAAAAGCATCAATTCTTCGGCACTCAGCTTTTTTATGGTTCAAATCTCACATCCATACATGACTACTGGAAAAACTTTGACTAGACAGAACTTTGTCGACAAAATAATGTCTCTGCTTTTTATGCTGTCTAGGTTGGTCATAGCTTTTCTTCCAAGGAGCAAGCGTCTTAATTTCATGGCTGCAGCCACTATCTGCAGTGATTTGGGAGCCCAAGAAAATAGTGTCTGTCACTATTTCCATTGTTTCTCCATCTATTTGCCATGAAGTGATGGGACTGGATGCCATGATCTTAGTTTCTTGAATGTTGAGTTTTAAGCCAACTTTTTCACTCTCCTCTTTCACTTTCATCAACAGACTCCTTAGTTCTCTTCGCTTTCTGCACATTTGAGGTTAGTGATATTTCTCCCGGCAATCTTGATTTCAGCTTCTGTTTCATCCAGCCTGGCATTTCACACGATGTACTCTGCATATAAGTTAAATAAGCAGGATGACAATATACAGCCTTGATGTACTCCTTCCCCAATTTGGAACCAATCTGTTGTTCCATGTCCAGTTCTAACTGTTGCTTCTTGACCTGCATACAGATTTCTCAGGAGGCAGGTAAGGTGGTATGGTATTCCCATTTCTTGAAGAATTTTCCATGGTTAGCTGTGATCCACACAGTCAAAGGCTTTGGCATACTCAATAAAGCAGAAGTAGATGTTTTTCTGGAACTCTCTTCCTTTTTGTATGATCCAATGGATGTTGGCAATTTGATCTCTGGTTCCTCTGCCTTTTCTAAATCTAGCTTGAACATCTGTAAGTTCACAGTTCACATACTATTGAAGACTAGATTGGAGAATTTTGAGCATTACTTTGCTGGTTTGTGAGATGAGTGCAATTGTGCAGTAGTTTGAACATTCTTTGGCCCTGCCTTTCTTTGGGATTGAAATGAGCACTGACCTTTTCCAGTCCTGTGGCCATTGCTGAGTTTTCCAAATTTGCTGGCATATTGAGTGCAACACTTTAACAGCATCATCTTTTAGGATTTGAAATAACTCAACTGGAATTCCAACACCTCCACTAGCTTTGTTTGTAGTGATGCTTCCTAAGGCCCACTTGACTTTGCATTCCAGGATGTCTGGCTCTAGGTGAGGGATCACACCATCGTGGTTATCTGGGTCATGAAGATTTTTTTGGTAAAGTTTATTATTATTATGTATTTATTTATGTTAAATATTTATATACATAAAATTTTGTATTGTATTTCATTTTTATTATCAAATTGAAACATATGCAGAAATTCAGAAAAAAGAAGTTGTGCTAAAGTGCAAGGTGAGGTAGCAAGTGTTGATGTAGCTGCAGCAAGTTATCCAAATCTAGCTAAGATGAAGTTGACTATACTAAACAACACATTTTCAATGTAGATGAAACAGCCTTACATTAGAAGAAGATGGCATCTAGGATTTTCATCACTAGAGAGGAGTAGTCAATGCCTGCTTCAAAGCTTAGGACAGGCTGATTCTCTTTTTAGGGATTAATGTAACTGTGACTTTAGTTTGGAACCAGTGGTCATTTCAGAAATCCTAGGACCCATAAACACTACACTAAATCTACTCTGTGCTGTATAAACGGAACTACAGTCTAAATGACAGCACATCTGTTCACAACACGGGTTACTGAATACTTTAAGTCCTCTGTGGAGACCTACTGCTCAGAAAAAAAAAAAAAAAAAGATTCCTTTCAAAATATTACTGCTGGTCACACCAGGAGCTCTGATGTGCAGTGAATTTAATGTTGTTTTCACGCCTGTTACCACAGCATGAATTCTGAAACCCATGGATCAAAGAGTCATTTTGACCTCAAGCCATATTATTTAAGAAATACATTTTTTAAGGCTATAGCTTCTCCTTGATGGATCTGTGCCAAGTCACTTGAACACCTTCTAGGAACTGACCATTCTAAATGTCATTAAGAACATTCAAGTTTTATGGGAAGAGATCAAAATATCAACATTAATAGGAGTTTGGAAGAAGTGATTCCAACCCTCATGGATGATTTGGAAGGTTTCAAGACTTCAGTGGAGGAAGGAACTGCAGATGTTGTGGAAGAAGCCAGGGAACTAGAATCAGAAGTGGAGCCTGAGGATGTGACTGAACTACTGCAATCACATGATAAAAATTTTATGCATGAGGGATGGTTTCTTATGGGTGAGCAAGAAAAGTGGTTTCTTGAGATGGAAGCTACTCCTGGCGAAGATGCTATGGAGATTGTTGAAATGACAGCAAAGGATTTACAATACTCTATAAACTTTGTTGATAAAGCAGCAACAGGATTTGAGAGGGTCAACTCCAATTTTGAAAGAAGTGGGTAAAATGCTATCAAACATCATTGCAGGCTGCAGAGAAGTCATCTGTGAAATGAAGAGTCAATTAATGTGACAAGCTTTATTATTGCCTGTGTTAATAAATTGAAATAGCCATGCCAACCTTCAGCAACCATCACCCTGATCAGTCAGCAGCCATCAACATCAAGGCAAGACCCTCAACTAGCAAAAATATTATGACTTGCTGAAGGTTAAGATGATGCTTAGCATTTTTTAAGTAATAAAGTATTTTTAATATTAATTTATTTGGCTGCGCTGGGTCTTAGCTGCAGCACATGGGATCTTTGATCTTCACTGTGGCATGAGGGATCCTCAGTTGCAGCATGTGAACTCTTAGTTGTGGCATGTGTGATCTCGTTCCCTGACGAGGGATTAAACCCTTGTTCCCTGCATTGGGAATACAGAGTCTTAGCCACTGGACCACCAGGAAGTCCCAATAACGTATTTTTAAATTAACATATGTATACTTTTTTAGACATAATGCTATTGCACTTAGTAGACTACCGTATAGTTTAAGCATAACTTTTATATGTGTGGGGACGTCAAAAAATTCATGTGACTTGTTTAATTGCCGTGGTCCAGAACCAAACCCTCAGTATTTCAGAGATATTGCTCTAATCGTGAAGCACAGAATATGAGGAGGGACTGTGTGAGAGAAGAATCCTTGTGGCTTCCAAACTCAGACTAAGTCAGCAGAAGATAGTTCTCCAAAGCATGAGGGCCACCTTGATTTAATAGGCAAAACCTGTTTGGAGTACAGTTGTCCCTCGATATCCTTTGGTTCTGAATCCATGGATTCAACCAAACTCAGATTAATAATATTAAAAAAAAAAATTGCAGAAAGTTCCAAGAAGCAAAATTTGAATTTGTCATATGCAGGCAACTATTTACATAGTATTTACATTTAAACTTTTTGTTGTTGTTCAGTCACAAAGTTGTGTCTGACTCTTTGTGACCCCATGAACTGCATCTTGCCAGGCTTTAGATGGTGTTAAGTATTATAAGTAACGCTGGTGACTTAAAGTAGGTGGGGAAATGTGCATAGGTTATATCCAAATACTGTGCCATTTATATAAGAGACTTGAGCATCCACAGATTTTGGTTTCCTAGGGGTGTCCAGGAACCAGTCATCCTTGGTTACTGAGGGATGACTATAATACAAATGAAGCTGGCAAGCTGACAGCAGAAGCTTCTCTACAACTCTGCTACCTTCGATAGTTCCACCTCCTCTATTTCTAGGTCACTCTCTCAAGTACCCTAACTCCAAGCATCCTTCAAACAGTCCCTTATTGGACAAACCATTAATTTTTTTTTCTGTTGTCCGCGCCTACCTCATATCTTCACTCTCTTGCTTACTGAATTAAAATTCCATGATCAACTGTTATAATCAGTGATTTGCATACACCCTCAACTCCCTTGTCTCTTTTTCACTTCCTGTTACTCATCCAGGAAAACTCCAACATTGCTTTAATTAAGCTTTCTCTTATTCTGAGCTTTGTCTCGTGTAGCTGAATGTGGGTGGGAAAAAACCCACAACTGTGCTGCAGAGCCCAGTTTCAAATTCTTGATGTCTAGTGGGCTGTTTCACTGCCTGGTTATCAAACTACATCTCCTTGGTCTTTTCACCTTCTGTTATTCTAGGTGACTTCTTCGTGCCTTCTCTGTTATCTTCAAACCTCAAAGTCTTTTCCCCCTCCCACCCAAATTCACCGTCAGTTGATGATGATCTTGCATCCTATACACAGAAAAAAAAAAAAAAAAGAATTGTTCATGAACAGAACACTCATCTGTCAGGGTTGTCGCCATATAACTTACTTTCTTTTACTGTTTGGAGGTGCTTTACTGAAGGGAATCTCCTGGGAGGTATGTAGTTGGCTTATGGCCTCTGGTTGATTTACTTTAGTTTCACTGCAGTTTACACCGAGGGCCCTCCCCATTGCCCCCTGGGCTTCCCCTAGCCAGTGATTGAGTATGGTGTGAGTACCAGAAATGGGTCATTTTTCCTCCACGTGCAGTTCCTGTAATAGGCAGCCCTGCTTGAAGACTCCCTATTGAACCAGTTAAGACTTTCTGAGTGGTACTGCAGTTTTGAGTCTTCCTACCTAATCTTCTGTTTTTCTTTCTCATTTAAAAAATATTTATGGAGATATACTTCACATACCATACACTTCACCTATTTACAGTGTATAATTCATTTCTTTTCATTATATTCACAGTTATACAACCATCACTTCAATCAATGTTAGAACATTTTCATTACTCCCTAAAGAAACCCATACCCTTTAGCTGTCACTCTCCAAATCTCCCAAGCCTTTGATAACCATTAATTGATTTCTTGTCTTTATAGATTTGGCTCTTCTGGATAATTCATGTAAGAGCAGTCATATACTTTGTGGTCATTTGTGACTGACTTAGCATGTTTTCAAGGTTCATCTATATTGTAGCATATATCAGTACTTCCTTTTTTATTGCTGAAAATATTTCATTGTCTGGGCATACCACATTTTATTTAATCACTACATTTTATTTATTCATTAGCTAATAGAGATTCAGGTTGTTTCAACTTTTTGTCAATTATAAATAGTATTTCTGTGAGCATTCTGTACAAGTTTTTGAAAGGATATTTGTCCTCATTTCTCTGGTGTTTATACCTAGGAGTAGAATTGTTGGTCCATATGTACTCTTGCCTGGAAAATCCCATGGACAAAGGAGCCTGGTGGGCTCAGTCCATGAGTTGCTAATCGTCAGACACGACTGAGCAACTTCACTTTCACTTTTCACTTTCATGCATTGGAGAAGGAAATGGCAACCCACTCCAGTGTTCTTGCCTGGAGAATCCCAGGGACGGGGGAGCCTGGTGGGCTGCCGTCTATGGGGTCGCACAGAGTCGGACACGACTGAAGTGACTTAGCAGTATGATAACTTCGTGTTTAAGCCTTTGAGGAGTTACCCAATCCTCTTTTACTTCTTCTGTTTTTCCCCCAAGTCTCAGGCTTGCATAACGGTCTGAAGGCACTGGGTAGCTACTCCTGATCTCTTTTGTCTTAACCCTTCACAGATTTTCTCCTGGTAAGCCTCTGGCACATCTCATTTTATCCTGGCACCTACTTCTCATAAGACCTACACTTATACATCCTGGATTAATGCTCTGTGCTCTCATGTAAGGCCATACTTTTCATTTATGATCTAGAGTCTGTCTTCTTTTCCTATTCAAGAACATTGCTGTAGCAATTCCCCTTTTCCTTCCTTCAACATAAATTGCTACCTTTCATCTGGACCATTCCATTGGATTACATACACACTGTTATTTCTCACAATTGTTCAATTAATTAAACAATTATTCTCTTTGCCTTACTTCCCCTTCCAGCACTTTCCATCTTTCTCTCTTCTACTTTAACACAACTGCTTATCTGATTTTTCATCTTGGATACCTAATAAGCTTCCCATGCTTAACATATCAAAAAAATTTAAGTGGATAGGAAATAAAAAGAAAACATTTTGAACATGCTCTAATTAGAGACTAGTTCTCCTGAGCCCTTCTAGAAGAAACTAATAAAGGATGAACTGAGAGATAAAGAAACTATAGCAGAATGACTGAAGAATATTGACTCTCTTATTGTCAGACTAAGAATATAGATTGTAGCTACAGAACATAATGCAAAATTTTAAAAGACATAAGTTATTAAAGTCATTCCAGTCAATACTACCCATTTGTAAAGCTCAAATGACATCTTTAAGAGAACATCTTTGTGTAGAGACAGAGCTAACTTCAAATAGCAGCTTTAATACTTAGCAGTTATGTTACTTTGGACCAGTTAATTTTGCTGAGTTTCACTTATTGTGTGCAAAATAGAAAGAAGTCTTTCCTAATAGAATGTAGAACAAAAATGATGAAGAATTCATTCACTGAACAGATATTTATTGGCACATACCATTTACCATGCACTGTCCAAGGTGCTAGGCATACAGTATGAGTAAAACAGACAAAGAACTCACTTTATAACTGAGGGAAGACAAACACACAAATAAATGAAATATATGTGAAATGGTAGTGAGTGTCATGTATGCATGCATGCTAAGTCCACTGTAGCCTGCCAGGCTCCTCTATTCATGGGATTCTCCAGACAAGAATACTGGCGTGGGTTGCCATCCCCTCCTCCAGGGATCTTTGCAACCCAGGGATTCAGTCTGCATCTTCGTGACTCCTGCATTGTAGGCTGATTCTTTACCACTGAGACACCAGGGAAGCCCAATGAGTGTCATAGAGAAAACCAAATCAGGGTATTGATGTAGGGAGTGCTGGAGGCTGGGATACACTGGGATTTCAATTACATCTCATCTGAAGGATGTGATATGGAGCATGATACGTGGATATAGGAAGGTGGGGAAGGGGTCTAGGAAAAGTCGCTGCCCTGATTCCTGGCTGCAGCTGCAGTTACTGTTATAGCTCCTGTAATGATCCATTTTGACTTCCTGAAGCAGCAACTCTGACTTCTACAACTTCAGACCAAAGTCTTCCAGTGGAATACCTCCATGGTTGTGCTCTATAACTGAGCCACAAAAAGCTCTATCTTGAGCTGTCAGTTTTTACAGAGGCCCTGGATATGTCAGTATTTTATTTGAATGTTCTTGATTAAATTCTCTCTCTCCATTCTCTTCCTGACTGTGGCACAGGTGCTGGATGTCTGGGCTGGAAGGCAATCTTGAACATCACCATCCTATGCTTAACTCAGTTATCACTCATCTCATCTACTGATACTCAGTCATTTTCTCCAGGCTACACTTCTGTACCTCATTTTCTTCCCTTAAGGTGAGGGAATTAATTCCATATCCAGAACTCTACCCAGGTAGTTGAAGTGGTAACTTTTTTCCTAATAGCCTAGCGTATTATTAATAGAGAACCCTCATTTTTTACCTTTTGTTCTTTTTCATTAACCAATTGTATAACAGTATTTATTTAGCACCTATTTCATGTCAGACTTTGATTGATACTGGATATGTGGTGGGGAAAGAAACAGATTTGTTTCCTGCCTGCATTGTCTGCAGGGGTGACTTTGAATGCTTATTCCATTGATTCTTCCTACACCTACCCTATCAGCCAAAGAATAGGTACATTGCTTGGATTGCATTGTCTTTTTTTTGCAACCTTTGTAGAATATGGTATCTATACTTGATTATTGTATCTCATCAGTGATCTTTATGGTGAGTATGGTAAGGTTCTTCAGCATCAACCCTTTTTGATTTTAGCATTTGATTTCTGTTGTATACCCAATGCTATTCAATTTAAATTCATTGCATTATAACAATGTAATCTTAATAAAACTAGGGGTTCCTATATGGTCTAGGCATTATAAAGTAACTGTATCCAAACAAATGCAAGTTGATAACCAAGATAATTAGAGAGAAAATATGAGTTTTTTTAAAGGGGATGAAATTGTAATCAATATATAACATAAAGCAAAATGTTTGACATTCTCTTTGCCATCTATCTCTTATTTCCTTCCACATACTACATAAACTTGAAATAAAGATTTCTTCTTTTTATTCATCCCTCAAGTCAGGTACTATACCTGGGCCTCACACATCTTTTGTCTTTCCCACCTTCTGTGAATGACTTGTTTGTTATTATTGTCAGCCTAAGCTCTCTGGCTTGCTTTTTTTTTTTCACTTAACCCACTACTTGGATTCTATGCAATTGTGGTTTATTTGGTGTTTTGTTTTGTTGAGTGGAGAAAAGTTTATTGTAGGGCTAAGCAAGGAGAATGTGGTGGCCTATACTCAAAAACCTGAACACATATAATAGTGGTTCTTAAACTTTAGTGTGCCTCAGAATCATGGAATTCTTGTTTAGAACACAAGTGACTCACCTCCAGAGTTTGAGACATGAGATCTGAATTGGGGCTCAAAAATTTACATTTCTAACAAATTCCCAGTTAGTACTGTTGCTGGCCCAAGTATCACATTTTGAGAACTACTACTTTACAATATAGGAATATCTGGCAGCTGTTCCAGCAAATAATAATTTATCCCTGGGTAAGAAGCCTTTGTTATACACTGTATATAAATAACATTAGATGATTTCCTTATATGGTAATACAAAGCTTAAGAATTTGTGAGTCATCTTCTGTCAGCATATTTAACATCCAGTAGGTAGGGATATGTGTCTGATAGACCCTGGTATAATGCACAAAGAATAAAGGAAATGTTATTTTTTGCTTGATTACATAGACAGGAGACAGAAAAGTGGGGTTGGTATGAAGCTCTGAAGCCAGGTTCTCTGAGATTTGGTCCTGCCTCTGCAGAATTTCTGGAAGACCCTGGAAAAGTTAGTCTCTTGTGTCTCAATTTCTTTCTTTTGAAATGAAGATGACAGAAGTAGCCATCTGTAGTTGTCATGAGGCTCAAATGATTTACTATGTATAAAGATTTTGAAGAATGACTGGTGTGTTGTACACACTCTGACATTACTTATTACCATCAGGAATCTATTGTCTTCTCTGTTTTACCTCATGGGCTTCCCTGGTGGCTCAGGTGGTAAAGAATCTGCACTGCAGGAGACCTGGGTTCGATCCCTGGGTAGGGAAGATACCCTGGAGAAGGGAATGGCAACCTTCTCCAGTATTCTTGCCTGGAGAATTCCATGGACAGAGGTGCCTGGTGAGCAATAGTCCATGGGGTCACAAAAAATCAGACATGACTAAGTGACTAATACTATGTTATCTCATTCAAACCTAAAGCTAATTCTTTTAAAAGGTAGGCACCCCTGTTATTCTTATTGAAGAGACTAGGAAACAGAAGTTCAGAAAGGTTAAATAAAGAACCCCCAGCTGGTAAAATCTCTGGGCTTTGTTATTTGACCAGTGTTTTCCCAAAGGAATCATTTTTTTCCCATAAGAAGAATGATACAAGGAAGTTAATTTCAAAAGTACATCTGAATGTAATTGAAAAATTATTGGGTTGGCCAAAAAGTTCATTCAGATTTTCCTATAACATCATATGGGAAAATGGGAATGAACTTTTTGGCCAACCCAATACTTGCTTGATCAGGATGGTTGGTGGAAAACTAAAACAAAAAAATTCATAATTCATATGAAAACACAAAAGACCCTGAATAGCCAAAGCAACCTTGAGAAAGAAGAATGGAGCTGGAGAAATCAACCTTCCTGACTTCAGACTATACTACAAAGCTTCAGTCATCAAGACACTATGGTACTGGTACAAAAACAGAAATATAGAACAATGGAACAAGGTAGAAAGCCCAGAGATAAACCCACACACCTATGGGCAACTTATCTTTGATAAAGAAAGCAAGAATATACAATGGGGAAAAGATAGTCTCTTCAATAAGTGGTGCTGGGAAAATTGGACAGCTATGTGTAAAAGAATGAAATTAGAACACTTCCTAACACCATACACAAAGATAAACTCAAAATGAATTAAAGACCTAAATGCAAAATGAGAAATTATAAAACTCTTAGAGGAAAACACAGATGTTGAGGTCCTTTAATGGACCGGAACCTGGTGGTCCAGAGTCAACGATGAGAAAGTGAAAGAAGGAGAGAGGCTAATATTTCCTGGGTTACACAGCTGGCTTTTGAGTTCCAGGAAATCAGCCAGAAGTAGAGAGATAGAGAGAGAAAGAAAGAAAGAAAGACACAGGGACCCAAGCTCTGATGGAGCAAAGGTGTTTCAATCAACATGGTGTGGGCATATATACTGTAGTTATTCTCAGCGAAGATAAAGATTAAAATTCCAGACTTACAAAACATAGGCGATCGATATTAAAGAGAGACAGAGTTGTAAACAATCACTTTTACCATATGGTTCACAAGAAGGAAGAGGGTACTTATCACCATATTGGAAAACTAACGAAGGAAATGCTTGGATCCCTCAGCCGTGGGAAAGGAGTGCTTCTCCTCTTAATTCCTGAATATTCAGGAACTAATAAGGAACAGAGGATTCCTGACAGATCCAAGACAGCACACAGGAAGCCTCCTGTTAAATGCTTCCTGACACAAAGATAGACCAGTCTATGACATAAATCACAGCAAGATCCTCCATGATCCACCTCCTAGAGTAATGGAAATAAAAACAACAAAGAACAGGTGGAACCTAATTAAACTTAAAAGATTTGTTGATCTATTGGAATGAATGATCTATTAAAATGACCTAAAATTAAAGATTCATAATATCCAGAGTAGGTGAGATTATAGAGAAAAGGGCATTGATATACTACTATGAGGTTTTTGAAGTCAATTTGGCAATAGCCACCAAATTTTAAATATGTATTTCCTTTGACACAGAGAGTCTAATCATCTATCCGCAGGAATACTTTTGTGCCCATGGAATATGTACAATGATTCTTAAATTTAGCACTGTTTTTAATTGTGAAAATTACAAATCAAAATGGGAGAATTATTTAGTAAGTTGTATCACAAATAGTTATCAGTGTTTATCTCCGAGAAGTGAAAAGGACTAGAAACAGAGGATCAAGAAGAACTTCCATATCATATGCTTGATATGATGATCCACATTAGTTGGATTTACCACAAGTAGTATGTATTAATGTTTACTTTGTGATCAAAAAAGAAAAAAGTAGCTTGCTCAAGAAACATAAGCACTTAAATGAGGGCAACAGATGCACAAGATAAAGCTTTCACAAGCTTTAAAACATGTCTATTCCAATAATTAGCAGTTATTTTTTAAAATTTCCAAAATTATCATTCCAACTAAAAACTTGATCACTTGTATGGTTGTTGATTCTCAGAACATTTCCTGTGAGAAGTAAAGAGCTGAATTGGCATCTGAATGGAAAGCACACAGTACTAAAATTCTTATAGCCTTAGAGTACCTAGCCAAGAGAGTTTGCCTGAGGACTATTACATCATTTCATGCTTGATTTATAGCAGATTAAGGTGACAGTGGGAAAAAACCCAAATGAAACCAAACAAAACTCCAACAAACAAAAACACCATTATACAAAAAGAGAAACCAAAGAAATAGCATTTGTTTTTTTCTCCAAATGAATGGTTATATCAGTGTTCAGTGGGAGACAGTATCAGGTGTGGATGAAAGAAGAAAGTAGCATGGTATATTAGTTTCTTTGACTGCTGAAACAAAATGTCATAAGCCGGAGGCTTAAAACAAACAGAAATTTATTATTTCACAGTTTTGGAGGCTAGAAGCCCAAGATCAAGGTATTGGGAGTGCCATCCTCTCTCCAAAGCCTCTAGGGAAGATTTCTTCCTTGCCTCTTTTAGTTTCTGGTAGCCCCAAGTGTTCCTTGGCTGTAAATGTATCCCTCCAGTCTCTGCCTCCCTCTCACAGGGTTGTTTTACTGTGTTGTCTCTGTCTTCTATACTCTTAAGGACTCTGGTCTGTTGGATTAGGGTCCACCCTGATGACCTCATCTTAACCTAATTACAAACAAAGACCCTATTTCCATATGTCACAGGTACAGGAGATTAGGACTTAAACATAACTTTTGGGGGAACAGAATTCAACCTGTAACAATGGAGTCAAGTGTGATCAATTATTAATAAGTCATTTAAAATATATGGCATTTGCCTAAGTCTGATAAGATTGATTCAGTAGTCTTTAAAGGAACTCATAGTCATTCAATTCGAATAATCTCAACAATAGTCAAAAAAGACATAGCTGATTTAAGAGCATCTTTTTTCAGGTAAAAAATTTTAGACATAGGTCACTGTGATAGATCTTAGGTCTCAAAGGGAACTGAGAGGACAGAAACATCGATAAAGCAAGACTACCTAAAAGAAGGTGCTCTCTTAGTACCAGTTGCCCCTGTGAGGAGGGAAACACTGGTTTTCCCTTTGGTTAATTCTCATGATGTAGAGATAAAGGAGCACAGGCTCAAAACCTTAGGAAGAGAAGGCATCGAAGGAAAGAAAAAGAGGAAAAAAAGATGTAGTTAAAGATGAATTATAGATGTTGGAGGTATGTAACCAGTTAGGAGTGAAAGTTAAAATTGAGACCTATGTCACTTGTCATTTTCTGGTTCATTTATATATTTCATAGGTAAAACTTAAATTCAGAGTATTTAACCACATTATTAAGATGCTTTAATATCAAATCAAATTTTCCTTTGGTCAGTAGTGTAGGTAGAATGGAGTAACCGCAACATTACTGTGGCTGTGGCCCAGAAAACTCACAAAGTTATTAAGTTACAGAGGAAGTAGAGTGAAGTGATTGAGAAAAGGAAACTAAACAGTAGTGATAGCAGTGATGTTTTGTAGGGGGAGGTATCTTTATTTTCTGCTAACCCATGGATTCTGTGTAATGTCTTAGATTGTGACTAATACTTATATAGTTATGCTTGACTTTATGATTGAAGATAGAATTCCAAAATTGCTGGGTAAATTTGATTTTTAAATGACATGCAGTTCAGCACAGGGAATATAGCCAATGCTTTATAATAACTATAAATGGAGTATTATCTATAAAAATTTTGAATCACAAAGAAATAAATGAAAGGTATCATATGACCAAAAAAAAAAAAAAAGACATACATTTTCCCTGTTGTAATTTGAGAGTGTTTTTTTTTTTTTTAATATTTTATTCTTATCAGTCTACTATAATCCAGGTTATTTCATTGTGAATACTCTGACTCTACCAGATCTGGTAAAAGTTAAAAGGAGAAATTTGTCATAAGGAAGTTTCAAGATACCAAATACAGGAAGTTTCTTTGGGCCGTATAAGGAAGAGGAAGCCAAAAACCTAAGAGAATTCATTCTTGGTACACTGTCTTTTTTTCTCCCAAAGCAAGTCAGCTTTCTGTGCAACCCCACGTACATGAATACAGATAGAAATCTTACAACTTTAGAGCATGGGTAACTTACTCTAAAATAACAAAAAAGTCTGAGCAAGTGTCTTTGAATCCCAGTTCCAAATTCCTCATGGGGAGACCATGAATGATTCAGTTTGACTTATAGTATAATCAAGTTATGGGGGACAGGATCACAAACCATAACACAGGGGCTGCTGCTACTGCTAAGTCGCTTCAGTCGTGTCCAACTCTGCGCGACCCCATAGATGGCAGCCCACCAGGCTCCCCCATCCCTGGGATTCTCCAGGCAAGAACACTCGGGTGGGTTGCCATTTCCTTCTCCAATGCATGAAAGTGAAAAGTGAAAGTGAAGTTGCTCAGTCGTGTCCGACTAGTAGCGACCCATGGACTGCAGCCTACCAGGCTCCTTTGTCCATGGGATTTTCCAGGCAAGAGTACTGGAGTGGCGTGCCATTGCCTTCTCCGAACACAGGGGTAGAGGCTGACTACTCTGGGTGTAGAGGACATTTCTCAATGAAAGAGGGCAAAATCCTTAATCTAAATAAGGACTCAGGAATTAACACTCTATAAACTACTCGATGGACGTGAGTCTGAGTGAACTCTGGGAGATGGTGATGGACAGGGAGGGCTGGCGTGCTGCGATTCATGGGGTCGCAAAGAGTTGGACACAACTGAGCGACTGAACTGAACTGAAACTAATAATTGCTTCCCAGGTGGCTCAGTGGTAAAGAATCCACCTGCTAAACAGGAGATGTGGGTTCAGTCTCTGGATGACAAAGATCTCCTGGAGAAGGAAATGGCAACCCAGGTATTCTTGCTTGGGGAATTACATGGACAGGAGAGCCTTGCAGGCTACAGTCCATGGGGTTGCAAAAGAGGCAGACACAATTTAGCGACTAAACAACAACTAATAATTATGCTGGGGATTTCTATTCTTAAGAGTGAATGTTGGTATGGATCTTTTTATAAAGAAACATATTTTTAGTAAATTGGTACTACAAATGTTTTAAGTTAAAATTTTATTGTTAAGTAGAGCATAATTCGGAGAAGGAAATGGCAACCTATTCCAGTATTCTTTTCTAGAGAGTCCTGTGGACAGAGGAGCTTGGTGGGCTGCTGTCTATGGGGTTGCACAGAGTCGGACACGACTGAAGTGACTTAGCAGCAGCAGCAGAATTATATAATAGATGTTTTGCATATTTTGCCAAATAATCATCTTTACGTGAAGGAGGTTATTTATTCCTGGCTTACAGATGGGGAAATTAGTTTTTATCCACCAATATTAAACTTACCCAGTTATCTCAAGGGAAAGAGGGACCTGCTTGCCAGGAACATCTTTTTCTTTGAGACTATATTGAAGGATGAAAGGATTGATTTAGAGATAGAGATATTAACTAAATGCAGAGGAAATTTTGAAAAAAAAAATTGCCATATCCAGCCAGACTTTGAAATGAATTGTCCTAAAATATGTGAATAATTCAAAGTAAAACAACATTGCTTGCTTGTCTGTCTACCTGATTCACACTCCTGACTTTGTCTTTTGGCATATATTACTAGACCTGGGGTAAATCAGCCTCTCTCCAAAGCTCTTTTCTTGATGCCTTTAGAAGAGTAAATCTCTATCCTGGAAGGAAACAAACTAATTTGTGGATTTATCCCCAGTCTTTTGCTTGGGCCTGTTTCCTGTTCCAAGGGGAATAACTTTCCTATATCTTTTTCTGCTTTTAAGAGTGTTTTCATTATTTCATCAGCTAATCGCATAAGTTATTTTTATACAAATGCAGATCTTTGCGTTTATCTCTATTACAACTCAGCCCTTATCATTCTTGCCCACAGAGTTCCATGTCATGCAATAAACTGTGACAAATGCTTCAGGATTACTGAGAAAATCCAACATTTTGGCAAAATATATATAAGCTGTCCCTATCAAAACCATAATAGGCATTTAATAACTGTGCTAAGGGTTTAAAATATTTTTTCATCCAATCTTCAAAACAACACTTCAAGGAAGATATTCTTATCCTCATTATACTGATGAGGAAATGGAAGCTTAGAAAATTTAAATGACTTCCTTGGTGAAAAGAGTAGTTCAAACCTGGGTCAGCCAGATTCCCTGAACCATGGATTTCTAACCTTTGCATCAAAACCACTTAAGGACTTTGTTGTTCAGTTTCTCAGTTGTGTCTGACTCCTTGCAATCCCTTGAACTGCAGCACGCCAGGCTTCCTGTCCTTCGCCATCTCCCAGAGTTGGCTCAAACTCATGTCCATTTAGTCGGTGATGCCATCCAACCATTTCATCCTCTGTCGTCCCCTTCTCCTCCTGCCCTCAATCTTTCCCAGCATCAGAGTCTTTTCCAATGAGTTAGCTCTTTGCATCAGATGGCCAAAGTATTGGAGCTTCAGCTTCAGTACCAGTCCTTTCAATGAATATTCAGGGCTGATTTCCTTTCGGATCGACTGGTTTGATCTCCATGCTGTCCAAGGGACTCTCAAGAGTCTTCTTCAGCACTGCAGTTTGAAAGCATCAATTCTTCGGCGCTCAGCCTTCGTTACAGTATAAAAAGAAGTAAATGCCAAAGCTCCATCTCACATGTACTGTCAGTCTTGTTGCAGGTTTAGGTTGAGGAGTGACAATCAAGAACCAGTGCCACCATATTCTATTACAATGGGATAACAGAACTTGTGGCACAACACCCCATACTTGACAATTGACTGCTAATTTTTACTTCTAGCTATGACCTACAATCAGTTTTGAATCTAAATGTATTATCACCAAACAAATTCACAATTTTTGTTTTTCCATGTTGTGTGAAAGAATGTATTGAAAGACTTAGATGTCTTGGAATTTTCTTTTATCATATCAAAGAATAGAGGAAACTTTCTGAAATATTTGCCCTGGGAGCAAATTTCCAGCTATGTCACTATCAGAGATCACATAAAAGCATTAAAAAGTTGCTACAGAGTGAAAACAGCTAAACATTCCAGGGTAATATTGGCTTAAAATCATAGTATCTTGGTGAGGAGAGAGGCTTTCACTATCAGAATGACAGTAAGTAAGTCACTTTATCTCTCTGTGTGGGTAGATTTCTCAAGTTTATAAGCCTATGACTAATATAGTTCCCTTGGCAACCCTCTCTTCCCTATCCAAATCACTAATATAAAAAAGAATGCTTTCCTCCACAAGACACCCTCAACATCCACTAGTTCTAAATGGCTTTTCCCTGCAAAAAGGCAGTGGACAGTAACAGATACCATGCCTGGTTGAATAACATATCATTGCAAAATTCAGAAATATTATTTACTACAATGACTGTATCTGTACTGTTTGGAGTTCTTAAACAGGTTTTTTTTTTTTTTCTCCTCTTAAAGAGAATGCTTCCACTTCCACAGTTCAGATACTTTTCATTTTAACTCTAATGTTAAGGTCACCTTCAGCACTTTATGTTCTTTGTGTGGGTCTGTGTTCTGGTTTCTAATCTAGTTAACAGTTTTGTTTGCTGGGGGAACTCTCATGATGGTTCCTGCTTGTAATTTCAGCCTTACTATTCTAAGCAGATTTTAGATTTGCTGTTGTGTCACAACTCCTATTTCCAATTTCTTTTTAGAAACTAAACAACAGCAACAACAAAGCACTCTCTGGCATATTTTGCTTGTAAGACAGGAGCCATAGGAATGCAGTTCCCCAGTATATCCCTTTTAGGCGAAAACAGGGCTCCAGTTCATTATTTAAAGAAGTCAGTGTGGATTCAAGTCATTTCCTAGCCTGCTATCATTTGCTCAAAGACCTTTTGCAATGGGTCTTATGTAAGAAGAAACGCAGGAGTTGCTTTGGTGAGATTTAAAGGGACAATTAAGTACAAGCTAGACCTGAATTGCAGCATCATCTGTATGGTGAAACAGGGGCTATAAATGTATCTGTTTTTTCAGATTGACAGAAGAAGGCTAACGACATATGCCTTTCAGACTGACAGAAGGCCCGACATAGCTGGATTACAGGCTCCTTCTTTGGCCTCACCTCTTACCGTTGTCCCTTCCTTTACTGTTCTTCAGCCACACTGACCTCCTTCCTGGTCCTTGAACTTGCCAAGCACATTCCCTTCTTAGGGTCTTTGCCTTTGCTAGTGTTTCTGCATGAAACTGTCTTCACAGATAGCCGCAGGACTGGCTCATTCTCCTTCTTCAGATCTCCACTCAAATGTTACTCTGGGAGGTCTTTCCTGGCCCTTCTAACTAAAATAGCACACTGCCTCCCCACTTCCTGCTCCTTTACTTTTCTTAGTGGCAATTATACTCTGGCACGTTATAAATTTAAGGCTTCTTATTTATTTTTGTCGCTTTATCAGAATACAAGCTCCAGTAGGGCAAGGGGTATGTGGGTTGTGTTCACATAGCATCTTTGGGGTCCTACCAAGAATGGCAAACAGTAGGTGCTCAGTAAATATTTGTTGACCCAATGAATGAGGCTCTTCGGGATGGTGGAAATTGGTTCTCGTTTGCCTGGCACTGCCGCCAGTCCGCAGGCATCTGGGCACCTCATCCCACCCTCATTTCTTTCCAGCAGAAGTGACTGATTGGAATCAGACTCCCAGAACTGCGCTGGCGCGAAACGGTGAGTTAGGAACGCGTTGCACCAAACCCTCGGCGCGGCTTCCCTCGGCCTCGCGACCAGGGTAAGTCTCTTCTGCGGTGCCAGGTTGTGCGCAGGGGAGCCCCTACACCGCCAGGCTGACTCACTCCCAGCCGCCTCCACGGCGGGCGGCGGCCACGCACACGCCCATCTGCCGAGGGCCCGGCCCAGCTCAAGTTCCCCGCCCGCTCACGCCCAGGGGCCACCGCGGGAATCTCCGCGCACGCCGGTTTGTTTCCTGAGAAGCCCAGGTTCTGTGCAGCCAGTCGTCGGCCGCCCCCGGCGCGCGTCGGTGAAAACGCAGCCTGGGTGGAGCGGCGCACGCGCAGTCCGGGGGTGCGCGCCAGGCGCCGGCCCCGCACCGAGGCGGTCTCTGCAGTGAGCAAGACGCCAGACCAGAGGCCAACTGGGAGGCTGAGTCGGACGTAAATAGGACGTCCCAGCCAGTGTCGCCTGCGGCGCTGAGAAGACGGTGTGACTCCGGAGAGGGTGGAGACGACGACTGTGACGGGCTTCCCGGTTGCCCAAAGTGGGAGTGGTGTGGGGTGCAGGAAGGAGAGAGGAGCAGGAGCAGGAGCGGGCCGCAGCGGCCGACGCTAACGGCCTTCCTGAGCGCTGACAGGCTGGGCCCGCGTCCTGCTCGCTCCACAGTGCGCGCCGCCGCCTCGGGCCCTCAGCCCCTGGGTCCGGACTTGGCGGCAGAGCGTCGGGGCGGAGGGCTCCTATTGCAGCGCAGGGAAAGGCCAGATCTTCGCCGCCGAGGGATGTGAGTGAGAGCCGAACCCGCACGGGAGGGCCCGCGAGGTCTCAGCCTGGCGGACACTCGGACCTTTGCCTGTTCCAGGGGCTTCGTACAGTGTGGCCAGCCGGAGGCACCGGGTAAGAGCAGTCCCCTCGGGCTTGGGGGCGCGTCCTCGTCGCCACATCCGTGCGGCGGGTGCGTGTTATTGCTGCTTGGGCTCCAGGTGGAGGGCAGCAGTTCTCTCTCTCCTCCTCTCCACCCCGATCTCCCCTTCCCCCCTGCTAGTGTCAGTAAACTCCGCAAGAAAATCCTCCCTTTTAGAAGGAAACCTCGGACCGAGTGTCTTGCTGTTGATATTTGCATCCTTATGTGCCTGATACTCCTCCACCCCTTTACTTATCTCTCTTTAAAATTTTCTGGACATCTGAACAGCCTAGAAAAGAGCATCTATTGCCCCTGGATTTCTGCGGTAGTAACTGCCGCCTTTTTTTTTTTTTTTTCCCTTTTAGGTTTCGGAAGCAGGCAAGGCAACAAGATGTGATCTGTTTCTCTTCTGCAGAAGAGGCCCTTCCAGCCCCTTTCCCCGAAGGTGGGTGATCGATCCTGACTGCAGTCCTTTTTCTCTGCAGTGAAGACGAGGGTGTCTTGAGGTGTGAATCCGTGCGTAGGAAGGTTGGAAGCGTGTGTCGACAGGCAGGGCTCATTGTTGCTTACTTCTTTGAAAATGGCAGTGCTGAACTTTGAATGTTGCCCTGGGAGGGTAATTTTGGGCTTTATTGTTGTTCTTTAAGAAACAGTCTTCATTTGTTTCTCTGCTGATTGTACATTATTTTTCTTTGCAGAGAAAAACGTCATCCAATACCCTTTCTCCTCAAGCAACCAAAGATTCTTAATCTTTGAGGCAGGAACATTTTCAAGTAATAAGAGATACTTATTGAGAGGACACGTTAGCTGCTCTTGCTGGGGTTTCTGCTACCGCATAGAATGCTTCCTGGACAGTTTTATCTGCTTAAGTTTACTTTGTCGGTTGAATTTACCCATTTTGCTTTCCGGTGGTTATTAATCTGTCCGGAGGAACTCCTTTTTCTCTGAATGAAAGGATAGAGTCAGCTGAGTATGTCATAGGGGGAGGAGAAATGTGGAGGAGGAAACTGCAAGTGGGAATAAGTGATGACGATTGGTTTTGGTTTCATAATAGGTTTGTTGGGCTACTGCAGGTATTCTACTATAACACCCAATGAATATTAAGATGAATAATCAACCTTTTTCCTCCCTTTCCCTCCCCCCTTTACCACTTTGGGTATGAGAATCCCTTGCTCCTGTGTGCGCATATCTTTTAATATGTAACATATCTGCAAACGATGTGTCCAGCATTTGCCTTAACATGTATTTACCTGTACAGGAAAACTACAGTACTTGCTGACTAGATAAGCATACAATGCTTGTTACTTTCTCTGAGTGTCCTACGTTTGGAGTATTTAGCATGTTTTTTAGGAACCCATTAAAGAAGAGTTTGCTTCTTTTGCTGGTTTTTCCTAGTGATTTGAGACAGGTGTCTCAGGTATAGGAAGGGAACATGGTTTTCTTCTCTACTTCAACTGGCTGTTGCTGAAAGATGAGATGCTTTTTAGACCAAATAGGGAAGGACCTTGACTTTGGGGTCAGATTGGGTTTGAATTCTGGTGTTCCTGCTTTTTAATAGTGTTATTTAAAATCTCTTTGAGCCTCACTTTCTTATAAGATTGTTGTGGAGATTGAATAAAATTATGCATGCAAAGTAGTACATTGCTTGGCTACTGTGAAAGTCATGGCTATTCTCCTGACTGGGTAGGCAAAGAAAGGATGTTAGAGAAGGGCGGGATGACTGCATAAGGTGATCTGCCAGTGACCAGTGTTTCTTCCTTTTTAGTCTAAGGAGAAAAAGGACTTTTATATCTTGAACTGGTTAAGGGGTTTTAGAGCCTTTTTATGGGAAGGTTTGACCTGTATCATCTCTTCTCACCCCCTCTGCCCCTCTGCATTTGTGCTGCCTCTAACTACTGTTGTGCTGCCCTCTTGTGGTTAACCACGCTAATAAGAATTTTCTTTTGCTCGCTCCCATTTTTTTTTTTTTTTTTCTTTTCTTTTTAGGCCCCTTCCCTTTGCTCCCAGTTACTCAAACTGTGTGCTGGGGTGCCCCCGGGTGCCATTGAACTCAGGCTTTAACTGATAATTTGAGGTAGTTCGCAGTTTCAACATTAGACTGACACATTCCTTTCTACAATGTCATGTTTTCGCAAAGCTGTATTTTTAAAGGTTGCTCTGATAAAAAGCAACTACTGTATGAAACAGAATACTGGAATGTGATGTTGTCAAATTTGATTCCAAGTTTGAGAATTTGTACAGTGCCCAACAAACACTAAATTATAAGGACATTAATACTTATGTGGTTTGAAACCACCCTCACTTAAGTATTTCTTTTGGTTTGGGGGTGCTATGAAAAAATTACTAAGTCTAAGGATTCCCTATATGGAGAAAGTTTGGAAGCCTTTGCCTTAGTTTTTGGTTGGCTTTCTGATAAAAAAAATTTAATGGAAAAACTGCATTTTTAAATGTTGGTCACTAATTGATTCCCTTCCCCACCAAAGTTATTGGTACAATTATTGATACAAAGTTAGTACCAGCTGATCACGGCTTCCTATGTTTACTCTCTTATTTAATATCTTTATAGCTACTATCTAGTTCCTTTGTTTTACACTGATCCTATTGCTTGTCATTATGATTACTTTCTGGCTTTTCCAGTACTGGTTTTCTATTAGTATTTTTGACCATCTCCTTAAACTTAACTTTGCCCCAAATGAAAGTCATCTTTTTATACCCCTTTGTAATTTCCTTCTCTCTGTTGGCCATACAGGCTTTAAATTAGACATAACCTTTAAACTGCCTCTTTCATTTATCTTACATACTAATCCATTCACCATGTCCTATTCTATTTCTTTTGTCATCCATACCTTTGCTTCTCCCACTTTTACTACCTAAATCCCAGGACTCATCGTCAGCCTAGAATATTGGAAGTCATATCAGCCCCTTTGAATCCAGCATCTCTTCCTTCTATAAATACCACTCTGATGCTCCTTTTTGTGGCACTCTCTTGCTCCCAAATCCTCAGTGGCCTCCTACATTCCACCTGTTAAGTTGAACTTCTTTTTCCTGGCTTTCAAAATATTCTGTCATCAGTCCCTGCCCTGTTTATTCAGTTTTGTCTAAGGACCTTCGGCAAGCATCCTCTGTTCTAGTATTGCAAGCTGTGTCTCATACTTCCTAATAACAGCTAAGCTTATTCTGTTTTTTAACTTTCACACGTTTTCCGTCCTTCTTCCAGTAAGTCCAGTTTTACACCCTACTGCATGAGTCACTAGGTGTGGAATAACTGAGCAGAGCCTCAGTCTCCTCATCTGAAAACTGATAATTATACTTTTTCTGTAAGCTTGTAGTGAGAATTAAGGGAGTTGATACATGAAAAGCCCTCAGGAATAGGGCCTGGCACATTAAGGCCTCCCAGACATAAAGTAAACTCTTTTAACAGTAAACTATTGTCATAATTATATAATGCTCTGAATATAATAAGTTATTATTATTACAACAATTTGTTACCACTACTACTAAGTTAAAAGTTCCACTTCATGAAACTGTTTCTCACTAATTATTGTTTTTTTCCTCTCTTACAGTTCTATAGTTCTTTTAGTCTTAGCATATCATCACATAGTTTAATTATATGTCATATTTTGGTTGTTTGATAATTATTTCTCTGTTAGCCACATCTTTTCAAGTTGATTGTGTATGCATTGAGAAACAGAATTTAGATTAAACCCACACACATACAAACCCACAATGCTGAGTACATGGGGAACATTCAAGAAATGCTGTGTATTAAAAAGGAATTTTAGGCCATTACCAGACAAATATTTATTATTATCTACAATGTAAAGGTATTTTGCTATATATCCAAAAGAGATGCAGAAAAATGTAAAGCAGGTTCTTTTCCTTGAGGACTTGTAATGTAATAGGGGAGATAGGCAAATAATAAAAGTTATAAATCTCTGATACCATATAAAGTTGAAGTGAGCAGACAAAGATCCAGAGAAGAGGTAGAATCAAAACTGGGCGGAATTTGATTTTACAGAAGAGGAAGGAACTTGTATAGGAAGTAAAGGCAAAGTAAGCAGGACAGGATAAGAGAACAGTACATAATACGTTGACTGAAATGAAGGTTTCTGTGGGAGAGTACTAAGAAACCAGGTGAAAATGTTTGGGATTAGATGGTTGGATGTCTTTAAGTGCAGGGTTAGAATAATGTTCTTCGATTCATAGGTAATAGGCAAGCTTTAAAGGTTTCACAGTGAGAAAGAACTTGCTTAAAAAAAGTATTTTAAGAAAATTGCAGTGGCACCAGCGCTGGGTAGAGTATGATGAGTTGGAAAGAGAAGTCATAGACTTAGGAAAATCACCTAGGCCTGAGGTAATGAGGATTTGAATTTAGTAAAAATAAGACTGGAGAGATGTCACGCAAGACTTCGTTCTGGACTGAATAAGAAAGGAAGATGTAGTGGGGGGAAGGAGAGGAGTAATCAGAGATGACTGAAGTTTTGATCCGCAGTGACAAGAAATTAGAGTGTTGAAACTCTTAAGATATATGAGAACATATGCATTAGGAAACCTAGAGAGGTTTAAAAATATGGCAAAAGTTACTCATTTAGTTGGTGACAAAAAAAAAAAGAACAAGGGTTTAATTAATGACTGTACTGACAGAAATAGGTATGAAATATTAGCTAGTTGAAGGGGTACAGACATCTGGGCTTGTAGTTTGGATTTGTTGAATTTGAGGTGACAGTGAGATAAGCAAGTTCCCTTGTAGCTCAGTCGGTAAAGAATTTGCCTGCAGTGCAGAGGACCCGCGTTTGATCCCTGGGTTGGGAAGATCCCCTGGAGAAGGAAGTGGCAACCCACTCCAGTATTCTTGCCTGGAGAATTCCATGGATGGAAGAGTCTGGTGGACTATGGTCCACGGGGTCACAAAGAGTTGGACATGACTGAGCGACTAACACACGCACAACATATCACCAGACTGTGGGACAATGTGAATAGAACTTAGCAAAGAAATTGAAGGCTGAAATTGTGCTTAGAGAGAAAGGCAGGGGATCTGAGGTTGAGCCTTGGGAACTGCATGTAATTGGAGAGTGAGTGAAAGAAGAGGAATTGGCGAAGGCAACAAGGACAGCAGTTAATATGAGAGGCAAGTGAGGGGGAAGGCTAAGAAGGTGGGAGTGGCTATCAAGGTGATCATGGTTGATCACTGCCAAAAAGTGAGAAGAATCAGAATTGAAAAAGGTCTTATAAATGTTTACTGGTATTTTTCCTAATATGAAACCTAGAAAAGCAGAAGAAAGAAGAAAATTGCTTATGGTTTTCCTATGCATAATTAACCACTGCTATTATTTTCTTCTCTTTAGTATAACAACCTTTGAGTTTGATTTTGGTTGATTGACGGAGATTTTTTTTCAAAGCTTTCCATCCCTGGGACTAATGATGAGAATTTTAGACATAATAAAGACCAGAAGGTATTTTTTGAAAGCGTGTTTGACATTTATCTGTGGCCTCTCATATCGTGCTACATAGGCGCCCATATTATGGGCATTAGCCCTACATTTGTATTATTTGAATGAGTGGACATTAAGTGGTTAGCATTAAGATAATTAGTGGTCTGTCAGGGTAGACAAATGACTGTTGATGCAGTTGTATTGGTAAGATCTGAATAAAATGATAAGGGTATTAATTGCTAAAAGGAAAGAGAAATTCTTACAGATAACTTAGAATACTGAAGGTAGCAAATTTTAGGAGTACTCAGATTAAGAGAATTGGAAAGGGTAAAAGGAAGTGTTATCTGTTTTTGAAACCTGTATGATGTAGCTACTCTGGAGGTGACTGAGGTAGAGATAGTCCGTGGGCTATTTGTTTTGCTTGAATGCATATTTTTATCTTCCCAAGAACATTCTTCTGCCTTCTTTGTTGATATCAGTCCTCGAGAATAGGGCATCCATTATTGATTACTAAATTATTTTAGTTTAATAAATTCTGATTATGAAATATAATTCCACTAGGTAATATTTTTATAATATAAAAGGTGGTATAATGTGAGAAAATATACTGTTTTGGAAATCGAGATCAAAGACTGAGTGCTGTTAATATGGTGTGTGACTTGGAGCAAATCACATAATCAGTGAGTCTTGTTTTTTCCTCACTTAGAAAATGAGGGAGTTTTTAACAAATTTAAGTTTAAGAGATAAAAGGCTTAAATGTTGTAACAGAAAAGCAGCAGCCCTTTGCCTCTACCCACTTCTCTCCCCGTCTCTCATTCATGTTTGTCAGGAAACCACTTACAAATCTTACAAGAGTGTCTTCTGGTACTTACCTCTATTTTCGAAATAACACAATCTGCCATCAGTAGACCCTCCTCCAATTCTGCATCTGTGTCTATACTCTGCCCTTTCCCCCCCTTTCCAATGTATGTGCTGTTCAGTGTCCCATGTAAGGCTTCTTCATCTATTTGGGTAGAAGAACCCATCCCCTTTTACCTTCAAGGACTTTACCATTGTGTTTCTTTCTCTTTTTCTTGCATTCTCCATTTTTTCATCTACTGGATCATTTCCATTAGTATGTATTTTTGTTGCTATTGCTATGACAAACCCATCTGAAAACTTAGTGAAATAAAATAGCTGCTTTATTAGACTCAGATGTTTGAGTCAGTACTTAGGATCAGGCACGTCAGGGATGGCTTGTTTCTACCCTTCAGTGTCTAGGACATCAGTTGGGAAGAGCTGCTGGCGGGGGTAATGTGAAGGCAGAGGACTAGAATCATCTGGAGGTATCTTCACTCACATGACTGCAGGTTGATACTGGCTGTTTGACTTGAGATCTCACCTCAGGCTCTTCACTGGAGCACATATCAATACATGTGGCTTGGACTTCCTTAAAACATTGGGGACTCAGGATACTTGGCTCTCTTACATGATGAGTCAGGGTTTAAAAGTGAGTGTTTCAGTGAACATGGCGAAGGTAGGGTGAAGAATAGATTCTGTTAATCATGTTACTGACCTAGGTTCATTTGCCTGATGTGCAGCAAGACACATGCTGAGATGGTAAGTTTGCAGCAGAGAAAATGTTTACTCACAGGGCACAGCTAAGTGAGAAAACTGGAGAACAAATCTCAAATTTGTCTCCCTAAAGGTGAAGGTTTTGAAATATTTAAGGGATAAAGGAGCAGGGTGGTTTGAGGCATGGGGAAGGGTGATTGGATGCAGGAAAAAGGTATAGTGATTGAAGTTCTCCAAGGATCTGAACTACATGCTTCTTCATGGGGCGCATGTTCAGAAATTGGTGGCATTAGCATGATCTGAGGGTCAAGTTTTTGGCCTTCTGACATAAAAAGGTGATCCATTGGATACTCAGGTAGGTCTAGTTGAATAAGATTGGTGGTCTTAGCTGGTTTGAGCTGGTCAAGATCTAGCTCTGAGTTCCTGAAAAACAACTTAAGCAACCAAATTATTATAGTGATTCATACATCAAAGGTGTTATCTATGAGAAAGCTATTGGGAGTTTAGATATATTGCTTGGCTAGTGACTGTTAGCTATATGGAGTCTTAAAAAAATTTACTTAGTTATTTTTGACTGTGCTGGGTCTTTGTTGCTTTATGCAGGCTTTCTCTAGTTTCATTGAGTGGGCTACTCTCCAGTTGCAGTGTACGGACTTCTCATTGCAGTGGCTTCTTTTGTTGCAGAGCATGGGCTCTACTGCACATAGGGTTCCGTAACTGTGGAATGTGGGCTCAGTAGTTGCGGCTTATGGGCTCTGGAGCATGCGCTCAGTAGCTGTGATGCACAGGCTTAGCTGCCCCGCCGCATGTGGAATTTTCCTGAACGAGGGATCGAACCGGTGTCCCTTACACAGAAAGGTGGATTCTTAACCACTGGACTACCAGGGAAGTCCTTGAGTTTATTTTTGTGTATGGTATTATGATGTGTTCTAATTTCATCATTTTACATGTAGCTGTCCAGTTTTCCCAGACCACTTATTGAAGAAACTATCTTTTCTCCGTTGTGTATTCTTGCCTCATTTGTCATAGATTAGGTGACAGTAAGTGTGTGTCACCTGGTAGATATTTTGTCAGTGTCCATTTTATGTTGTGTACTGCATATATTCCTGAAGGAAATGGCAACCCACTCCAGTATTCTTGCCTGGAAAATCCCCTGGACAGAGGGGCCTGGCAGGCTACAGTCCATGGGGTCACAAAGAGTTGGACACGACTGAGCGACTAAACCACTGCGTATGTTATTAAGGATAAGTCAGTGGACATCATCTTTAATATCATGGTATTCTCTTGATTAAGTATACTAAGGATCCAGATGTAAAGACAAGTATAACGTGGCAGTGAAATAAAGGCATATACTCATTGCAGAGACTGTTTCTTAGGAACAGTTACATTAACTTTAAAGTAATTTTTAGATTTTGTTATGCCTTTTAAGAGTTTCCTTTAAAACATTTTTTTTTCAAGCATGCTTCATTGTGGTCAGTTTTTATAAATGTTCCATACGTGCTCAAAAAATATATTTTAAGTGGAAAGTTTTAATATATTTGTCATTTTCTAGTGGATTGTTTGTCTTTTATCAGTTTATGGAGCTCTTTGTGTATTAGAGATAGTCTTTGATAAACGAATTGCAAATATTTCCCTCAGTCTGTCTTTTGATTTTGTTTATGGTCCCCTTTCTCTAGAGAAATTGAGAATTTAATATAATGAATCTTTTTCTTTATTGTGGAGGTAGAAAACTTAAATGACTAAAGTGTCATTAATGAATATAAAGGGGCTTGTTATGGAATATAGTAGGGAGAAGTGGAGATTATGGGGAACTGCCTGTCCTGCCTAAGGCATTGAAATTGAAGTGAGAATAAGAAAACTACTTTATTAGTCAAGGAAAATAGGGACTCAGACACTCAATTTGTGTGACTTTTGTTAAATGGATTTTGAGTTTTCCATTTTGTGTAAGAAAGTTTTTCCATTCCAGGTAAAAGTTCTCTCAAAGATTCTTCCAGTATTTTTATTGTTTTATTTTTACATTAAAAATTAAATTCATGTATAATTTATTATTTATTTTTGGTTGCACTGGATTTCCATTGCTATGTGTGGACTTTCTCTAGTTCCAGTGAACAGGGAAATCCCATGGACAGAGAAGCCTGGCAGGTTATTGTCCCAGGGTCACAAAGAGTTGGACACAACTTAGTGACTAGACAACAACAATATATTTGTAGCATATTTTCTCCAGTTGTACTGTCAGTTGTGCCAGTGCTTTTTATAAAAACTAAATATCCTTTTCTATTGCGTAGCAATGTCATCAGATTACACTGTATACTTGGATTTATTTCTGGATACTCTTTTGGTTCACTGATCTGTCTAGCATATACCAGTACTATTTTGGCTAGAGTTATTTTATATATTCTTTTCCATTATGGTGTATCACACTGTATTCAGTATAATTCCCTGTGCTATACATTAGGACCTTGTTTTTTATCCATTCTAAATGTAATATTTTACATCTACCATCCCCAAACTCTTAGTCCATCACTCTCTCTTCACTCCTCAGTCTTGGCAACCACACATCTGTTCTCTATATCTGTTAGTCTGTTTGGTAGTTGGTTCACTTGAGCCATATTTTAGATTCAACATGTGATACCATACACTATTGATATTTGTCTTTCTCTTTCTGGCTTACTTCACTTAGCACGATAATCTCTAGTTTTATCCGTGTTAGTGCAAATGGCATTATTTAGTTCTTTTTTATGGCTGAGTAGTGTTCCATTGAATATATGTACTATGGATAAAGATTTTCTTTATCCATTCATCTTTTGGTGGACATTTAGGTTGTTTCCATGTTTTGGCTGTTGTGAACAGTGCTGCTGTGAATATACGGGTGCATGTACTTTTAAAAAATAAGTATGGAACATTTAATCATTTTTTAATTGTTTAGTTATTTTTGACTGTTCAGGGTCTTTGTTGCGGTGTGCAGGCTTTCTCTAGTTGCAGCGAGCAGTGGCTACTCTCTAGTCGTGGTGCACAAGCTTCTTGTTGCAGTGGTTTCTCTCGTTGTGGAACATGGACTGTGAAGTGCTCAAGCTTCAGGAGTTGTGGCTTGTGGGCCCTAGAGAGAGGGCTTGGTAATTGTGGCACATAGGCTTAGTTGCTCCGTAGCATTTGGGATCCTCCTAGATTAGAAATTGAAGCAGGGTCCCCTGCTTTGCTAGGCAGACTTGTGACCACTGGACCACCACAGAGGCCTCTGCATTTATTTTTTTGAATTATAGTTTTGTCCGGGTATAATGCCAGGAGTGGGATTGCTGGGTTATATGATCATACTGTTTTTAGTTTTCTGAGGAACTCATACTGGTTTTCATCGTGGCTGTGCCAGCTTACTTTCCCACCAACAGTGTAGGAGGATTCCCTTTTCTCCAGCTCCTCTCCAGCATTTGTTATTTGTAGACTTTTTAATGATGGCCATTCTGACTGGTGTGAGGTGGTACCCCATTGTAGTTTTGATTTGCATTTCTGTAATAATTAGTGATGTTGAGCATCTTTTCATGTGCCTACTGGCCATCTGTGGGACATACACATCTTTATATGATGGGATTCTTGTTACTGTTAAGATACTGTTACTGTTAAGATACTGTTCCTCTTCATTAATCCAGAGAAAGGGTTATTTTATACTATTACAGCATTTATAAGTGTATTTCAAATAAAGAGTGTATAAGTGCACAAGTAGAGAAATATCAGTAAATAGCCAGTGACTTTTTGTGTACCATCTTGGTTTCATGTATCAACTTCACAGGCTTCCCTGGTGACTCAGTGGTAGAGAACCCACCTGCCAATGCAGGAGACATGGGTTTGATCCCTGGTCCTGGAAGCTCTCCTGGAGAAGAGAATGGCAATCCACTTGAGTTTTCTTGCCTGGGAAATCCCATGGACAGAGAAGCCTGGCAGGCTACCATCAATGAGTTCCCAAAAGAATCAGGCATTACCTAGAGACTGAATGACAGCATCAGTTTCACAGAGGATCTTTTTCTCTAGCAAACACTTGGAAGTTTTGGATAATGTAAGTATAGAGCAGTTCCCCTCCCTCAACCAAATTACTTTGGTTTTAAAGCATTAAAACCCCTTCTGTTTACAGAGTTTAGCCTGAGGCTTTAGACTAAATGTGCCACTAGATCCTTACTCTTGATCAGTGATGCTTTTAAGGGAAAATTTTGATTAAAAGGGGAAAATGTGAAATAAAAAAACTTCAGCTAAAATTGGGACAGGGCTGTGTGGGAAACTCTCAGGCCCTACCATGCATATACCCAGGTAAACTGAAAATTGTATGCTTCCGTTATTGACACGAAGGGAGTTTCCCAGGTGGTGCAGTTGGTGAAGAATCCACCTTCTAAGTGAAGGAGATGCAAGAGACATGGGCTCGATTCCTGGGTTGGGAAGATCCTCTGGAGAAGGAAATGACAACTCACTCCAGTATTCTTGCCTGGAAAATTCCACGGACAGAGAAGCTTGGCAAGCTGTAGCCCATGAGGTCACAAAGAGCTGGACATGACTAAGCACGCACACATGCTATTATTTATACCATTATAACTTCAAAGACATAACCTATTTTAATGTAACCAATGACCTTAAGCTAGCTTTCATTTACCAAAATTTAATCCTGTTGAATAGATCATGTGAACTTCAAAAGCATTTTGGGTTATGTTCTATGATATTTCTTTAATTAATGTAAGTGGTTATTTGTTTTTAAGCAAATTAAATAGAACTCTTTTACAAACAAATTTTAACAATACCATCTGAAGGTAGAAAAGAACAAAACTCACCTGTCTACAACACTTATATATACACATGAACACTCAGATGCAAACAGAAACTGTTTGACTTAAAATTTTA
Source organism: Budorcas taxicolor (assembly GCF_023091745.1). Taxonomy (NCBI): domain Eukaryota; kingdom Metazoa; phylum Chordata; class Mammalia; order Artiodactyla; family Bovidae; genus Budorcas; species Budorcas taxicolor. The sequence goes on along the minus strand of NC_068917.1, from coordinate 42,585,023 downwards.
GCCATATGCTGATACAAACCCAGAAGAATAATAGATTCAAAATGTATTTGTGTCCTGTAAGGGTCTTTTTAGAGCTGTTTTTGGAGTCAGTTTATTTTTTAGAAGCTTCTGCATGCCAATCAAAAAATGCTTTTTATTGTCTCACAAGAGGTTTGGAATCCTCTCTTTAGGTGGACTTATTTAAAACAAATGTTTCCCCTTTGAACGGGAAGGGTCACTTACCTAACAAAAGGAAACAGAAAGCAAGTTTTCTCCTAGGTTTAGAGTGTATGTCTGTTACCAGAAATCTAGGGCAGTTGTTACTTAACACTTTTCTTCTAAATATTTATCTGCTCAAGTTAACTTTGAAACAGTAATTAGGATTATAGCATTTGAATCTTCAGAGGGTCCAGTTTTAAAGGGGTAGGTTTTTGCAGAGGAAGAAAGAGGCATGGAGGTGGGGCCTGAGCACAGAATGGCTGCTGGGATGTAGTCTGAGACAAATGGGTGATCAGGGAAGACACATGATGGCTCCTGAGACAAAGAAGTTGGGGGAGGGTGAGGCGCAGGAAGCTTCAGAAGCCATTTTGTTCTTTTCTAGTTTTTTTTTTGTTGTTGTTTCATCCAATTTAGAAATGTTATCTTACAAAGTGGAAATTTTAGAGTTTTGTGTACATCTGAATTTGTTTTGTTTAATTATAGAACTGTAGTCCTCCACTTTAATCTTAAACAAAACAAGTTTGGGGAGATTGAAAATTCCCCATAGAGCCCATTGTAATTCTGATTACTTGTAGTTTGTTCAGGTCATTTAGTTAAAAGTGCACATGCTGGGGTCCATGGTTTTTAAACATGAAACTGTCCAGAGTCCTGAAAGGTGGGCTCTGCTTAGAACATTTAGACGACCAGAAGCTGCCCCCCTCCAAAACCTCTCACTACTACATGCTGTAGAAAGCAACTGAGTACTCTCCAAAGTCAGAGCCTCAAACCTGAAAGGACCAAGCCTTTCCAGATACTGAGTTAAGTCAGAAAGCTCAAAATGCAAAAAGAGCAGAGTTTGGAACCTGAGAGGACACTTACTTACCAAACTTCGATGCGTGAAACAGGGCTCTCAAAGCCGATGCACTGGGACAACCCAGAGGGATTGGATGGGGAAGGAGGTGGAATGGGGGGTTTGGGACAGGGGGACACATGTACACCAGTGGCTGATTCATGTCAATGTATGACAAAAACCACCGCAGTATTGTAAAGTAGTTAGCCTCCAATTAAAAAAAAAAAAAAAAGCTGGCAGTAGCTCATGGAAGTGATGAGCACAAGGGGCTTGGTGTTGGTACCTTGCTTGATTCCAGGATTCATTGTCTCAGGGTTCACCTGCTTTGGGTCCCACTTCTGACACCAAAGATGTCAGCTTTAATTATACAATTGCCATTTATTTTACCAGCAAAGTTGGTTTATTTGGAAAGAGCCAAAGGAATTGCAGTTTTTGAAATGAAAGCTATGGTGAACCATGGGCAAATTTAGATAACAAAGAAGGGGAGCTTACTTTTATAAGGAAAAAGGGGAACTTTTTGGAGGGACTCTGTTAACCAAAGAATCTATTGGCAGGAGCTGGGAATTCAGAGTATGGCAGATTCTCATTGGTGGGCATCTGTAGTGTGATTCGCTGAGCTGTCATGGAGCAGAGAGAAGTTTTCTTCTGCTGGCTGGTTAGTAAAGTAGAGGCACCTTCCTGTTAGAAATGTAGGTATGCCTTTTCCTGCTTGGAGCAATGGATGATGCATGGTAGCGCCTGAGAGCTCCCTCTACAGGCTGTCCCTACTCCAAATTTAGCTGAGATTTCTTTAGTTAATTACACACTTAATGTAGTCTTTGCCCTTTCATGGATCACAGCCTTGTCCTGGCAAAGGGGTTTGCTTACCTCAGTGAAGCTATGAGCCATGCCACGCAGAGCCGCCCAAGGTGGGCAGGTCACAGTGGAGAGTTCTGACAAAACATGTCCCTCGTCCCACTGGAGGAGGGAACAGCAAACCACTCCAGTATTCTTGCTGTGAGAACCTTGTGAACAGTGTGAAAAGGCAAAGAAGACACGACACGGGAAGATGAGCCTCCCAGATTGGATGGTGTCCAGTATGCTACTGGAGAAGAGTGGAGGGCAATTACTGATAGCTACAAAAAAAAAAAAAAAAAGTGAAAGAGGAGAGTGAAAAGGTTGCCTTAAAGCTCAACATTCAGAAAACGAAGATCATGGCATCCAGTCCCATCACTTCATGGCAAATAGATGGGGAAACAGTGGAAACAGTGTCAGACTTTATTTTGAGGGGCTCCAAAATCACTGCAGATGGTGATTGTAGCCATGAAATTAAAAGACGCTTACTGCTTGGAAGAAAAGTTATGATCAACCTAGATAACATATTAAAAGGCAGAGACATTACTTTGCCAACAAAGGTCCATCTAGTCAAGGCTATGGTTTTTCCAGTGGTCATGTATGGATGTGAGAGTTGGACTGTGAAGAAAGCTGAGCACTGAAGAATTGATGCTTTTGAACTGTGCTGTTGGAGAAGACTCTTGAGAGTCCCTTGGACTGCAAGGAGATCCAGCCAGTCCATCCTAAAGGAGATCCGTCCTGGGTGTTCATTGGAAGGACTGATGTTGAAGCTGAAACTCTAATACTTTGGCCACCTCATGCGAAGAGTTGACTCATTGGAAAAGACTCTGATGCTGGGAGGGATTGGTGGCAGGAGGAAAAGGGGATGACAGAGGATGAGATGGCTGGATGGCATCACCAACTCGATGGACGTGAGTTTGAGTGAACTCTGGGAGTTGGTGATGGACAGGGAGGCCTGGCGTGCTGCGATTCATGGTGTCACAAAGAGTTGGACATGACTGAGTGACTGAACCGAACTGACAAAAACAATGAAGTGACTGGGCCAAAGCAGAAATGACAGTCAGTTGTGGATGTGTCTGGTGGTGAGAGTAAAGTGCAGTGCTATAAAGAACAGTATTACATAGGACCTGGAAACTTAGGTCCATGAATCAAGGTAAATTAGACGTGATCAAGCAGGAGATGGCAAGAGTAAACATTACCCTCTTAGGAATCAGTGAACTAAAATGGACGGGAATGGGCAAATTTAATTCAGCTAGCCGTTATATCTACTACTGTGGGCCAGAGTTCCTTAGAAGAAATGGAGTATCCCTCATAGTGAACAAAGGAGTCTGAAATGCAGTATTTGGATGCAGTCTTAAAAATGACAGAATGATCTTGGTTCATTTCAAGGCAAACCATTCAACATTACAGTAATTCTAGTCTGTGTTCTAAGCATCAGTGCCAAAAAAGCTGAAGTTGAACAGTTGTATGAAGACCTACAACACCTTCTAGAACTAACATAAAAAAAGATGTCCTTTTCATCATAGGGGACTGGAATGCAAAAGCCAGGAAATACCTGGAGTAACAGGCAAGTTTGGCCTAGGAGTACACAGTGAAGCAGGGCAAAGGCTAACAGAGTTTTGCCAGGAGAATGCACTGGTCATAGCAAACGCCCTCTTCCAACAACACAAGAGAAGACTACACATGGACTTTACCAAATGGCCAATACTGAAATCCAACTGATTATATTCTTTCTAACTAAAGATGAAGAACCACTACACATTCAGCAAAAACAAGACCTGGAGCTGACTATGGCTCAGATCATGAGTTCCTTACTGTAAAATTCAGGCTTAAATTGAAGCAAGTAGGGAAAACCACTAGGCCATTGAGGTATGACCTAAGTCAAATCCCTTATAATTATACAGTAGAGGTGATGAACAGATTCAAGGGATTAGACCTGGTAGGCAGAGTACCTTATAGACAAGGTTCGTAACATTGTGCAGGAGGCAGTGACCAAAACCATCCCAAAGGAAAAGAAATGCAAGAAGGCAAAGTGGTTGTCTGAGGAGGCCTTACAGATAACCTGAGGAAGGAAGAGAAATGAAAGGCACGGGTGAAAGGGAAAGATACACCCAACTGAATGAAGAGTTCCAGAGAACAGCAAGGAGAGATAAGAGAGCCTTCTTAAGTGAACAATGCAAAAAAGTAGAGGATAACAATAGAATGGGACAGACTAGAGATCTCTTCAAGAAAACTGGAGCTATCATAGGACTATTTCATGCAAGGTTGGTCACGATAAAGGACAGAAACGGTAAGGACCTAATGAAGCAGAAGAGATTAAGAAGACATGGCAGGAATACATAGAACAGCTGTACAAAAAGATCGTTATGGCCTGGATAACCACGATGGTGTGGCCACTCACCTAGAGTCAGACATCCTGGAGTGTGAGGTCAAGTGGGCCTTAGGTAACATTACTGCAAACAAAGCTAGTGGAGGTGACGGAATTCCAGCTGAGCTATTACAAATCCTAAAAGATGGTGCTGTTAAAGTGTCAGCAGATTTGGAAAACTCAGCAGTGGCCACAGGACTGGAAACGGTCAGTTTCCTTCCAGTCCCAGTGAAAGGCAGTGGCAAAGAATGCTCACACTACTGTACAGTTGTGCTCATTTTACATGCTAGTAAGGTTATGCTCAAAATCCTTCAAGCTAGGCTTCAGCAGTATGTGAACTGAGAACTCCCAGATGTACAAGCTGGGTTTAGAAAAGACAGACAAACAAATGATCAAATGCCAGCATTTGTTGGATCATGGAGAAAGCCAGGGAAATCCAGAAAAACAACTACTTTTGCTCCATTGACTATACTTAAGCCTTTTACTGTGGATCACAACAAACTCTGAGAAATTCTTAAAGAGATGGAAATACAAGACCCCTGTATCTGTCTCCTGAGAAATCTGTCTGTGGGTCAAAAGCAACATTTAGAACTGGACATGGACCAACTGATAGGTTCAAAATTGGAAAAGGAGTATGACAAGGCTGTATATTGTCACCTTGCTTATGCTTCTATGCAGAGTACGTTATGTGAAATGTCAGGCTGGATGTGTCACAAGCTGGAATCAATATTGCTAGGAGAAATATCAACAATCCCAGATATGCAGATAACTCCACTTTAATGGCAGAAAGTGAAGAGGAACTAAAGAGCCTCTTCATGGGGGTGAAAGAGCAGAGTGAAAAAGCTGGCTTAAAACTCAACATTCAAAAAACTAAGATCATGGCATCCAGTCCCATAACTTCACAGCAAATAGAAGGGCAAAAAGTGACAGATTTTATTTTCTTAGATTCCAGAATCACTGCAGATGGTGACTGCAGCCATGAAATTAAAAGTCACTCTTTGGAAGGGAAGCTATGACAAACTTATTAAAAAGCAGAGACATTATTTTTCTGACAAAGGCTTGTATAGTCGAAGCTATGGTTTTTCCAGTAGTCATGTATGGATGTGAGAGTTGGACCATAAAGAAGGCTGAGCGCCAAAGAATTGATGCTTTCAAATTGCTGGAGAAGAGCTCTTGAGAGTCCCTTGGACAACAAGGAGATCAGTCAATCATAAGGGAAAACAACCGTGATTAATCATTGGAATGACTCATGCTGAAGCTCCAATACTTTGGCCACCTAATGCAAAAAGAGGATTTATTGAAAAGACCCTGATGCTAGGAAAGATTGAAGGCAGTTGAAGAAGGGGATGGCAGAGGATGAGATGGTTAGATAGCATCACAGACTCTGTACAGAATCTAAGCAAACTCTGGGGCCTGGCGTGCTTTAGTTCATGAGGTTGCAAAGAGTCGGATGTGACTTAGCAACAACAAATGTCTTTTTTGGCTAAAAGAATTTCAGTGTTTTTATTCAACTCTTTTTTTAGCAGGCTGCATACACCTTTTGTTGTTCAGTTTACCGTGATATAAGAGCAGTGGCTTTTCAGACACATTGGGTCATTCCACATTAAGAAAGACACTATATGTTATGGCCCAACACAGCTACACATACAAAACTATGTAAGTAACTGTAGTAAAAATTTAATAAACTGAAACACATTTCCTATTTTAAGTAGGAATCTTGCATGTACTCTATTTTATAGTTTGTAAAACTAGTTTTTTCTATTTATATATAGATAATAAATGTTTATTTACCTATTTACAAAGTATAAAGCTGTAGATTTATATTATCCATTTATCTATGTAAACTATAGATAACCTGTGTACTTTTCAAATAACTGTTAGTCATAACTCACCAATATTCCATGACTACAGTTTGAACAAGATACATTAAAATTATAGAAGTTGCGGCAAATCCTTCCACAGTTAGGAAATGGTGCTCATGGGTGCTTCACTGCTTCTCACTTTTCAGAGAGGGCGCCTACATTCTTTCAGCGCCAATGTACGTATTTGTGTAGAGTTAGTTTATACTTATTACTCTGTGTTCTGACATTTTCTCTTTGGTTCATTCTTGTCTTAGCTCTTCTTCCAGCCTTTTAAACTGTTTGTGATCTTTACTTTCCAGTGAAAACTAGGAAGCTGGCAATTGTGAACTATCATATATTAACAAACATTGTGTTAATATATGATATTACATTCTGTAGTAGTTTAGATTAGCAAAGTTATAAATTTCAAAAATTTTAGAAGTATATTCTTTCTTATAATAATTTTTTTTTCATTGGGGCCTAAAACATATTTATTAATAGGCCCAAGTATCCTTTGCCTCTGAAAAAATTACAAAGTCAAAACTAAACAGACTATTTTTAGCAATCAGTATCTCAGTATACCATCCTGTCTAGAAATGATTTAGATATTCAATATATATCCATTATTTAGTTTACCTTGGTATAAACTATTGTCTTATTTAAATTTATTTAAAACATTTGTTTGTAATAATTATGTTTGCATTAGACATGAAATAATTAATGATCAACTTAAGGTATTTTTCTTGAGTTTTGAAGACATGCTTGTTTTTATTAAAGCAATAAACTTAAGCAAGCTTTTATTATCAGAGATCATCCCAGATCATATAAACATGAAAAACATTTGGATTATCTTCTATGTGTATGAGACTAAAATTGGTTTGAGGCTTCCCAGGTGACAAATAGTGGTAAAGAACCCACCTTCCAGTGCAGGTTAGACGTAACAGACACGGGTTTGATCCCTGGGTCGGGAAGATCCCCTGAAGGAGGGCACGGCAGCCCACTCTAGTATTCTTGCCTGTCAGAGGAGCCTGAGACTGCTGTCCATGGAGTTGCACAGAGTCGGACATGACCGAAGTGGCTTAGATGCACGCATATGCTTGGTTTACATAAATGCTTACTTTTCTCTGAAGTCAACTGCATAGAGCTCTTTACCAATTATTTTTAGCAATACTGTCTGGAGGTGCAAAAATAAATCTATAATGTACATACATAGATAAAATATGCAGACAGACAAGAGATCTTGGAGCTCTATTCCAGAACTTTGGCCATGAATCAAGTACAATACAAAACTCACTAATTTATACATAATTGTGTCTTTTGTGGAACAAGTTAAAGATACATACCTTTAAAGCTTTCTGTTAATGTTTATGAAGAATACTTTAAAGATTTGTGTTCGTCTTTGACAAGTAACCTTAAGAAGGCTGTATTCTACAGTTTGGGCACGAGAACGCTTTTAGCAGTTTATATTTTTAAAAAAGCCTCTTTCTGTCTTTAGTCTCAGGTGAGCCTGGGCATTTTTTTAATACGCCTTCTGGAATGTTTACATTCAAAGATACAGTAAAGTTTACATCTTTAAGGGACAGAGAAAGAATGCAGGTTTTCTCTTGGCAGTTTTGGAGTACATTTGCCTATTACCAGAACTTTAGGGCAGTTACTATTTATAGGGCATGATGTGACCTCAGTCCAATTCACTGTAGGGAGAAAGCCTCTAATTTCATTCCTGTCATGCCTTGAATATTGGCCTGTAGCTGAGTCATTACCTGATTATTTGCAGAAGGCCCTAGGACAGGTTCTGGCCATCTCTGTGAGGGGTAGTGTTTAGTGCAGGGCCCCTACATCCAGATGATCTTCTGGTAGGTCAGGGATAGAGAGATGGGGGCAAGAGGTGTGTAAGAGGGAGGAGAAAGGGGATTTATGTCAGATTTGATTTTTAATTTTGTTCTGAGTTAAATTTCTGTTCTTTTATCTTGTTAAAGGAATACCTAAGGCTAATCATTATATTTCTTCATATCCACTTTTAACTTTGGTCTTCCCATATGTATCAGTAATACAATTGTTTAAGATGAGAAAATTAGAAGGTTTTCCACTTTGAAGGATCCACTGTCTGAGCATTGAGGAGTAGGATCTTCTTAATAGTGACTTAAACCATAAATAAGCATTTTTATGACTTAACTATGGATGCAAGAGGTGTTCTCAAAGAGAGTACAAAGAATCAGCTCTCACAGTATCCAAAAAGATATCACAAAGATAGTCTAAGAAAGGAAAGTCTTTTGTTGCATAGGTGGTAAGAATTGTATGCTGAAAACTGTGTTTCTGATTTTCCCAAGAATATAAGACACCTCTGATTACAGATCTGCTAATCTGTGACAGTAGGCAGGTGTTACTGGAATGGGGCTTTCCCAGCACTGGTAAAACAACAAAGGTTGAGATGACAGAGTCCCCTATGGACTTGGACCCCTTGTGACCAATTACCCTGAGGGCTTACACTGCTGGACAGATTGCTGCTTGTGACTTCATGTCTCAGCACCCCAGTCTGTTTGACTGGTCACTGAGTATACCCTGACAAGTGTACTTTTTAGATGGTAGTGATCAGAGAGAATAGTTTCACTGGACACAAAGCCAAGCTCTCAGGATGTAGAACAAGGTGAAATGAAAATCCTCATACTCATCTGATGAGAACTGAACTCACTAGTCTGTGAAAGCTGGTTCAAACAGCATGCTTATAGGGCTTACGCCTGTGTTCTACCCTGTGGATTTTCCTCTTTAGTACAAATGATACAACAGAGCCAAAAAAAAAAAAAAAAAAATGGTGCCCATCTCTGGGAGGAAAAGGAACAATAAAAACCAGGAGTGCTCAAATTAAATTTACAATAGTTGCTATGCCAAAGAAACTTGTTACACAAATAGTTTCTTCTGTTAGTGTAAATTTAGAAAGAGAAAAAGGTCTGTCATCACTTTTGCTTTCACTGGACCGCTATAGACAAAGATCCAGAAGGCTGACAGTAAGAATCCTTCCCTGCTGCCATCTCTTGTCAGAGGTTCTAGGATTTCTCAGCAGCAGCAGTCCTGGAACGGGCAGTTTTCCAGCAAAGGAAGATCCTGCTGATTATACCAAAACTGTTGAGGAAGGTAAATTTCCCCTCTTTGTCACTTGGTTCTTTTGGCTGGCCTAATAATCAAATTGACTCAAGACAGATTAACAGAAGAAAAACAAATTTTATTTCATACATATGGAAGTCCCATAGATACAAGACCTAAGACGTGACCAGATCAGGCTGTTGATATACCCTTTTAAACAAAGAAACATTTGTGAAGTTTTGATACAACAAAGGGCTTTGGGCGTGGGGTAGCAAATTAATGAAGTAACTAAGTTTATATAGCTTTCTCAACCTTGAATTCCCTGTTTTGGGTGATAAGGATTCCTTCTAGCCTCCCAGAGTCACATATTTCTTGAGGGTTTTTTTTTTTCTCGCTTAAAAACACCTGTCAGTATCTATTACCATTTACCAATAATTTGTCAATTTTGGTGCTTACTGCTGTATTTAAGTACTTCCTGTCAGAATTCTCTTCTCATTAAAATGTATCTTTTAATAGTCCTTTTGTCAGAATATGTATGTAGTTTATCTTCATATAGCTTTGAAATGTCTGAGAATACCTTTCTTCACTCTTGAAAAATAGTTTTCTTGATTGTTTTCCAGGCCTCTTAACTGTCTTCTCAGTTTTTTTGTCTTTATCATGCTGCTTTCTGGTTGAATGTCTTAGTATTACCTTCCAGTTTACTACTCTTCATCTGTTTCTGAGTAATCGTTGTCTGACATGTTCTACTGAAATTATTTTCTTTTATAGCTGTTTGTTCTTTTCATGACTGTTAATCTTGCCTTTGTTTCTTTGATCATGACTAATAATTACTGTAAAGTTTCTATCAGACCATATCATTCCTTTCTTTGGTCTCAGGCACTGGTATTTATAGAATTCCCTGTTACTGTAACTTGCAGCCAGGGTGAGAACCATTGTTTTAAATTATTTCAAGATGATGTACAGTGATTGTATCATTATTTTAAAGATGAAGGGAGTCAAAGAAGAAATCAAGGTGAACAATGTGATAAGACCAGATAAGGGAGAGGAATTGGGACTAGTAATTCTTACAGTAGATTATAAATTAAATATTTGAGCATCTATATTCAATGAAAAGTTTATGAAGGTATGTTTCATAAGTTCTTACAAGGTTTTTTTTCTTTTTCAGATTAATTCAAACTGGGTTTGTATAATTAAGGTTGATCAGATATTTTAGATCTACAATGGTGGTAGTACTGAATACCTTTAAAATATCCTATTTGGGATTTTTATAATTTATTTATTTGGGGTTTTGTTAGGTCTTCATTGCTGCCTGTGGGCTTTCTCTATGGAGAGTGGGGGCTGCTCTCTAGTTGCAGATGTGGGCTTCTCATTGTGGAGCAGAGGCTCTAGGCACATGGGCTTCAGTACTTGAAGCCCTCTAGCTCAGTAGTTGTAGCCTGTGGGCTCTTGAGCAGGGGCTTGGTATTTGTGATGCTTGGTTGCCCTGTGGCATTTTTCCAGGTCAGGGATCAAACTGCATTCCCAGGTGGATTCTTAACCCCTGTACCACCAGGGAAGCCCAGCAGCTAACCTTTTTCTTTTTGCTTTTCACCTTTAAGAGTAGCCGTGTCACTGTGGTTTTCTTATTTCCTAATTACTCTCATAATTTTTTTTCCCATAGATGTTTCATTTATATTGGTTTAAAAAGTCAGATCACACAGAAGCGTTAATAACAATCCAGTTACAATGAAAAACTCTGTACTTCCAACTTTAATCCTTTTCTCCAGAGGGAGACGGTTTTAACTCTGTTAACTTCTGGTAGTTCAGTCTGTTACCTGTACCATCATGTTCCTCCTCTTTTCTTCAGATTACAGGTTTCACTATTTTATTTCTTATTTTGGCTATCATTGTAACCTACAGTAATATTGTGACTTTATTTCTTGTTCCAGCAACCATTGGCATTATTTATTGATTTCTCAATTTCTAAGGTTAGTGCTTCTTTCCCAAGCTTTAGTTTAGCTTCCCTCCATGCTTTCACCTCTCAGCCATTTATGTTCTGTTCAGTAACCATAGTTAACACAACAATATTTATATTATACTGAGGATTGCTTATTATGGAGCCTAGAAGTATGCTATAATTTCATCTCCTTTCTTATAACGTTTTCTCCCACTAGAATCGCCTTTTTTTCTTTTCACTGTTTTCCTTTATCATGTCCACTCTGGGTGTTTTGTTTTGTTTTGAACTAATCATAGCAAGCAGTCTAACACTTTTTTCTGAAATCTTCCTTCTAGAGCTCCTCTGTTCCTATCTGCTCTGAGTGTGCCTCAGGCCTGCTGTTCAACTTTCATCATAACTTAACTTTATTACTTTCCAGGATTAGATCTATTTTCTGGACCTGATATCATCCTCTTTTTGGATTTACTCTTTGTGTGGTTTATTACATCTTAAGAAAATAACTTCTTCAATGCTGCTTTTGAGGTAAACTTTGAGTTTTTGAATGTTTGGCAACGCCTGTATTCTTCTGGGTAATAGTCCTAAGTTGAAAACCATGCTTGAGATTAGAGAACTCAAAATAATGAAACCAAATGAAAAGAAAAAGCCATCCTTAACCCTTCAGATTCTTTCCCTGTAGGTGGTCTTTACTTCTTAATTACTAAATTCAGCTGATTTTTTCCCTTCTGTTTCTTATTTAACTTCTTCATGATGTTTGATAATTCTTCTCATAGATAATTCTTCTCTTCTGTTTTTTTTTTCTAAAGGGAACCATATTTTTATTAAAATATACACATAGAAAAATGCACTAGTCAATTTTTATACAGTTAATTCTAGTTTTCTTCTATTTCTGGCCATTTATTTTCAAGATCTTTGCTACATTCTTCTTTATGCCCTCCATCTGTGACTTTTCTGGATAATGTTAAATGTTGTGACCTCAAGGATTTGATCTATCATCTTCTCTTCCTACCTCATACCTTATATCTGGACGTCATATGCATCTATGGCTATAGCTACCTTTATGTGTACTGACTGTGAAATCTGTCACAAAAGCACGCTATGTTTTCCTTAGCCTGCATAAATCTAGCTGCCTTTGGGATATCTCAGTCTGTATGTATCATAGGTAACTCAGTTCATTTTATGCTAAATTGAATTAATCATTCCTCCCAAACTATCCTTGTGTTCCATATATTCTATTCTGTGAATTATAATACTGGATACCCAGTCTCTCAAACCCCAAATTAAGAAATCATTCTTAACTACTCATATATCAAGCCAGTTACTACAAATATTCCTTTTAATTGCCTTATAGGTGGTTCTGACTGTAAATATCTAAAATTCATTTCTTCTTTCTTACTCTTTTTATCTATTTTGGCACTTTGTATATACCTAGTCACTCAATCAGCTCAGATTGAGGATGGATTCCTCCCTTTCACTTATGTACGTTTGGTGATTGAGCTAGGTTTATGCATAGACCAGTCATTTCACGGTATATATTCTGTTAAATGTTTTGAAACAGTATATGTATTGTTTCATATCTTAGAACTTTTTAGAACAATAATTACTGAGAATTAAATCCAAATTCTTATTCACTGATCATTTCTGTTGAAAACATGATGTTCCTATTACCATTTCTGACATTCCTGACAAGTTCAGGCTGCACTGTCTCTGCTCTTGTGCAGTTTATGTTATGTAATTGTCTTGGCTGTCCCCACACTTGGATTAGACATAATTGATCAAATGTGAAGTGAAAAGTGTGTTTGGATAGCCAAATATATGGTAGAAATGGACAAACTAGTAGAAATATGAAGAGATAAAGACAACAGAAGTTTCCTTGTTTTGATGCTACACAGGTATCTGGGGTAATTGTTTTAACATTTCTATTTTTCCTAAAAATACATATATTTAAAAAATGTTTTATTGGTGCATAATTCAAATACCATATGATTCACTCCTAGCCATACAGTTTCATTTTAAATCAAAAAGGCAAAATGACAATCTGTATGAGCATGAATAGTGAGAAGTTGTATTTAGATATTATTCCCAGCACCTTTAATAATAATTTTTGTACTTTTCTCAAACTATTCTCAATGAACTTTTCAGGTTTAGTAGTTGAGGGTGAGGGATTATGGAGAAAATAACCGTTTGTCTTCTAGAATGGTGTTATGGACAAAGTACACAAGGGAACAGAAGGAAAGGATTTTCTGTGTTACAGATTTTCTGATCATAACTTTTTGCTTACGAGTTTCTGTGATTTTGAGCTAAGAAACTACATGAGATCCAACTGGCTTTCTATGCTTTGCCTCAGCAATTGCTTTTGCTTCTGTTAAAGAAAAAGAAATTCTTTTGCTTCTTTTGAAACTGCTAAAATCAGACCTCAGATTTGAAGCTGGTGAGAAGAATGCCTTTTTGAACATATTTCTTTTAAAAAATAAGCGTACTTTTTTGTGAAATCCTTTTGACTTAATCCTTTACAATCTTGAAGATAACATCTGCTTGACTTGGTTTGAATGCAAATAGCATTTATCGTAAATGCAAGATAGGAGAGCCCTGGAAGGGCAGAAATTCAAAGAAAAGATTAACTTATTTACTAAAATGTTTTAGGTTGTACAGGAGTTGAAATCTGGAGAAGGACATCAGTTTCGATTTGACTTGGCTTCAGATAACTGGAATATACAAATAATCTCCTTTGTGAACCCATGGACTATATAGCCTGCCAGGCTTCTCTGTCCATGGAATTTCCCAGGCAATAATACTAGAGTGGGTTGCCATTTCCTACTCCAGGGGATCTTCCTGACACAGGGATTGAACCTGCATTTCCTGCTTTGGCAGGAGGATTCTTTACCACTGAACCACCAGGGAAGCCTTGCAAATAATATTGGATTTATTGTTTCTCTCTGTTGGACTTAGTGACTCCCTGGTTGTCAATAAACTAGTTACCTGCTAACTTTCTGTTCTTCCAACCTTTGCATTGATTTCCATCCTCATGGTTACCTTGTGGTTGCAAGAGAGTCATTGTATAGCTTCAGCCTCTGTGTCTTCATTCCGGGTAGCCTGAAGGAGGAAGTAGCAAGGAAAAAAGGGTGCACTTTATAGCTAAATTACCAAGGAGTGGACTTGTTGGATCATGGTATGAATATATGTATAACTTTTTAAAGGAAGTGCTGAACATTTTTGCAAAGTGTTTGTTCAGTTTAACATTCCCACCAGCAATGAGAGTTCTAATTTCTCTACAACTTTTTAAACATTTGGTATTAAATTTTCCTTTTTAATGGGTGTGTGAGCATATCTTATGGTTTTAATTTGTATTTCCCTAATTATTAGTGATATTCAGTAGTTATTCATAAGTGCTTTTGGACAATTTTGTATCTCCTTTTGTTGTTGTTCAGTCGCTAAGTCATGTCCGACTCCTTGAGACCCCATTCACTGCAGCATGCCAGGCTTCCCTGTCCTTCACTGTCTCCTGGAGTTTGCTCAAACTCATGTCCATTGAGTTGGTGATGCCATCCAACCATCTCATTCTCTGTCATACCCTTTTTCTCCTGCCCTTAGACGTTCCCGGCATCAGGGTCTTTTCCAATGATTTGACTCTTCACATCACATGGCCAAAGTACTGGGGCTTCAGCATCAGTTCTTCCAAAGCATATTCAGGGTTAATTTCCTTTAGGATTGACTGGTTTGATCTCCTTGCAGTCCAAGGGACGCTCAAGAATCTTCTCCAGCAACATAGTTCGATAACATCAATTCTTCGACAGTCAGCCTTCTTTATAGTCCAACTCTCCCATGCATACATGATGACTGGATAAACCGTAGCTTTGACACTACAGACCTTTGCTGGCAAAGTGATGTTTCTGCTTTTTAATACACTGTCTAGGTTTGTCATAGCTTTTCTTCCAAGGAGCAAGTGTCTTTTAATTTCATGACTGCAGTCACTGTCTGAAGTGATTTTTTTTAAGTGTGTTTAAATGTTGTTCCCCTCTTATTTTATTATCGAAAGATGTTTCTACATGAAGATGGTCTCCATTTCTCTGAAATGTTTGTTCCAGAAAAAGTTTATTCCTTATGCATATTGGTCAATTATCCATCTCAAATTAGTAGTTATGTACGGTATAAACTTGAGGTCAAAGTTCTTTTCTTTTCTTTTTTTTTCACCTCCCGTATGAATAACCAATTGACTGAGAAACATTTTTTGAAAAAACAATCATTTCTTCTCCACTGAAATGTAGTGAGGCATTTTTTCTGATTAGGTGACCATATGTGAGGTTTTTTTTTTTTGTATTCTGTTTCATATGTCTATTTATTTGTAGTTATTCCAATACCAACCTGACTTAATTACTCTGACTTTATAATAAATCTTGGTGTCTGGTAGTATAAATTCTCCATTTTGCTCTTCAAGATTGTCTTGGCTATTGTAAGTCCTTTTTGTTTTTCATATAGATTTTAGCTTGTAAATTTCCATAGAGTAAGCTGCTAAAATTTTAATTGGGATTGTGTTGGATCTATAAATCAATTTGGAGAAGAATCAAATTCTGGACAACATTGACTTTCCTATCATTGTCTATCACCATGTTCTGTTCTTGGCTTTTATTTTTTGTATTTGTCATAAAATATAATTGATTAACAATATTATATCCAGGTATACAGCATAGTGAGTCAGTACTTTTACAGATAGTACTCCATGGAAAGTTGTTGCAAGATAATGGTTATAATTCCCTGTGCTGTACAGTATATCCATGTTATTTTATACAGGGTAGTGTGTATGTCTTAGGAACTAAAGAGCCTCTTGATGAGGGTGAAAGAGGAGAGTGAAAAAGCTGGCTTAAAACTCAGCATTCAAAAAATTAAGGTCATGGCATCTAGTCCCATCACTTCATGGCAAATAGAAGAAGAAAAACTAGAAACAGTGCTGCTATAAATGTAGGGGTGCTTGTAGCTTTTCAAATTAGTGTTGTTGGTTTTTCTGAATATGTACCCAGGAGTGGAATTGCTGGATCATATGGTTATTCTATTTTTAGTTTTTTGAGGAAACTCCACACTTTTTTCCATAGAGACTGCACCAATGTATATGCCCACCACTATTGTAGTAGAGTTCTTTTTTCCTCCATCTTCTCCAGCATGTATTATTAGTAGACTTCTTGATGATGGCGATTCTGACAGGTGTGAGGTGATGCTTCATTGTTTTGATATGTATTTCTCTTATAATTAGTGATGTTGAGTATCTTTTCATGTTTCTGTTAGCAATCTGTATGTCTTCTTTAGAAAAATATCTATTCAAATTTTCTGGCCTTTTGTTTTTTTCTTCTAGCAATGTTTTCATTTCAGAGTTCCTACAGATATTTCAATAAATTTGTCCTTACATATTTGACTTTTTGATTCCTGTTATAAATTATATCAGGGCTTCCCTGGTGGCTCAGAGGTTAAACCGTCTGCCTGCAATGCAGGAGGCCTGGGTTTGATCTCTGGGTCGGGAAGATCCCCTGGAGAAGGAAATGGCAACCCAGTCCAGTATTCTTGTCTGGAGAATCCCATGGATGGAGGAGCCTGGTGGGCTACAGTCCACGGGGTTGCAAAGAGTCAGACATGACTGAGCGACTTCACTATCAGTTTAAAATGTTCATTTTTTAATTGGTTCTGGCATATGGGAATTGCAATAGATTTTTATATATTGGCTTTGTATCTTGTGATCTTATAAGCTCACTTTAGTAAGTTTTAGATTCTTTTAAGTTTTCTATGTACACAGTCATATCATGTGTGAATAATGATAGTTTTACCTTTTCCATTATACCTTTTATTTCTTTTTTTTTTTGCCACATTGCACTGTTCAGGACTCCACTACAATATTGATTAGAAGACATGATTTTAGACATGCATATTAAGTTTTTTAATTCAGGGAAAACAAGTTTGATATTTTGCCATTAAGTTATTAATTTTAGGTCTTTTGTAATTACTCTTAATTACACACGTTTGCTTTTAAACCTAGTTTGTTGAGTTTTTATCACGAACTATTATAGAAGTGTAATTCAATTTTGGCATTTAGTGAAACGATCATATATTACTTTTCTCATTTATTCTAATAATTAGTAAATTTTATTGGTTGAATTTTGATTATTCAGTTAACCTTGCATTTCTGGTATAAGTAACTCAGTCAAGATTTATTTTTGGCTGAACCACGTGGGTTGTGATCTTAGTTCCCTGACCAGGAATCAGACCTGGACCGCAGCACTGACAGCAAATGCCAAGTCCTAACCACTGGACCACCAGGGAATTCCCAAACTCAGTCAGGATTTATTATTCTTCTAAAAATTACTGGATTCAGTTTGCCAGGTTTTTTTTTTTTTCTTCAGTATGTATCTTATATCCTTATGAGAGTTACTATTGTGGAAAGATTACGAATTGCTGAAGTTTCATGTGATGGTTAACAGTAATAATGCATTTTCAGTTAAGGTATGTACAGTGGATTTTTTTAAAGATATAATGCTATTGTACACCTGATAGAGTACAGTATAGTGTAAATGTAACTTTTATATGTACTGGGAAACTAAAAAGTTGGTGTGACTTATTTTATTGCACTGATCTGGAACAAAACCTTCAGTATCTCTGAGAAATGCTTGTGCATGGTACTTATTCAATTAGTGGATTTGATAGTCGATGCTGTCAGTGAGGACTGCTTTATATATGAAGGATAACTATCAGTGTCACTTTGATTTGTAACTTTGGTTTCTCTTACAGGCAAATGTTCTGAAAACGACTCTGCATGGGAATGGCTTGCCTTACAATGACAGAAATGGAAGGAACATCCGCATCCCCTGTACATCAGAATGGTGATATTTCTGGAAATGCTAACTCTGTGAAGCAAATAGATCCAGTCCTACAGGTCTATCTTTATCATTCCCTTGGGAAAGCTGAGGAGGATTATCTGAAGTTTCCAACTGGAGAGTATGTTGCTGAAGAGATTTGTATTGCTGCTTCTAAAGCTTGTGGTAAGTATTAAAAAACAGTGTTTTTTTCTTATTAATATATGCTTGGTTTATTATACTCTAACACAATGTACCTGCTTAATATATTTTTTATGCTTCCATGACTGACAAGTGTTTTCATATGTATATAAAATGAGAAAATTACTAAAGTAGAATATAAGGTAAATTCCATGTTGAGCTAGTGGTATAGAATGAATGTGTTCCCCCCAAATTTGTGTTGTGACCTACTTCTCCAGTGTGATGACTTTGGAAGTGGGGTTTCCCAGAGATGAGTCAGTCATGAGAGTGGACCCCTCATCAGTGGGACTAGTACCTTTATTAAAGAGATTTCTGAGAGTTCCTTTGCGCCTCCTGCCATTTGTGGACATAGCAAGATGATGAATAAGAAAATGAATCATCTATGAACCAGGAATAGGGTCCTCATTAGACACCACATCTGCTAGCACCTTGATTTTGTACTTCCCAACCTCCAGAAATGTGAGAAATATGTTTGTTTTTTTATAAGCCACTTCATATATGGTAATTTTCTTATAGCATCTTGAATGAGCTAAAACAGCAGTTGGTACTGAGAAGTGGAAGGGCTAAAACAAATTTCTAAAAATGTAAAAGTGGCTTTGGGACTGGGTAATGGAAGAGTTTTGAGGTGCATGCTAGAAAAAGTCTACGTTGTTGGGAACAAATTTTTAAAGGAGATTCTGGTGAGGACTTGGAAAGAAAGAAGCAGAGTTGTAAGAAAACAATTTTCTTAGAGGACACTTGTGCAGTCCTGTGCAGAATATTGGTAGAATTGTGTTCCATAAAGACCATTCTGATAAGATCTCAGATGGAAATAAGGACTATGTTATTGGAAACTGAAAGAAAAGTGATCCTTGTTATAAAGTGTCAAAGAACTTGCCGGAGTTATGTTCATGTTTCAGTGCTTTATAGAATGTGGAACTTAAGAGCAATAAAATTGGGTATTTACTTCAAGTCATTTCTAAGCGAAGGGTTGAAGGTATGGCTTGAGTCCTCATGACTGCTTATAGTTGTGAAAAATTAATGCTGTTGCTGAGCTCCTTGGCTGCCCTGGATATGGTTCTGGCAGCCCCTAGTGCGGCAGTTATCCCTCAGCGGGGTGCAGGCAGCAAACTTTGGTGGAATAAGTATCTCCACTAGTGGAGAATGCAAAGGCCTTGGAGGCATGTCTAACTCCACCTATATTTCAAAAAAGGGAAGCATGGGGCAGGGCTGCCAGGAGTCTTTGGTGCCCAGCAAAGCTGGAGGGGCAGGAATGTTGCCCTGGTGTGCCCTGCAGGTGGGATCTCTGGTTCAGTGGGTCTGGAAGGCAGAGTATCAAGTTAGAGGGTTATTCATCAGCCTTAAGGTCTAATGGAATTTGCCTTACTAGGTTTTAGATTTATTTGAGACTTGTCACTCATTTCTTCTTTTCTTTTGGAATGGAAATATTTGTCCTATGCCTGTTGGAATGGGAACATCTATCCTATGTCTTTTCCACCATTATATTTTAGAAACACATAATTTGTTTGATTTCATAAGTTTACAGCTGGAGAACCTCTGGATGAATTGTACCTTGTTGTTCAGTTGCTAAGTATGTCTGACTCTTTGCGACCCCATGGACTGCAGCACGTCAGGCTTCCCTATTCTTCATCATCTTCCGGAGCATGCTCAAACTCATGTCCTTTGAGTCTGTGATGCCATCCAACCTCTGTTGTTCCCTTCTCCTTCTGCCTTCAATCTTTCCCAGCATCAGGGTCTTTTCTAATGAGTTGGCTCTTCTCATCAGATGGCCAAAGTATTGGAGCTTCAGCATCAGTCCTTCCAGTGAATATTCAGGATTGATTTCCTTTGGGATTGACTGGTTTGATCTCTTTGCTGTCCAAGGGACACTCACGAGTCTTCTCCAGAACCACAATTTGAGAACATCAGTTCTTTGGCACTCAGCCTTCTTTATAGTCCAACTCTCACATCTGTACACAACTGCTGGAAGAACCATAGCTTTTACTATACAGAGCTTTGTTGGCAAAGGGACATCTCTGCTTTTTAATATGATGTCTAGGTTTGTTATAGCTTAAGATGCCTTGGTGGAGATTCTTATTCCACCAGAGTTTGTGTCTCTTTTTTCTAAAGAGCAAGCATCTTTTAATTTCATGGCTTTGCAGTGATTTTGGAGCCCAAGAAAATAAAATCTATCACTGCTTTCACTTTTTCCCTTCTATTTGCCATGAGGCGATGGAACTGGATGCCATGATCTTCGTTTTTTGAATGTTGAGTTCTAAGACCGCTTTTTTTCACTCTCCTCTTTCACTCTCATCAAGAGGCTGTTCAGCTCCTCCTCACTCTGCCATTAGAGAAGTGTTATCTGCATACTGAGGTTGTTAATATTACTTCCTGGCAGTCTTGATTCCAGCTTGTGATTCATCCAGTCTGGCATATCACATGATGTATTCAGCATAAAAGGTAAAGAAGCAGGGTAACAGTATACAGCCCTGTTGTACTCCTTTTCCAATTTTGAAGCAGTCTGTTGTTTCATGTCTCGTTATTACTGTTGCTTCTTGACCTGCATACGGATTTCTTGGGAGGCAAGTAAGGTGGTCTGGTATGCCCATCTCTTTAAGAATTGTCCACAGTTTGTTGTGATCCACAATCAAAGGTGTTAGCCTAGTCAGTGAAGCAGAAGTAGATATTTTTCTGGAATTTCCTTTCTTCCTCCATGATCCAACATATACTGGCAATTTGATCTCTGGCTCTTCTACCTTTTCTAAACCCAGCTTGTGCATCTGGATGTTCTCAGTTCACATACTGCTGAAGCCTTGCTTTAGTCTCATCCACATCTGATTTGCTGCTGCTGCTGCTGCTGCTAAGTTGCTTCAGTCGTGTCCAACTCTGTGCGACCCCATAGACAGCAGCCTACCAGGCTCCCCTGTCCCTGGGATTCTCCAGGCAAGAACACTGGAGTGGGTTGCCGTTTCCTTCTCCAGTGCATGAAAGTGAAAAGTGAAAGTGAAGTCGCTCAGTTGTGCCCGACTCTTAGCGACCCCATGGACTGCAGCCTACCAGGCTCCTCTGTCCATGGGATTTTCCAGGCAAGAATACTGGAGTGGGGTGCCATTGCCTTCTCCACATCTGATTTAGATGATATTTAAATGAGACTTTGAACTCAGACTTTGAATTGATGTTGGAATGAGTTAAGACTCCTGGGGCTATTGTGATGGAATGAAGTATTTTGAATGTGAAAGGATATTATTTTTGGAGGGCCAGGAATAGAATGCTATAGGTTGAGGGAGAAGGACACAAACATTCAAATTCATATGTTGAAACATATTCTCCCAATGTGATTGTATCTGCCGATGTTTACCAGGTCATAAGGTTAAATATCACCTTACCCCAGTTGCTTTTCTACCCTTATGTGGCTTAGTTAATAGATAACTAAGTTATCTGGGTCTCTTAGAATTATGGATATTTGTGTCTGTTTTTTCAGGATGTAGTCAGTTATTTTATGGTGTGAAATATGTGTTCCTAAAAGACGCTGTGTTCTGCAGAATTGTGCAGTAAAAACCACAGGGCTTATAGGAAAAATAAGGTTAGGGGTATGACAGTCTAAACTTGGTGATATTAAAAAAAAAAACTTAGTAAAAACAGCACATGCTAAGTGGTAAAAAATATATATATAAATAGTACAATGTATTTGGCACTTTACCTTAAAAAAGTCATGACGCTTGCATGTGGAAGTGGATGTTGAAAAGGTTGCCTCCTGTGAGTTAGTATGAAGTCATAGAAGGAAGGTTATCTGAAATCACATGAGAAGTTGTAACACCACGTGTTGATGGGTGTGATTTATAACACATATGGTAAACTGAAATAGCTGGTAGGTGTTTGTTCCATGTATGGCCCTCAGTTTGGATTCCAGGCTGAAAGAATAACCCCCCAAAAAACATGAGGGCTGCTGGAAATGAAATACCCCTGCTACCTCTTTTTGGAACTAACACCCTGTCACTCCTGCTCAGATTCCATCGGCCAGACTGAGTCATATGGCCAAGCCAGTGTTGGCTCAGATGAGGTGGTCCTCTCAGGGAGTGGGAGGAAAAGATGGAGTATTTATGAGCAATAATGTAGTCTGCCACACTTCTCCCTCTTGGCCGCAGATAATTTTCTTTTTTCAGTATTTAAAATAAATTTTTCCTTCCTCAGTGAGGGTACCCAAAGCTGTCATTGAATCAGGTTTAAAATCCAGGTTCTCCCTATATTCTCTCAATTATGTCTGGATGGTCTCCTTGATTCACAAATCTGTGAAATGAGAAGACAGTTATTCTGATATCATATCTACAGCCTTGACAAGTTTTATGTTAAAGATATGAGATAATTAGCTCTAGTGTAGAAAAAGCAAGGTTTAGACAAAAGAGGCCATAGAGTTATCTTTTGGAATCCTCTCACCTCTTTGAGCCCTTTATCAGTTAGACTTTCTTGACTACCTACTCACATATCTATTATCTTCAAATTCCTTTCCGTTCCCATCCCCAAATGCCCTTTATTGAATGACCTTTTGTTAGGTGTAGCTTTGATGATAAAATAATTTATATTAAGTTATAAATAAGTTTTAATATTGAGATATTTGTTTTTAATGAAGAATCTTGATCTGTTATAACTTCTAATTATATAAAAAAAATGCTTAAAGGAGATGTATTTTTTAAAGTGGGGCTTCCCTGGTGGCTCAGAGGTTAAAGTGCCTGCCTCCAATTCGGGAGACTGCGGTTCGATCCCTGGGTCGGGAAGTCCCCTGGAGAAGGAAATGGTAACCCACTCCAGTATTCTTTTTAAAGTGACTTTTATTCTTTTCTCAGTTGAAATGAGAATATGAAGTTAATGTTACAGTGGTATCCCATTCACCTCTTACAGCTGGCTGAAATTTATTCTCATTGTTTACATAAAACACATAATTGTTTTATATGTGTTACTCAGTTCTTGCAATAGCACTAGGGTGTATGTGTGTATTGATAAGCATCTGATAGCTTTAAATTTTTTTAAATTTTATATTGGAATATAGGTGATTAACAATGTTGTGTTAGTGTCAGGTGTATAGCAAAGTGATTCAGTTTGACATTTATATGTATCTATTCTTTTTCAAATTATTTTTCCATTTAGGTTATTAAGCAGAGTCTTGAGTCTGAGTCTTAAGCAGAGTTTCCTGCAGTATACAGTAGGTCCTTGTTGGTTATCTATGTACATGTAAATCCCAAACTCTGATTCTGTCCCTCTCCCCAACCCTTTCCCTTGGTAACTCTAAGTTCTCTGAGTCTGAGTCTCTTTCTGTTTTATAAATAAGTTCATTTGCATTATTTCCTTAAATTTCATATATTAACAATATCATATGATAATTGTCCTTCTGTGACTTACTTAGTATGGTAATTTCTGGTTCTATCCATATTGTTGCAAATGGCATTGTTTCATTCTTTTTAATGGCCGAGTAATATTCTGGTGTATATATGTACAGCATCTTTTTTATCCATTCCTGTGTTGATGGCCCTTTAGATTGCTTCCATGTCTTGGCTGTTGTAAACAGTGCTGCAGTGAACATTGAAGTGCATGTATCCTTTGAAACTATCCAGTTTTTCTCTGGATAGCTATATGCTCAGGAATGGTATTGCTGGATTACATGGTAGCCCTACTTTAATTTTTCAAGGACTCTGCATATGGTTCTCCATAATGGCTGTACCAATTTACAGTCCCATCAACAGTGTAAGAGGGTTCTCTTTTCTCCACGCTCTTTTCATCATTTATTGCGTGTGGATTTTTTGATGATGGCCATTCTGACTGGTGTGAGGTGATCTCTTGCTCATATTTTTGATTTGTATTTCTCTAGTAACTGGGAAAGATTGAGGGCAGGAGGAGAAGGGGACGACAGAGGATGGGATGGTTGGATGGCATCACTGACTCAATGGACATAAGTTTGGGTGATGGACAGGGAGGCCTGGAGTGCTGCGGTTCATGGGATCGCAGAGTAGGACACGACTGAGTGACTGAACTGAACTGAATAAATTAGTGATGTTGAGTATTTTTTCATGTGCCTGCTTTGGAGAAATGTCTATTTAGGTTTCTGCCCATTTTTTTATTGTATCTTTTTTGTCGCTGTTGTTATGCATGAGGTATTTGTAGATTTTTGGAGACCAATCCCTGTCCTTCAGATAGTTTGTAAATATTTTCTTCCATTCTATGGGTTGTCTTTTTATTTTGTTTATGGTTTCCTTTGCTGTGCAAAAGCTCTTGAGTTTAATTAGGTCCCATTTGCTTATTTTCATTTTTATAAGCTTAGGAGCTGTGTTGAAAAGGCTATTGCTGTGTTTCATGTCAGAGAGTGTTTTGCCTATGTTTTTCTCTTAGAGTTTTATAATATCTGGTCTTACATTTAGGTCTTTAGTTCATTTTATTTTTGTGTATGGTGTTAAGGAATGTTCTATTTCATTTTTTTATATACAGCTGTCCAGTTTTCCCAGCAGTATGTATTGAAGAGACTGTCTTTTCTTCATTGTATAATCTTGCCTCCATTGTCATAGATTAATTGATTATAGATGCATCGGTTTATTTCTGGGCTTTCTATTCTGTTCCATTGATTTATCTTTCTGTTTTTGTGCCAGTGCCATACTGTTTTGATGATTGTAGCTTTATTCAGTAATCTGAGGTCAGGGAGTCTGATTCCTTCAACTCTATTTTTCTTTCACAGATTGCTTTGACTCTTCAGGGTCTTCAGTGTCTCCATACAGATTTTAAGATTTTTTATTCTAGTTCTAAAAAAATGCCATTGGTAATTTGATAGGGAATTGCATTGAGTCTGTGTTTTGCCTTGGGTAGTATAGTCATTTTGACATTATTAATTGTTGCAATCCAAGAACATGGTATATCTTTCCAGTTGTGTCGTTTTCAGTTGTTTCCATCAGCTTCTTAATAGTTTTTGGCATATAGGTCTTTGTCTCTTTAGATAGGTTTATTCTTAGGTATATATTCTTTTTGATGTGATGATTGTTTCTTGAATTTCTCTTTCTGATCTTTCATTTCTAGTGTATACAAACAGAATAGATTTCTGTGTATTAATTTTATATCCTGCAACTTTACCTAACTCTTTAATAAGCTCTAGTAATTTTGTAGTAGTGTCTTAGGGGCTTTCTATGTATAGTATCATGGCATCTGCAAATAGTGAAGTCTTACTTTTCCTTTTCCAATTTGGATTCCCTTTACTTCTTTTTCTTCTCTAATTGCTGTGCTGAGGACTTACAAGACTGTGTTGAATAAAAGTAGTGACAGTGGACATCCTTGTCTTGTTCCTGATCTTAGCAGAAATGCTTTCAGCTTTTCACTGTTCAGTATGATGTTAGCTATAGGTTTGTCATATATGGCCTTTATTATGTTGTATGTTCCCTCTGTCCCACTTCTGGGAGAGTTTTTGTTATGAATGCATGTTGAATTTTGTCAGAAGATTTTTCTGCATTTATTGAGATGATCATATGGTTTTTATTATTCAGTTTGTTGATGTGATGATTCACACTGATTGATCTGTGGATATTGAAAAATCCTTGCATCCCTGGGATAAATCCCACTTGGTCATGGTGTATGATCCTTTTAATGTATTGTTAGATTTGAACTGCTACTATTTTGTTGAGGATTTTTGCATCTATGTACATCAGTGATATTAGCCAGTAGTTTTCTAGTGATATTTGTTTTTTGTTGGTATTGGGATGATGGTGGCCTCAGAGAATGAGTGTGGGAGTGTTTTACTCTGCAGTTTTTGAAATAGTTTCAGAAGTAAAAGTAACTGTTTTCTAGGTGTTTGATAGAATACACTTGTGAAGCCATCTGGTCCTGGACATTTGTTAGCTGGGCGTTTTTAAATCACAGTTTCAATTTCATTGCTTGTGATTAGTCTATTCATATTTTCTATTTTTTCCTACCTCAGTTTCAGGAGTTGTACTTTTCTAAGACTTAGTCCATTTCTTCCAAATAATCCATTTTATTGACAGATAGTTGCTTGTAGCAGTCTCTTATGATTCTTTGTACTTCTGTGATATGTGTAGTAACTTCTTTTTCATTTGCAATTTTATTGATTTGAGCCCTCTCCTTTTTCTTGATGAATTAGCTCGAGGTGTATCAGTTTTGTTTATCTTTTCAAGTAGCCTACTTTTAGTTACATTAATCTTTTCTGTTTTTCATTTCTATTTCATTTATTTCTCTGATCTTTATGATGTCTTTTCTTCTAATAACTTTGGATTTTGTTCTTTAGTTGCTTTCAGTGTAAGATTAGCTCATTTATTTGAATTTTTTCTTGTTTCTTGAGGTAAGGTTATATTGCTGTAAACTTCCATCTTAGAACTCCTTTGCTGCATCCCCAGGGTTTTGAATTATCATGCTTTTTTTTTTCATTTGTCTTTAGGCATTTAAAAATTTCGTTTTTGATTTATTCAGTGATTCATTGGCTGCTTAGTAGCATATTGTTTAGCCTCCACATGTTTGCATGTTTTTTTGTATTTTTGTTGTTTTTTTTTTAACAGATTTTCTTATAGTTGATTTGTAAATTGATAATGTTGGAAAAGATGCTTGATATGGTTTTAATGTTCTTAAGTTTACTGAGGCTCTCTTTGTGGGCCAGTGTGTGGTCAGTCCTGGAGAATGTTCCAGGTGCACTTGATAAGAATATGTATTCTGTTGCTTTGGGGTGAAATACTATAAATATCAATTAAGTCCGTGTGCTTTAAGGTGTTAAGACATATGTTTCCATATTGATTTTCTGTCTGGGTGATCTGTCCATTGATGAAAGTGAAGTGTTAAACTTCTCCCTTTTTATCTTTTGTTATTGTTGATTTCTCCTTGTATGGCTGTGAGTATTTGTCTTATTTATTGAGGTGCTCCTATGTTGGGTACATTTATATTGACAACTGTTTTGTCTTCTTTTTGGATTTATCCGTTAATCATCATGTAGTGTTCTTCTTTGTCTCCCATGACAGTCTTTGTTTTAAAATCTGTTTTATCTGATATGAGCATTGCTACTCCAGTTTTCTTTTGATTTCCATTTGCATGAATACCTTTTTTCATCCCCTCACTTTAAGTCTGTATTGTTTCTAGATCTGAAGTGGGTCTCTTGTAGACAGCATATGTATGAGCCTATTTTTTTGTGTCCATCCAGCCAGTCTGTGTCTTTTGTTTGGAGGTAATTATCGATATGTGTTTCTTATTGCCATTTCATTAATTGTTTTGGATTTTTCTTTGTAGGTGTTTTTTCTTCCCCCCTTCTTTTGTTCTCTTGAGATTTGATGGCTAACTTTAGTGTTTTGTTTGGATTCTTTTTTCTTTTATGTGTGTGTATCTATTGTAGATTTTTGGTTTGTGGTTATCATGAGGTTTTGTAATGGCAGTCTGTATATAAACAAGATTGTTTTAGGTTGCTGATCTTTTAATATCAAATGCATTTCTAATATTCTGTATTTGTGCTCTCCTCACAATTTCTGGTTTTGATATTATATTTCTGTGTGGATGATTTCCTGCCTTTACTGTATATTTGCCTTTACCAGTGAGCTTTTCCATTTGTAATTTTGTTGCTAGTTGTGGCCTTTTTTTTCTACTTTGAGAAGTTCCCTGATGATTTTTGCTGAAATGCACCTTGTAATCATAATAAGATCAACAAGAGCTGGTCCTGTCACAGCATTAACTCTGGAAGGGGAAATGTCTGTGGAGGCTCACCTCAGTCCTGGGTGGGTCTTTAGGTACTTCTGGTTCCTAGCAGCATTATTGATAAGCTGAAACTGACACACAAGTTAGTATGTTTATCTCTCTTTTAAAGTGAGGAAATTAACCAAATGACTCTTTTTCTTTGACTTGATCTGACAATTCCTTTTGGAGTTTTGGAGGTAGAGTTGTCAGGGTCCTACTACTGTTTAATACTGACAATTCTGGCCAATCCAGAGATAGTTCAGACATTTATTCAGCCAAGGCAATACCCTTGGTGCCATCTAATAGTGAATCATACCCAGTGGGTATGAAGTAATGTCTCATGTTTGTTTTTTGTAAATACTTTATTGATATATAATTCAATTCCATGCATTTGAAGTCATATGTTTCACCCTTAAAAATGTACAGTTCAGTATTTTGTATTATCCTCACAGAGGTGTCCAGCCATCACTACCCTCAAGAGCCCCTGTGCTTGTTAGATATCACTTCCTAACTCTCTATTCTAACCCAGTTTCTTAGACAACCACCAGTCTAGTTTCTGTCTTAGTAAATTTACCTTTTTTTCTCAGTAAATTTGAATCATACAATATTTGGTCTTTTGTTACTGACTTCTTAAGCTCATGTAATGTTTATAAGGTTCATTCATGATGTATCACTTCAGTTCTAAGCTTTTGTTTATCTTAGAATGTCTTAATTTCTACTTCATCTTTAAAGAACTATTTTGTCAGATATAAAATTCTCATTTGACTTTTTTCTCTTTGAGCTCTTTAATTATAACATCCAATTTCTTCATGACCATATTGGTTTCTGATGAGAAATTGCTATGAGTCTTACTGAGAATGCCTAATTGAGGATTCCTTGTATGTAATGAGTCATTTCTCTCTTGCTGTTTTTGATGTTCTCTTTATATTCATCTTTTGGTGGTTTAATTTTTAATGTGTCTTGGTGTGCATCAATTTGCATTTATCATTGTGCAATTCATTCAGCTTCTTGGATTTGTGTGGTTCATGGTTTTCATCAAATTTGGGGAGTTTGGGGCCATTATGTTTCAAATATTCTTTCCTTTTCTCTACTCTCTCTTCAGATCTCTGCAACTGTCATAATGTAATGTTGGCAGGCTTGAATGTATCCCACAGGTGTATTAGTTTTGTCCATCTTTTTTCTTTTCTTCCCCTGCTCTTCAGACTAGATAATCTAATTGACTTATCTTTAAGTTAGCTGATTATTTTATCTAAGCCTGTTTTTGAAACAGTCTAGTGGATTTTTCATTTCAGGTGTTGTACTTCTTTGTTCCAGATTTTCACTTTTTATACTGTTCCGCTTTGTTTACGCATCTTTCTCCTGGTTCCTTTAGTGTTTTGTCCATGGCTTCCTTTAGCTCTTTGAGCACATTGAAGACAGCAAATTAAAATTATTTAATAGTTTTGATTGATTAAATCACTTTATGACTTAATCAATCATTAAGATTGACTCTAATAACTCTAGAGCCATGGACCAGAGTTTCACATTGGGAATACCAGCTGCCATCTCTAAGCCCTTCCTGAGCAGAGAGCAGAGTGGAAGTGCTGCTAATTTTTCCCACCATTTTAAAATTGTCTTTTTCCTGACTCAGGAATGCTTGGTTGTTGCATATCTTTGACTGTTTTCCAGAGTTCTCATGAAGTTGCTTTCGAGGGTTTTTACTGTTTTTTGTTGTCGATTTTGTATGGGAATACACCATTTTCACTGATGTGACTCTGCCTTTACTTCTGTAATCATGGTTTATTCTAGTTCTTCAAACATATTTATAACGACTGCTTTGAAATTTTTGTTAAATCTTACATCTGGGTCTTCTTATAGGCATTGTCTGTTAGCTTCCTGTTTTCTTGCCCAAGAATTACACTTTCCTGTTTCTTTGCATATCTCATAATCCTTTTGTTAAAAACTGGACATTTTAGGTGATATAGCACATCCAGATTCTGATTCCTTTGGGGGATTTTAAAATTATCTTTCTGTTACTGATTTTAAAAAAATTTTTTTCTATGTTCATAGTGCGTACTCTATATAATTTCAATCCTCTGAAACTTTTTGAGACTTTCATTGTTACTTAGGTTATCTACTCTCTTGTTTAATGTTTCACATGCATTTGAAAATAGTGTATAGTCTAACTTGCTAGGTGTAGTGTTCTCTAAATGTAAACTAAATTTGGTTAATTTTAAATTTTATATCCTTTGTTTATTTATTTTGTCTTCTCACAATTTCTGAGAAATTTTGAATGTATGTTTCTCCTTCTGGTTCTGTGTTTTGTTGCTTCATGTATTCTATTGAGCCTTGAAATTAGTGGGGCTTCCCTGGTGGCTCAGACAGTAAAGTCTTTGTTCTGCAATGCAGGAGACCGGGGTTTGATCCCTGAGTTGGAAAGATGCCCTGGAGAATGGCTACCCACTCCAACATTCTCACATGGCCAATTCCTTGGACCAAGGAGCCTTGTAGGATACAGTCCATGGGTCGCAAAGAGTCAGACAAGACTTTGTGACTGTCACTTTCACTTTATTAGTGAAACACACATTTAATATTATTATGTCTTCCTGTTGAGATGGCCCTCTTATTACTGTGAAGTATTCCTTTTTATCTCAACTAATCTTTCTTTTTTTAAAAAAGTTTACTTAGTTTAATGCTAATGTTGACTCATCAGGGTTTTTTTTTTTTTTCCATATGTTTTCATGGTGTATAATTTTCCTACTTTTTAGCATCAACCTATCTATATCCTTTTGTTTAAATTAATGTTAGTCACTCAATCATGCTCGACTGTTTGCAACCCTATAGGCTATAGCACGCCAGACTCCTCTGTCCATGGGATTCTCCAGGCAAGAATTCTGGAGTGGGTTACCATTTCCTCCTCCAGGGGATCATCCCAACCCAGGGATTGAACCTGGGTTGTTAAAGTAGGTCCCTTGTAAATAACACAGTTTTCTTTTTAATAATCCAGACTAATATAATATGTATTTTATTGGCTTATTTACATTTATGTATAATAGAATTACTGATGTGTTTGTGTTTATAACCTTGTTTTGTATTTTATGTATCTTTAGGTTTCCTTCTTTTCTGCCTTTTTTAGGTTGATCAAGTATTTTTCTTTCTTTCTTTTTTTTACTTCATCTCTTCTGTTGAATTTTTTTTTTTGAACTAGTTTTTGTATTTTTCTATTGGCAGCTACCCTAGATATTATAGTGTACATTTTTTTGCTTATTACAGTCTTAAGCTAGCATGTTATTTTTCAAACAATTCGAGAATTTTATAACAATTTAACTGTATTTACTTCTTTTCACATTTGGTGTTACTGATCTGTTTTACTTTTGTACACATCACAAACACACAGGTATACAAATTATTATTAATTTAAATGGTTATTGTTCTTTTACTCTTTCCTGTTCATTTGTCATACATTTCCATGCTTTCATCTGTCATCATTTTCCTTCACCATAAAGAACTCCTTTTAGTATTTCTTTTACTGCAGATCTGTTGGTGACAGATTCCTTCAACTGTTGTTTATCTTTACTTCACTTGAACCTCTTGATACATTTTTTACCTTTGCTCAAGAAAATCAGAGCCAGACAAAAGTTAATGTGATAAAGATGTACTTTTTTAAGCAATAGTAAGGAAAGCTACTCCAGTGTAGAAGTGGGCTTAATTCTGAAAAAGTGGAAATTTATAGCCAAGGAACAAGTAGGATGGGGACACTGGGGAATCACAAATTACTGGAGGAGACATCAGGTCTGGGGGGGATTCTTGCTGAGCAGACCATGGTGATTCAGATACCAGCTGCGGGATTAAAGGAGTGCAGAATTTGATCAGATATGTCAAAGGTGGCAAAATCTTGCTAAATGGATTTAAGCAGGATTCCTGGATTCTTCAAGGAAATAAACTTTTAGGGTTACTTAGGGGAGGGTTCAGAGAAGCCTGACTAAAAGTTGGTCTAGGAAAGAATCTTTGTCAGCACTATACTTTTGTGTTTTCTTGTGGTCTTTACTATCATGCATTTAATTTCTTGTTTTGTAATTCTCTGATGGCTTCTCTGGGTCATCTATGATGAGATCCTTAAAGTTAGGCAATGTTTTCATTTTTGTATTTTCCATACCCATCTTGTGCATATTATAGAATAGAGACTGTTAATATTAGTGGAATGACTGTTCTTGGTCTAAAATGATATGGAATTGAATCACAGTTTTGGTAGTGGCTTAGAAAAGAAGAAACATTTTGAATTTAATTTTTTTATTAAATAAAAATAAGAATAATTTGGAGTTAGTGTGTAGGGATTTGTGTGTAGGGAAAGAAAAGGAGTTAAAAGTGACTTTGAGGTTTCTTTGAATCTATTCAGTATAATGTATATCTCAGACACAGTGTCACTGCCTTTTCTTTCTTCCTGCTGCTGCTAAGTCGCTTCAGTCGTGTCTGACTCTGTGCAACCCCATAGACGGCAGCCCACCAGGCTCCCGCATCCCTGGGATTCTCCAGGCAAGAACACTGGAGTGGGTTGCCATTTCCTTCTCCAATGCATGAAAGTGAAAAGTGAAAGTGAAGTCGCTCAGTCATGTCCGACTCCTAGTGACCCCATGGACTGCAGCCTACCAGGCTTCTCTCTCCATGGGATTTTTCAGGCAAGAGTACTGGAGTGGGGTGCCATCGCCTTCTCTGTTCTTTCTTCCTAGAACAGTGCCATTAACATGAGCTAGTTAGAAAAAATGTGAATTAAGTATTAATATATAATTGCCATTTTGGAGTAAGATGGTGTGACTAAATATGACGTAAGCGCTGTCTTTTGCTTTTGTTTGCCATGTGACCTAACCATTTTCCTTTAGGGGTGTATCCCCTTGTTCTGACCCTTTTGTGCCAATTTATATGGACACATTTGTTTTCCTATTTTGATACATATAATTGAGGTTTGGAGTCTTACTTCTATTAAGAAATCATTATTCAACATTTTAAAACATCCTGATGTTTCATCAGTATGAGTTCACTTTTTTAATCACACTATTGTTTGAAAATCATGCATTATCTTGTTCAGATAAATACCCCTATCATCATATGCTAAGAATATTGGTTCCATATGCAGTTTTATTTGCATGATTACATTTAAACTAAATGACACTTTTTTGCTAAAGTTCTTTTCCTAGTATTCCTTTTTTCCAAGGTAATCTCAAATCAGGTCTTTTACGTTCCCTTCCTGGGTAATTTCATCTCCTACTGTGTTTCTTTTTTTTTTTTGTAATTGGATTATAATTGCTTTACAGTGTATTAGTTTCTGCTGTACAACAAAGTGAATCAGCTGTGTAGGACTGAGATATATACACTTCCACTGTGTCTCATATATGTACCTGAAACACTGGCAATGTGACTTATTTTGTGGAGAGAGGTAAGGTAGTGCCTTGTACCTTCTAGATAGAAGAAATGTCAAGTTTAAAGCATTTTTTCAGTGCAGAATTAGGCTAGATCCAAATAGTACTCAGATAAAATAATTACTTCTCAAATTATTTGAATAGTATTCTTTCCTATCATCTTATGATTATTTTAAAGTTTAGAGACGAACAAACCATTATTCTCTCGTTTCAAAGTGGCATACGTGGTGGACTCTTACTTTGTATTCATTAGTGGCTTTGATCTGTTTTCCCCTTTCCCTTTCTTTTTAACATGAGGCTTGCTGTTTTTATTTAATGAATTCTTTAAAAAAAAAAAAAAGAAGTTTATTCTCCATTGTACTGTTATCTTCTTTTTACTTTAGTCTCATCCTGGTAACTAAGACCATAATCTTTGGTGAACCCTCCAGATTTTCTCCATAGTCGTGTAACCCTGCGTGCTTAGTTGCTCATTCATGTCTGACTCTTTGCTACCCCATGAACTATAGCCCACCAGGCTCCTCTGACCATTACATTCTCCAGCAAGAAAACTGGAGTGGGTAGCTATTCTCCTCTCCAGAGGATCTTCCTGACCCAGGGATTGAACCTGGGTCTCCTGCATTGCAGATTCTTTACAGTCTGAGCCACCAGGGAAGCTCCCATATAATCATACAGGGATGCACAACCCCCCTCCCTGTCATACAGAGTCATTAGGATTTTGAGATCATTATTTTATAGCATGGAATCATATTACACACTGTTATGTGCTTCTTGCTTTTTTCATGAAAACATACATTGTGAAAAATCTGTTCAAACCAACTGCCTTTGTACTAACTCATTCTTTTTATTAAATTTCATGAAGGTCCATGGAATGGATTATACCACCTCAGTTTTTTTATATTTTCTACTCTTGAATTTACATTTTATTTCTTTTTAATTTCTTACTACTATACTACATTTTTAGGAGTACCCAGGAGAGATTGCTGGCTTAAAAACACATTTTAAATTTTTATTGACATTGATTTCTCATAACTGTGTAGGTACTACTTTCTCAGAAGTTGTGCTAGTTTACATTTCTAGCAATTATGTAGTGTAGTTCCCTTTTCACTTCAGTTCAATTAGCACTAGATGCTATCCCTCTTAGGTGAATGGGGATAAAGGGATAGTACTTAATTTAAATTTACATTTTCTTCAACACTAATATTTCCATTCTTTCTTCTGCTTTTTAGTCTTGTGGATTTGCTCTACTGTGAATAACTTATTTCCATTTGTTTTCCATTTTCACTTTTAATATTTTTGTTTTGCCTTTTGAATCTTGATTTTTATTATAACATTTCAAGTAATTCTTTGTGTAGAAAGATAAAATACATATCAGTGTGCTTACTACTTGTCAAATTTATCATTTTGTCATTTAACTACCGACTTTTTTCTAATATGTTATCATGATGTTTAAAGTGTCACTTAGTTGTGTTTGACTGTTTGTGACCCCATAAACTGTAACCTACCAGGCTCCTCTGTCAATGAAATTCTCCAGGCTAGAATACTGGAGTGGGTTGCTATTTCCTTTTCTAGGGGGTCTTCCTGACCCAGAGATCAAACTTGGGTCTCCTGCATTGCAGGCAGATTCTTTACTCTCTGAGCCACCATCCTGATGAGTTATGTTAATAGATTTTCTTAATTTAGCCATTGCTCCAATCTTCAAATAAATGAACTTTGTCATATTTTTTTAAAGAAACATTGATTGATTTTGTTTGCAAATGTTTAATTTAGGATTTTTGAATTTATTTTGGTAAGTGAGATTTATCATTTTATAATGTCTTTGGTTTTGATATCATGGTCAAATTGAATTAAAAAATGTGTCAGTTTTCCTGTTCTCTTTTTTCTTAGTATTTGCTTCTGATTTAATTGAAATGTGAATAGAAAACATGGTATGTATGACCAGTCTCTAGCATTTTTGGAGACTTGTTTTTAGCCTCCACATGATTGGTATGTACTTGTGTGGATTCTCTCTGTGTTTGGAAATAATACACATTATTTAATTTTGTGGTTTAAGTGTTCTATATGATTTTTTAAGTTCACTGGCCTTTAGCCTTTTGTTAATGTACCTTCTAAAATATTTTTGAAAAAAAAATCACATATCTTTGCATTTTAAGTTGATGTTTAAAAGTTTTCATTGTAAGTTTAAATAGTTCAGAGAATATAATAACAAGTATATTGTGTAAAACTTGATATTTAAAAATAAAAATGTTTCATTGTTCTTTTTAAAAGCACCTGGTGACTCAAGTATTTTAGTTATTTGGTACCCTCATTATTATTTAAAACAATATTGTTGGGTTAATCCAGTATTATTGGGTCAACTTCACTGTACAAAATAACTAAAAAAAGTAGATAAATTTTTTATAATGTGTTTGAAAGAATCCTAGCAGTCAAATGTTACAATACAGGGGGAAAATATATTTAATTAAGAACTTACTTGTAAGTGGTGTTGAAGCAGAAGATTTTGACTGCTGCTACGTTTTGCACAGATCTTAAGAGTTATTACTTCAGCCCCACTGCAGATTATAGATATTATTGTAAATGTACTTTAATGTCTGTAATAATTTGTTTCTGTTTCTTTCTTAGGAATCACACCTGTATATCATAGTATGTTTGCTTTAATGAGTGAAACAGAAAGGATCTGGTATCCACCCAACCATGTCTTCCATATAGATGAATCAACCAGGCAAAACGTACTCTACAGAATCAGGTACTTTCTCCAGTAAAGTAGTCACTTTTAACTTAATGGTAAAAGGCAAAGTGGGAGAAATTATCAACCATAACTTTTAAATTGCAAGGTCTTTAGTGTCGAAGACCAGAACCAGTTAGCATCTAATCTTCATTTGGGCTTCCCAGGTGGTGCTAGTGGAAAAGAACCACCTGCCAATGCAGGAGATGTAAGAGACATGGGTTTGATCCCTTGGTTGGGAAAATCTCCTGGAGGAGGGTGTGGCAACCCACTGCAGTATTCTAGCCTGGAGAATCTCAGGGACGGAGGACCCTGGTGGGCTGCAGTCCATAGGGTGGTAGAGTCTGACACTACTAAAGTGACTTAGTATGCACACACACACTTCTTCTTTTAAGATTCTCTTTCCCCACTAGATAAAGTGTTCATACATGCTCTTTTACTAGGATGCTCTGAGAATAAAGCTGTTTTTGTTAGGATGCTACTTTTCCACTTAAGATTATAATTAAAATTTGAAAGGATAAGAATGACCTTTACTTGAAAAATCCTAAATGTTTGGAATACTGATAATTTCTCAGAAAACTTGATGTTTTATATAATAATCTGTGATCTCACATCCATTCTTTCTAAAAACCTTTTTCAGCTGAAGTGAAGGAAGGATAAGATTTTGCCAGTGATTATTTACAACATCAAATTACAAATTGTTTAATAATTTTTGGTAATATGTAATACCAAGTTACAGAAATCCAGAGGTATTTTATGATTTAAAAGGATGAAACAAAGAAAGAAGTCCAGTCTGTTCTTCCTTCTGAAACAGATCAGTTCCATAGAGTCAGTGTTGCATAGTAGAACATGACCGTGGACTCATTCATGATTATAAAAAGGAGAGAAAACCTTAGTAAACTAAAAGTCAGGGGAGACATTCATACCATGATTAAAGTATATCTGCAAAAACATGTGGCAGATAATATTCTTAAATGATAAAATATTAGCATCATTCTCTTCTAAAGTCAGGAATAAGATAAAAAGCAAAGGTAACAAGTATACAGTTATCTACTTGTACATAGGATTTTGGTGGAGTTCCTAACCAATACAGTAAAACAGGAACAATATTTCATAACTGAGAACAAAGAAGGAAAAAGTCATTATTTGGAAATCATGTGATTATTAACAAAAAAACTATGAGCAAATCTACAGGCATCAGTAATAACCATTCAGCAGAAGGCTATATTTATTGGATCAGTATGTTAAGGTAGCCATTTCCATACACCATAAACAAACAGAAAAGAGGTCACTTAAAATAAAGACTAATAAAAGCAAAAAACATAGGTACTTAGAATTAAACCTATTCAAATTTATTAAGACTTTCACGCAGGTTTTAAGACTTTTAAAATTTGTGTTATTTAAAGAAGCAGAGTAATATGCAACATATGTTTCACAGAATATCAGTATCTTATTAAGAATATTTTCTTTATCAATTTCTATAATTTCTTTCTGTAATCAGCAAGTAGTGTATCTTTTTATTTTAAAATGTCTGTAGAGCAGTAATCTGCAGTCTTTTTCTATAAGAAGTCAGATAGTAAATATTTTAGGCGTTGTGAGGAGTAGTTTGCTGATGTCTTCTAAAGAATTAAAAAATGTTTCCCTTATCAAATTTATGACTTCCTCCTACTTTTAAACTAAGGGGGCACATATGCACTGCTACCTATAATCACAAGTACTAAGGATAATGTAACCAGAAACTGCCCCAAAGAGATTTTATATAATTTTTAAAAATTGTGCCTGTCTGTGGTTTAGAGGCTCTTCTTCATTTCCTTTATTACATATTTATGGGTTATTTCAGAATCAACATAAAAGAGCAACAATTATAAAACCGTGTTGGAGAACTTATAATGTATAAAGATGTGATTTATATGACAAATATAGAACAAAGAGAATGAAAGAGAGTTTTTGTATTATATTAAAATTAAGTTGATATTAGTAAGAACTAGATTAAGTTACAATGTCTTTTGTAATTCTCCGAGAGACTCATATGCCAAAACTCAAAAATATATAGTAAAAGATAAAATAAGAGACTTAATGTATTAATAATACACTAGAAAATTAATATATTAATAATATAGTAGAAAATATCTATAGCAATAATGAAACAAATGAACAAAAAGACAAAAAAGTCCAAAAAATCGTAGTAGAAGCAAGATGACAGACATAATACTTTATTAATAGAAATAGCCTTAAGTGTAAATGAATTAAACTCTCAAAAAGCATAAACTGAAGAACTAAATTTTTAAAAAATATATAGATTACATCCTGTCTATAAGGGGAACACTTTGCATTCAAAAACACAAATAACTTGAAAGTAAAGGATTGAAGAAGATATACCAGGCATTGAGTAACCAAAAGAGAGTTGAGAAGCTATATTATCAAACAAAGTTGATTATAAGATGTACATTGTTGGTAGAGGTCAGGGAGGGACATTTTATAATGATCAACGAGTTTATCCATTAGGAAGCATAATATTTGCTTGTAATTAGTATAAGTTGGATCCAACTACAGAGCTCCAACATAAATTAAGCAACAATGAAAAAATTAAAAGGAAAACTGGACAGTTCAACAATAATAGTTGGAGCCTTCAATGCCTCGCTTTCAGTAATGGACAGAACAACCAGAGTGAAGATCAGCATGGAAATAGAAGACTGGAATAACACTGTAAACTAGCTAGACATACAAACATAGAACACTGTACCTAACGACAGGACAATACATATTCTTTTCAAGTGCACAGGGAATATTCTTCAGGTTAGATCATATGTTAGTCCATCAAATGAATCTCAGTAAATTTGCTAATATTGAAATCATACAAAGTATGTTCTCTGACCACTGTGGAAGTAAATTAGAAATCATTAACAGAAGGAAAGTTGTACAGTTCACAAATATGTGGTAATTGACAACACCATTCTAAATAAATAATGGGTCACAGAAGAAATCACAAAGGAAAATAGAAAATATTTTGATATAACTGGAAATGAAAACGGATCATATGAAAACAGGGTGAGTGAGTGAAGTCGCTCAGTCGTGTCCAACTCTTTGCGACCCCATGGACTATGTAGCCTACCACACTCCTCCATCCATGGAATTTTCCAGGAGTGGGTTGCCATTTCCTTCTCCAGAGGATCTTCCCGACCCAGGGATTGAACCTGGGTCTCCCACATTGTAGGCAGACGCTTTACCGTCTGAGGCTTAGGGTATGCAGCTAAAAACCATGCTTTAAAGTAAATTCATAGTTATTGAAACTATATAAAAAAAAGTTCTCAAATCAATAACATTCCATTTTAACAAAGTAGAGAAAGAAGAGTAAATTAAACTGAAAGCAAGTTAAAGGCAGGAAATAATAAAGATCAGAGTAGAGATAAATGAAATAGAGGATAGAAAAACAAGAGAAAATGAGGAAACCAAAAGTTGTTTGGTTCCTTGGAAAGATCAACAGTATCAGTAAAGCTTTAACTAGATAAAGAGAGAAGCTTAAATCAGGAATAAGAGAGGTAACATTACTGTGACTTTACAAAAATAAAAAGGATTATAAGAAACAGCTGTATGCCAACAAACTGCATAACCAAGATGAAATAGAGAAATGCTTAGAAAGACACAAACTATAGAACTGACAAAGAAATAGAATATATGAATTTACCTTAACAAGTAAAGAAATAGAATTCAATTAGTAATTAAAAAACAAACAAAACAAAAAACTTTGCACAAGGAGAGCCCAGATCCAAGTGGCTTTACTGGTGATTTCTATTAAACTTTTAAGGATATGTTGATACTTTGTTGTTGTTCAGTTGGTAAATCTTGTCCAACTTTGTGACCTCATGGACTGTAGCTTGCCAGGCTTCTCTGCCCTCCTCTATTTCCCAGAGATGGCTCAGGTTCATGTCCATTGAGTCAGTGATGCTATCTAACCATCTTATCCCCTGCTGTCCATTTCTCCTTTTGCCTTCAATCTTTCCCCAAATCAGGGTCTTTTCCAGTGAGTCGGCTTTTCACATCGCATGGCCAAAGTATTAAGCTTCAGCTTCAGCAGCATTCCTTCCAGTGAATAATTGGGGTTGATTTCCTTTAGGATTTACTGGTTTGATCTTCTTGCAGTCCAGGGGACTCTCAAGAGTCTTCTCCAGCACCACAATTCAAAAGCATCAGTTCTTCTGTACCCAGCCTTCTTTATGGTCTGCCTCTCGTATCCTTACATGACTACTGGAAAAACCATAGCTTTGACATGCAGACCTTTGTTGGCAAAGTGATGTCTTTGCTTTTTAATATGCTCTCTAGGTTTGCCATAGCTTTCATTTCAAGGAGCAAGCGTCTTTTAATTTCATGGCAGCAGTCATCATTTGCAGTGATTTTGGAGCCCAAGAAAATAAAATTTGTCACTGTTTATACTTTTTCTTCTTGTATTTGCCATAAAGTGATGGGACCGGGTGCCATGACCTTAGTATTTTGAATGTTGAGTTTCAAGTCAGGTTTTTCACTCTCTTCTTTCATCTTCATCAAGAGGCTCTTTACTTCCTCTTCACTTTCTGCCATTAGAGTGGTATTATCTGCATATCTGAGATTGTTGATATTTCTCCCAGCAATCTTGATTCCGGCTATGATTCATCCAGCCCAGCATTTCACATAATGTACTCTGCATAGAAGTTTAAAAAGCAGGGTGACAATATACAGCCTTGTCATACTCCTTTTCTGGTTTTGAACCAGCCACTTGTTCCATGTCCAGATCTGACTGTTGCTTCTTGACCCACAGACAGAATTCTCGGGAGCCAGATAAGATGGTCTGCTAATCCTTTCTGTTTAAGCACTTTCCACAGTTGTGATCCACACAGTCAAAGGCTTTAGCATAGTTAGTGCAGCAGAAGTAGATGCTTTGCTGAAACTCCCTTGCTTTCTTGATAGTCCAGCGAATGTTGGCAGTTTGATCTCTGGTTCCTCTGCCTTTTCTAAACCCAACTTGTACAGCTGGAAACTCTCGGCTCACGTACTCCTAAAGCCTGGGTTGAAGGATTTTGAGCATAATCTTGCTAGCATGTGAAATGAATGGAATTGTATGATAGTTGGAACTTTCTTTGGCATTGCCCTTCTTTGTCATTAGAATGAAAACTGAACTTTTCCAGTCCTGTGGACACAGCCAAGTTTTCCAAATTTGTTGA
This sequence comes from Budorcas taxicolor, assembly GCF_023091745.1. Classification (NCBI taxonomy): domain Eukaryota; kingdom Metazoa; phylum Chordata; class Mammalia; order Artiodactyla; family Bovidae; genus Budorcas; species Budorcas taxicolor. The sequence continues at coordinate 42,543,926 of NC_068917.1, read as the reverse complement.
CATGTTTAATATAGCACTTTAATAGCATCATCTTTTAGGATTTTAAATAGCTTAGCTGGAATTTTGTCACCTCCAGTAGCTTTGTTCGTAGTAATGCTTCCTAAGGCCCACTTGACTTCCCACTCCAGGATGTCTAGCTCTAGGTGAGTGACCACACCATCATGGTTTTCTGGCTCATTAAGACCTTTGTTGTATAGTTCTTCTGTGTATTCTTGCCATTTCTTCTTAATCTCTTCTGCTTCTGTTAGGTCCTTATTGTTTCTGTTGTATATTGTGCCCATTCTCACATGAAATGTTCCCTTTATGGTTTTGGTCGCTGCCTCCTATACAGTGTTAGGAACCTCCGCCTGTAGTTCTTCACATGCTCTACCAGATGTGCTCCCTTGAATCTGTTCATCTCCTCCACTGTATCATCATAACAGATGTGATTTAGGTCATACGTGAATGGCCTAGTAATTTTCCCTACTTTTTTAATTTAAGCCTAAGTTTTATAGTAAGAAGTTCATGATCTGATCCACAGTCAGTGCCAGGTCCTTTTTTTTTTTTTTTTAACTGACTGTATAGAGCTTCTCCATCTTTAATTGTGAAGAACATAATCACTCCAGTTTTGATAGTGACACTCTGGTGATGTCCATGTGTAGAGTCATCACTTGGGTTGTTGAAAGAGGGTGTTTGCTAATGATCACTGTGTTCTCTTGACAAAACTATGGTAGCCTTTGCCCTGCTTCATTTTGTACTATAAGGCCAAATTTGCCTATTATTTCAGGTATCTCTTGACTTCCTACTTTTGCATTCCAGTCTCCTATGATGAAAAGGACATCTTTTTTGTGTGTTAGTTCTAGAAGGTGTTGTAGGTCTTCATAGAAATGATCAGTTTCCACATCAGTGGTTAGGACATACACTTGGGTTATAGTGATGTTGAATGGGTTGCTTTGGAAACAAACAAAGATCATGCTGTTGTTTTGAAGATTGCACCCAGGTACTGCATTTTGGACTCTTGTTGATTATGAGCACTACTTCATTTCTTCTAAGGAATTCTTTCCCACAATAGGTATAATGGTCATCTGAGTTAAATTCACCCATGACGGTCCGTTTTAACTCACTGATTTTGACTCCTAAGATGTACTTGTTCAGTCTCGCCATCTCCTCTTTTATTATGTCTAATTCACTTTGATTCATGAACCTAACATTCCAGATTCATATGCAGTGTTGTTCTTTACAGCATCGGACTTTACTTTCACCATGAGACGCATCCACAGCTGTGTGCCATTTCCTGTATGGCCCAGCTACTTCATTCTTACTGGAGCTAATAGTAATTGCCCTCTACTCTTTCCAAGTAATATACTGGGCATCTCCTGACCTGGGTAGGGGTTGGCTCATATTCCGTTGGTATATATTTTTGCTTTCTCATACTCTGTCCATGGGGCTTTCCAGGCAAGAATAGTTGAGTAGATTGCCATTATCTCTTCCAGTGGACCATGATTTGTCAGAACTCTCTACTCTGACCCCTCCTTCTTGGGTTGCCATGCATGCCATGGCTCACAGCTTTGTTGAGTTATGCAAGTCCCCTCCCTGTGACAAGACTGTGATCCATGAAGGGAATGTTGATACTGAAAGAAGTGAAAGTGTTAGTCGTTCAGTCATGTCCACCTCTGGATTGTAGCCTGCCAGGCTCCTCTGTCCATGGGGTTCCCCAGGCAGGAATACTGGAGTGGGTTGCCATTTCCTTCTCCAGGGGATCTTTCCTGACCCAGGGATCAAACCCAGGTCTCCTGCATTGCAGTCACATTCTTTACCATCTGAGCCACCAGGGAAACCCCAATTAGTTATTCCCGAAGAGTGAAAAGGAGGAAACACTTCCCAACTCATTCCGTAAGTTCACCATTACCCTGATAACAAATCCAGGCAAAGAAGTCCAAAAAATAAGAAAGCCACAGACCAATGTCCTTTATAAACATACGTGTAAAAATCATCAAGAAAATACTAGCAAACCAAATCCACCTATATCTAAAAAGGATTAAATATTGACCAGGTAGAGATTATCCTAGGATATTCCTTTAACATCTCGAAATCAGTATAATGTACCATATTAGAATAAAGAGCCAAAGCATATGATCATCTTAATAAACATAGAAGAAAACTTTTGACAGAATCCAATATTCTGTTTTAATCAAAATACTAAACACAACAGGAATGGACTGGAACTTCCTCAGTATGATAAAGGATCTGTGAAAAACTCCAGAGCTAATCTAATACTTGATAGTGAAAAGCTTAATGCTTTCTTCCGAAGATCAAAAACAAGACAAGAATATCTTCTCTCAGCCCTTCTGTTGAACACTGTAGAATAGATTCTAGACAGGGAAATATGTCAAGGGAAAGAAATACAGGGCATCCATGTTGGAAAAGAAGAGATAAAACTCTCTATTCCCAGATATTAGGATCTAGTATATGCGAAATCCTAAGAAATTAATCAACTATTAGAACTAATACATGAGCTCAGCCTAGTTGTAAGATAGAAATTCAAAGTGTTGTATTTCTGTATGCTAGGAATTAGAGAAGGCAATGGCAACCCACTCCAGTACTCTTGCCTGGAAAATCCCATGGACGGAGGAGCCTGGTAGGCTGCAGTCCATGGGGTCACTAAGAGTCGGACACGACTGAGCATCTTCACTTTCACTTTCATGCATTGGAGAAGGAAATGGCAACCCACTCCAGTGTTCTTGCCTGGAGAATCCCAGGGACGGGGGAGCCTGGTGGGCTGCCGTCTGTGGGGTCGCACAGTGTCGGACACGACTGAAGCAACTTAGCAGCAGCATGCTAGGAATTATAGTACAAATGTGAAATTAATAAAATTCCATTTACAATAGCATAAAAGAATACTTTGATTTAAACCTAACAAAAGAATTGCAGAATTTGTATACTGAGAAATATAAAACATCATTGAAAGAAATTCGAGAAACACCTAAATAAATGGAAAACTGTCTCATGTTTGTGTATAGGAAGATTTCATATGGCAATATTCCCATCATTAAGCTTTATTTTCAGTGTGGTCGCCACTGAAATTCTGTCTTTATTCCAGAAATTGACAGATAATCATAAATTTGTGAAAAATCAGAGTCTTGAGAAAGAGCAAAGTAGGAAGATTCACATTTCTTATTTCAAAACTTAGTCCACAATCATAGTTATTAAGACTGTGCTACTGACTTTAGGTTAGATATATACATTAATGGAATAAATTGAAAGTCCAAAAATAATCTCTCATATTATGGCTGTAGACTTTAGGCAAGGGTGCCGTGACAATTCATGGGGGAAGAATAGTCTTCAACAAATGATGCTTTGACAACTGAATATCCACATGTAGAGTAATAAACTTAGACCACCAACTCACACCATTGACCAAAAAGTAACTTAAAATGGATCACAGACCTTAATTTAGTGGCTAAAACTATAAAATCTTTAGGAGAAAACACAGGACTATATCTTTGTGTACTTAAAGTAGGCAGTATTTCAATATGGCACCAAAAGCTTAAGTAACAACAACAACAACAAAATAGGTTAGTTGGGATTCATCAAAGTATGTTTGTTCATCAAAGGATACTGACAAGAATGTGAAAAGACAAGCCACAGAATGGAAGAAAATGTTTATAAATCATGTATCTGACAGATACCTTATATCTATAATATATAAAGAACTCTAACAGCTCAATATAATGACAAATAACCCAGTTAAAATAAATGGGCAAAGTTTTGAATAGCCCTTTCTCTAAAGAAAACATTCAAAGGATCAATAAGCATGTGAAAAGATACTCAACATCATTATTCATTAGAGAAATGTAAATCAGAACCACAATGGCCTATCATTTACCCACTAGAATGGCAAGCATTAAAAAGATGGACAGTGATTATCAATTTTTCAAATTAACTCTTATTAAGTGGGACACGGGGTACCAGATGATGAGCCACATTTCAACAATAAACTGCAAAAGGAATTGAAGCAGAAAAGTTTATTCCTCACTGGTCCTTGAGGACATACCAGCATGCCTTAAGGTGTCACATGGAAAAGTTAAGGCACACTGCAGATAGAGTCAGCCCTGGAGTACATGCCCTTATTAGGGTTTGTGGGTGAGTGCTTTAGGGTTCCTGGGCTAAGGCTAGATTCATTTCAAAAGAGCTGGATTTTGGTAAGCCATATGGGCATCCACTGAAGGGGCACATAGGGATGGGCATGGAGAGGCAGGGATGACTGTGGATCACAAAGGCTGTTGGGGAAGTCGTATCAGGAACTTGTAATTGCTTGTGACTCTGCAGATTTCTGTCTGGAGCATGCATTTGTGTGGGGATTAATGTCAGTTTAAGGTCTGTATGGGACTCTTGAGCAAACAAAATGAATGCTGAGTCGGCAGTACCATAGAAAAATTCAGCTTAAATTCTTCCACCCAAGTGTTGGCAAGGATGTGACCTATTGGGGCACTCATACATTTTTGTTAGAAGTATAAAATAATCCAAATGCTTTGAAAGAGAGTTTGGCTACTCCTTAAAAAGATAAACATAAAATTTCATATGATTCAGCAGTGCTACCCAGGTATATATGCAAGAGACATGAAAATATACATCCTCAGGAAAAAAAAAACTTGTATATGATTATTAATAGCAACATTATTCACAACAGCAAAAAGGTGGAAACAAACCAAATGTCCATAAAGTGATGAATGGTTCATCTAAATGTGATACATCCATACAATGAAAATCTAACTGGGCAATAAAAAGAAATGAAGTACTGACATATGCTATAAATATGGGTGATCCTTGAAAACATTATGCTAAGGTGAAAGAAGGTAGAAAAATCCACATTATATGATTCCATTTATATAAAATGTCTAGAATAGATAAATTTATAGAGACAGAGTAATAGTAACTTAGGGGAGTAGATATGGGTGGCTTGGGTGTGACTGCCAGTGAGAATGGAATTTCTTTTATGGAAGATAAATATGTTCTAAAGTTAGGTTTTAGTGATGTTTGTACAATGCTTTGAATATACTAAAAACATTTAACTTTTAATGAAGTATGTCTCAATAGAGCTGTGAAAGCAGTATAGAAGTTTTTTTGTTTCTTTGAAGGACAAGTTTGTCACATCCATTTTTTAAAAAAATTGAAGTGTAATTGATTTACAATGTTGTGCTAGTTTTGGTGTTCAGCAAAGTGATTCAAGTTATACATATTTATGTATATTGTTTTTCATATTCTTTTCCATTATGGCTTATTACAGGATATTGAATATCCCTGTGCTATACAGTAGGACCTTGTTGTTTATCCATTCTATATGTAATAGTTTGTATCTGCTAACTGCAAACTCTCGAGCCAACCTTCCCCCACTCCCTACCCCTTTGGCAACCACAAGACTGTTATCTATGTCTGTGAGTCTGTTTCTATTTCATAGATAAGCTCATTTGTGTCATGTTTTAGAGTCCACATAGAAGTGACATCATATGGTATTTGTCTTTCTCTTTCTTTATGACTTTGCTTAATAAGATAATCTCCGGGTACATCCATGTAGCTGCCAGTGGTATTATTTCATTCTTTTTAATGTAATCTCCATTTTTAAAAAGAAGACAATTGTTTTCACACCAAATTTAACGTTTTCACGTTCTTCCACTGATATTGCTAGAATTACATTAAAATTTTTTTGTTGATGTTTTATTTCTACATTCCTCTATTTTCTGTTATTGCTTCTATGTTCTGTGCATTGAAGAAGGCAGATTATGAGTTTTAAACTTATGTTTCTTATATTTTCTGCCTATATTATTACTGTGGTTTTATCCATATTTTCTTTTATCCTCATTTTATATTTAACACTCTTAGTTGTGTTTTCTGATTATGGGATAATACCTTTTGGTAGACTGGAACTGGTTATATATACACAGTATATCTGTTTTAGAACTGTTTGGAGGCTGACTGAGTGTTTTAACTGTCTCGTAGATTTTACTTTCCTTACTGGTATTGTAATGGCAGCAACAGAACCTATCGACATGGAATAGCTCGAGGTGCTGAAGCTCCTCTTCTTGATGACTTTGTCATGTCTTACCTTTTTGCTCAGGTATGATTATATTATCTTCATTGTACATGTGTTAAATTATAAATATCTTGCTGTATAGTATATTTCTTAATCTGGAAATTATTTGCATATGGGAAAATTGATGCTCTGTATGCATAGCAGGTGCAGAGAGGTAACAAAATTGAGTCTTTTATCACTAATGTTTAATCCCTTAGCTTTCGGATGTACGTGCATGTGTGCCAAGTCGTATCCAACTCTTTGCTGCGACCCAGTGGACTGTAGCCCGCCAGGCTCCTCTGTCAATGGGGTTTCCTAGGCAAGAATACTGGAGGGGGCTGCCATTTCCTACTCCAGGGGATCTTCCTGACCCAGGGATCAAACTGGCGTCTCTTGTGTCTCCTGCATTGGCAAGCAGATTCTTTACCACTGATGCCACCTAGGAAGCCCATGGCTTATGGATAATAGATGCTAATTTATAAAGATTCCTAGAGTTGGCCCTTTGAATTTTCTTTTTTATTTTAGTGCTTTAAATGATTTTAAGAATTCACAAAGTTTAGACTGAGTTTTACAGCATGATTCATGTAGACCTAAGTGGCCGTAATATAGGACAGTGAAATTTCTTTAGGGGGATTTTAAAGAAATTCCTAAACAGTTTCAGACTTTTATTAGTGGGTAGTGAAATGTAAAGAAAGTAAGTAACTGCATAAAAAGTGAACTATCAATATACAGTAGTATGTGTAGCCCCTCACAGGAGGGGAGCTAGTTGTTGATACTTAGCCTAAAAACTGTGTTCCAGTTACTTGTTTATTAATACTGTATGATTTTTGTGGTATTTTGGAACATTTTAAAATGCTTTCTTGTTTATAACGTTGATTTAAACAGTAATTGAAATGTTTTGTCATTAAATTACTTTTGAGTCTATGTGCTGCAAGAATGAGGAGTAGTTAGTAAAGAAAGAAATTAGTGCTTTTATGTAAACATATGCTCTTGATATTCCCAAGGTATCCAGTCAAGTTCTAAATCACATTTGCTAATATCATGGGAAGTAATCTCACATATCCTCATAGCTCACATTTCTAAGATGTGTAGTAGATATAGTTGTTTATGAGCAACAGATTAAAGAATATTTCTTTTTTGCCATATAGAGCAACTGACATTTTTATGTGTGAAGGGATATAATATACTTAATAAAGTTTATTATTTTAGCCATTGTTTAGTGATCAAAGCAGTGCTTTAATTCAGGGAATTCATATTGTGCAGCCTTTGCCTCCATCCATCTCCAGAACATTTCTCATCTTCCCAAATTGAAACTTTTTACCCATTAAAAAGTACCTCTTTGTTTCCTTCTCCTGACCTCTGGCAGCCACCTTTCTACTCTGTCTTTATTCATTTGTTTATTCCAGGTGAGCTCAGTTAAGTGGAACTATACAGCATTTGCTTTTTTGTGACAGGCTCATTTCTCTTATCATAATGTCTTCAAGACTCATCTGTGTTTGGAATGTGTCAGACTTACCTTCCTTTTGAGGCTGAGTAATATTTTGTTGTATATACCACATTTTGTTTGCTCATGTCTCTGCTTGGAGAGTTGCTTTTCTTCTACTTTTTGGTACTTATGAGCAGTACTGTAATGAACATGAATGTACAGATATCTCTGAGACCTTACTTTTAATTCTTTTGGATATATATCCAGAAGTGAGACTACTAGATCATATGGTAATTCTATTTTTAATGTTTTTAGGAACTACTATACTGTTTTCCATAGCGGCTGCACCGTTTTTACCTTACTGCCAGTGGCACACAAGTGTTCCTCACCAACACTTTTTGATAATGGCCATTCTGATAGGTGTAAAGTGATATCATGTTGTGATTTTGATTTGCATTTCTTTAATGATTAATTATGTAGAGCATTTTTGTAAGCTTATTGGCCTCTTCTATATTTTCTTTGGGGAAATTTCTGTTCAAGTCCTTTGCCCATTTCTTTAATCAGGTTATTTAGGGTTTTTTTGTTGTTGTTGTCTGGTTCTGGCTACTAACCCCTTATTAGATATATGATTTGCAGTGATTTTCTCCCGTTCTGTGAAGTGCCTTTTCACTATTGACTATGTCCTGTGATGCACGAACATTTTAAGTTTTGATGTAGTGCAATTTATCTATTTTTTCCTTCTGTTATCTATACTTTCAGTGTCAAATGCAAGAAATCATTGCCAAATCTATCATTGTGAAGCTTTCCCTCTTTATTTTTTATAAATATTTTACGGTTTTAGCTCTTATATTTAGATCTTTGATCTGTTTTCAGGGTTTTTTTTTAAAAATTATAGTTAATTTACAGTGTTGTGCTAATTTCTGCTGTACAGCAAAGTGATTCATATATCCATATATACACTCTTTCATAGCTCCCCAGATGGTACTAGTGGTAAAGAACCCACCTGCTTTACCATGTAGGAGACACAAGAGATGTGGGTTTGACTCCTGGGTTGGGAAGATCCCCTGGAGAAGGGCACAGCAACCCACTCCAGTATTCTTGCCTGGAGAATCCCATGGATGGGGGAGCCTGGTGAGCTACTCCATAGGGTCATAAAGCGTCAGACACAACTGAAAAGACCTAGCATGCACACACGCACACGTTTCATATTCTTTTCAATTATAGATTATCATAGGATATTGAATATAGTTCCCTGTGCTATACAGTAGAACCTTGTTATTTATCCATTCTCTAGTTTACATCTGCTAACCTGAAATTCCCAGTCCGTTCCCCCACCCCGTGGCAATCACATGTCTGTTCTGCATGCCCAAGTCTGTTTCTGTTCCACAGATAAGTTCATATTTTAGATTCCACTTATAAGGGATATCACATGGTATTTGTCTTTCTCTTTCTGACTGACTTCACGTCTGTGATAATCTCTAGATCTATCCATGTTGCTGCAAATGGCATTGTTTCATTCCTTTTTATGGCTGAGTAGTATTCCATTGTATGTACGTACCATACCTTCTTTATCCATTCATCTGTCAGGGGAGATTTACGTTGTCTCTATGTCTTGACTCTTGTAAATAGGTTGCTGTGAACATTGGGGTACCTTTATCTTTCTGAATTACAGCTTTTTTCAGATATATGCCCAGGGGTGAGATTGCTGAATCATATGGTAACTCTTTTTAGTTGTTTTGAGGAACCTCCATACTGTTTTCCATAGTAGCAGTACCAGCTTACATTCCCTTCAACAGTGTAGGAGGGTCCCCTTTTCTCCATACTCTCTAGCATTTGTTATTTGTTATTACGTTTTAGATAGCCATTCTCACCAATGTGAAGTGAGATCTCAGTGTATTTTTGTTTTGCATTGTTCCTTTGTCCATGGAGTTTTCCAGGCAAGAATACTGGAGTGGGTAGCCATTCCCTTCTCTAGGAAGTCTTCCCGACCAAGGGATCAAACCTGAGTCTCCTGCCTTGCAGGCGGATTCTTTGCCATCTGAGCCACTAGGGAAGCCCAACAATGAGTGATGTGGAGCGTCTGTTCGTGTGCCTGTCGCCCATCTGTATGTCTTCTTTGGGAAATGTCTAGCTCTTCTGCTCATTTTTCAATTGGTTTATTTGTTGTTTTGTTATTGAATTGTATGAGCTATATGTATATTTTGGAAATTAAGCCTGTTAGTTGCATCATTTACAGGTATTTTCTCCCATTATATAGGTTGTCTTTTTGTTTTGTTTACATTTTGCTTTACTATGTAAAAGCTTGTAAGTTTGATTAGGTCCCATTTATTTATTTTTACTTTTTTACTTCTATTGCCTTGACAGACTGACCATGGGTAGGATTTATGTCAGAATGTTTTGCTTATGTTTTCTTCAAGGAGTTTTATGGTGTCATGTCTTATAGTGAAGTTTTTAAACCATTTTGAGTTTATATTTGTGTACGGTATGAGCATGTGTTCTAATATTGATTTATATGTGGCTATTAACTTTCCCAATACTACTTGGCTGAGGAGACTTTTTCCCAATTATTCTTGTCTCCTTTGTTGAAGATCAGTTGCCCATAGGTGTGTAGGCTTATTTTTGGGCTCACCATTCTGTTCTGTTGATTCGTGTGTCTGTTTTTGCACCAGTCCCATGCCATTTTTATTAGTGTAGCTTTGTAGTAATGTTTGAAGTCTGGGAGGGTTATGACTCTTGCTTTGTTCTTTTTCCTTAGGATCACTTGCTTTGTTATTTTTCCTTAGGATTATTTTGGTAATTCTGGGTCTTTTATGGTTTCATATAAATTTGAATATTATCTGGGAATTCCTTGGCAGTCCAGTGGTTAGAACTTGGTGCTTTCACTTCCAGGTGCTGGGATTAATCCCCAATTGGGAAACTAAGATCCTGAAAGTTGCATGGCATGGCCAGAAGAATTAGGATGATTCCTTTTAGTTTGTGAAAAATGTCATGGGTAATTTGAAGGGATTGTGCTAAATAAATCTGTAGATTTCTTTGGGTAGTATGACCATTTTAACAACATTTATTCTTCCACTGTAAGTACACAGGATATCTTTCTGTGTCTTTGAATAATCTTTAATTTTCTTTATTAGTGTTTTATAGTTTTCAGCATATAATGCTTTTACCTCCTTGATCAGATTTATTCCTAAGTATTTTATTTTTTTGAATAAAATAAAATTTTGTTTCAAAAGCAATTTTGTTTTAACATGCTCTTTGATATATCATTGTTAGTGTAAAAATGCAACCAAATTCTGTATGTTAATCTTCTATCCTACTACCTTGCTGAATTCTTTTATCAGTTCTAGTAGTTTTTGTGTGGAGTCTTCAGAGTTTTCTATATGTAGTGTCATGTCACCTGCATGTAAGGACAGTCTTATATTTTGAGGTAATTTTTATATGCTGTAAGGTAAGGGTCCATCTTTATTGTTTTGCATGTGGATATCCAGTTTTTTCAGCACTATTTGTTAAAAAGGCTATTCTTTTTCTGTTGAATGGTCTTGGCACTCTTGTCAAAACCATTTGACTGTTAACCAACTTTTACATAGCTCCCTTTGTTTCAGTAGTCATTAAGGAAAGAGAAACAAGCTTCTGAGAATAGGGTACTATGAAATTATGACTTTCTGCTGCTCTTATGATTGTATTATTTCATCTGTTATGCATATATGGTTTATTTGGTGGCATGCTAGTTAAGTCCCATTGATAGGCTAGGTTTTCCTAAACTATTCATTGAGCTACATTACTGTAATATTAGTATTATGACATCTCATACTTTTGATCTAGAAAAATGATAGGTGATTTCCAATTTTATCTTTCTAGAAGGGATTTTTCTTATCTAGGATGGCAAAATAATTTCATAATAGAGTCCTATTGTGTCTGGACACTACCACGTGCAATTTTCTATTACTTAGTATCTCTACTTCTCTAAATCCATGCCCAGAAAATAAATAAGGTAATAGTTACTTATTCTTAGATTATATTGATATCAGATTAGACTTTATGCATGTTTTAGACTAAATATAGCTAATTTTTTACTATAACTGTTTTCTTTCTTTCTTCTTTCATGGCTGAATGTAGATAAAATTTCTTGGTTCAAATGTCAGCTGCCTACATGAGAAACTACTTTTCCACAGTTTTAATTAAATGAGTCAATTAAGTGAATCAGTTTTATTGATGGTTAAGAAGGCTAGTTTAAAATTTTGGCATTATATGCTTTGGCATTTGGGACTCTTTCATTTGTACTTTTTTCTAATGGTTATTTGGCTGATTCTGTTAGCACTGTTGTTAGCACTGCACTAATTTTTTCATATGTTTATTGCCTTTTGGGCATGAGTTCCACAGGATATTCTCATAAACAGAATTTATTATACTCTGGTCCTATATAATATATGAAACGGAAGCAAACTATTAAAAATAATCTACCTAGCCTTTGGTTATCTGTGGCTTTTTTAAATCAAGAATGATTTACTTGCCTGTTTGCAGAAGTGGGACGAAATTAGTATTTGAAATTGAGCCAAAAGAAATATCCTTCTGTGAGTCAGTTTTGCCTTATCAATATTGAGGCCTTTGTTTTGGGTGGGTGTGTGTATGTGTGTACTTACTGGTTATTTCATGGTTTGTGCCTTTTAGGTAGTATATTTCTTTGATTATACAAAAATATTTTCTAATTTGAAAGTTAGCTACCAGATATACTTTTCAGTTCAGGTCAGTCGCTCACTTGTGTCCGACTCTTTATGGTCCCATGATTGCAGCACGCCAGGCCTCCCTGTCCATAACCAACTCCCGGAGTTCACTCAAACTCACGTCCATAGAGTCGGTGGTGCCATCCAGCCATCTCATCCTCTGTTATCCCCTTTTCCTCCTGCCACCAATCCCTGCCAGCATCAGAGTCTTTTCCAATGAGTCAACTCTTCGCATGAGGTGGCCAAAGTACTAGAGTTTCAGCTTTAGCATCACTCCTTCCAAAGAACACCCAGGACTGATCTCCTTTAGGGTGGACTGGTTGGATCTCCTTGCAGTCCAAGGGACTCTCAATAGTCTTCTCCAACACCACAGTTCAAATGCATCAATTCTTTGGCGCTCAGCTTGCTTTACAGTCCAACTCTCACATCCATACATGACCACTGGAAAAACCATAGGCTTGACTAGACGGACCTTTGTTGGCAAAGTAATATCTCTGCTTTTCAATATGCTATCTAGGTTGATCATAACTTTCCTTCCAAGGAGTAAGTGTCTTTAATTTCATGGCTGCAGTCACCATCTGCAGTGATTTTGGAGCCCCCCAAAATAAAGTCTGACACTGTTTCGACTGTTTCCTCATCTATTTCCCATGAAGTGATGGGACCAGATGCCATGATCTTCATTTTCTGAATGTTGAGCTTTAAACCAACTTTTTCACTCTCCTCTTTCACTTTCATCAAGAGGCTTTTTAGTTCCTCTTCATTTTCTGCCATAAGGGTGGTGTCATCTGCATTATCTGAAGTTATTGATATTTCTTCTGGAAATCTTGATTCCAGCTTGTGCTTCTTCCAGCCCAGAGTTTCTCATGATGTACTCTGCATATAAGTTAAATAAGGTGACAATATACAGCCTTGACGTACTGCTTTTCCTATTTGGAACTAGTCTGTTGTTCCATGTCCAGTTCTAACTGTTGCTTCCTGACCTGCAGACAGATTTCTCAAGGGGCAGGTCAGGTGGTCCGGTATTCCCATCTCTTTTAGAATTTTCCACAGTTTATTGTGATCCACACAGTCAAAGGCTTTGGCATAGTCAATAAAGTAGAAATAGATGTTTTTCTGGAACTCTCTTGCTTTTTCCATGATCCAGCAGATGTTGGCAATTTGATCCCTAGTTCCTCTGACTTTTCTAAATCCAGCTTGGACATCAGGAAGTTCACGGTTCATGTATTGCTGAAGGCTGGCTTGGAGAATTTTGAGCATTACTTTACTAGCGTGTGAGATGAGTGCAGTTGTGTCGTAGTTTGAGCATTCTTTGGCATTGCCTTTCTTTGGGACTGGAATGAAAACGGACTTTCCAGTCCTGTGGCCACTGCTGAGTTTTCCCAATTTGCTGGCATATTGAGTGCAGCACTTTCACAGCATCATCTTCCAGGATTTGAAGCAGCTCAACTGGAATTCCACCACCTCCACTAGCTTTGTTCGTAGTGATGCTTTCTAAGGCCCACTTGACTTCATATTCCAGGATGTCTGGCTCCAGGTGAGTGATCACACCATCGTGGTTATCCGGGTCGTGAAGATCTTTTTTGTACAGTTCTACCGTGTATTCTTGCCACCTCTTCTTAATATCTTCTGCTTCTGTTAGGTCCATACCATTTCTGTCCTTTATCGAGCCTATCTTTGCATGAAATGTTCCCTTGGTATCTCTAATTTTCTTCAAGAGAGCTCTAATCTTTCCCATTCTGTTCTTTTCCTCTATTTCTTTGCATTCATCACTGAGGAAGGCTTTCTTATCTCTCCTTGCTCTTCTTTGGAACTCTGCATTCAGATGCTTATATCTTTCCTTTTCTCCTTTGCTCTTCGCTTCTCTCCTTTTCACAGCTATCTGTAAGGCCTTCTCAGACAGCCATTTTGCTTTTTTGCATTTCTTTCCATGGGCATGGTCTTGATCCCTGTCTCCTGTACAGTGGTACGAATCTCCGTCCATAGTTCATCAGGCACTCTATCTATCAGATCTAGGCCCTTAAATCTTTTTCTCACTTCCACTGCATAATCATAAGGGATTTGATTTAGGTCATACCTGAATGGTCTAGCGGTTTTCACTACTTTCTCCTACTTTTAAGTGCATATTAATTTTTAAAAATAAAATTATTTTTTAAATTTATGTAAAACTTAATTTCATGAGACGTTATCATATGGAAGAAGGGAGATATGTGTATAAAATATGGATGATCTTTTCTCTTAGTTTAAGCCTTGGTTGGTATTTCAGCCATTATTATGGCTTTTACCTTTCTTATAAAGAAAATTGTTATTTTTAGAGTACTGGTACTTTTAACCTTGCTCCCATTGCATATTTAGTCTAATTTTATCTGTGTCCCTAAATTGTCTAGATCAAAATCTTAGAATTTCTGTTTTTCCATTTTCTTAATTCTTTTACATATAATTATAAAGTTAATGGGTTTTTCAGACTCTTTTAGTGTTTTTTCTTCTATACAGCAAAGCCTTACTCTCTCATATTTGAACCATTATTGCAGCCTCTTCAAGAGTCTCCTTGAATACACTATTTTCTTAAAGTCCTTGTATTATTGCTGCTTCTACCAGTGAAACAGGCATGATGCTTTAAGAAAAGATACTTTATGAAATGGATACATTTAAGAAAATGGTTCTCTATTGCTTCTGGAATCCAGTTGTTGAAGAGTACCTGTAGTTTGACCCCAACTTGCTTTTCCAAGCCTAATTCGCTCGTTCACTTTACATGAATTATCTGCTCCAACCAAACTACTTTCCATCTCTGAACATGCCTTGTGCTTGCTTTTTGTGTCATTTCTTTTATTTCTGCATCCTGTTTTGTGTTAATCAAAAATTTCTTCCGGGACTTCTCTAGTGATCCAGTGGTTAAGAGTCCACTTTGTGCAGTGCAGGAGTCATGGGTTCAGTCCCTGGTCAGGAAACTTAAGATCCCTCATGCCCTGCAGCAGCTGAGCCACAGATCCTGTGTGACACAACAGAGACCCAGTGCAGCCAAATAAATAAATGAATAAATATATTTTACAAATTTCTTCATATTCAAAGAATACATGAAATTTTCATGTTTTTTGCGAAACTTTTCCTAGTTACTGCTGCCAGATATAATCTCAACTTCTTTAAAGTTCCTAAATCATCTGTTGTGTGGTACTCACTATACAATGTCTGGCATTGTAATTTTTTTTTTTTTTTTCACTTGTTTCACTTCCTGGCTACATTTTAGTCTCCTTGGAGGGTGTGGCTACATCTTATATTTCTTTGTAGCCAAAACAGTCCTTAGTACAATACTTTGAGCATATTTGGAACTCAGTGCATATTTAATTGATTAATACCTATTCTAATTTAGGTAATTTTGATGTTAAAGATACAATTTGAAGGTAGAATCAGTGAAATAGGCTGATAATTGGGAACCTAATTTAAATCTTTGCAAAAGAACTTAGACTAAAACTTTATGGCAGTGTTTCAAAATCAAGGGAGGAGTTGACCTTGTTAAATGTATATGTTCTGAAAGTTATGCTATAGATTAAAATACAATAATAGATTAAAATGTGATAGTGAAACTTAAGAAGTATTTTCTTCTATATTTTGTTTTTACTTTAGTGGCGGCATGATTTTTTACATGGATGGATAAAAGTACCCGTGACTCATGAAACACAGGAAGAATGTCTTGGGATGGCAGTGTTAGATATGATGAGAATAGCCAAAGAAAAGAATCAAACGCCACTGGACATCTATAGCTCTATCAGGTAATTTTCTTATGCAAATCCATATGAGTATGACTAGTTATAGTTTTTGTATAACTTACTTGTTTTTTTCCAGTTTGCCTGTATTTATTTTTTGGTGTTTTTTAAAAATTAAATGAAAAAAATTTTTCATTCCATAGGTGCTTTAGAATTTCAGAAGTTTCAAACAAATGATTTTGTATGTTATCATAACAATCCTTTTTCCCTTCTACCTCTATAGAATTCCTCCTCCTTTCCCTCACCCCACCAGAAACCACTAGTTCATTTTCTATATTTGTGAGTCTACTTTTTTGTTATGTTTACTAGTTTTTTGTATTTTTTAGATTCTACGTATAAGTGATACTGTACACTATTTGTCTTTCTCTGTCTGGCATACTTCATTTAACATAATTCACTGCCAGTCCATCCATTTTGCTGCAAATGCAAATTTTCCTTTTTTATGGCTGAGTTGTATTCCATTGTGTGTGTGGTGTGTATATACCACATCTTGTTAATCCATTCATTTGTTAATGGACACAGGGTTGCTTCTATATCTTGGCAATTGTAAACACTGCTGCTTGAACATTGGGTGCAAGTATCTTTTCAAATTAGTATTTTTGTTTCTTTTGCATTTATACCCAAGAGTAGAATTGCTGTGTCATATGTTAATTTTAATTTTGATTTTTTGAGAAGCCTCCATACTATTTTTCACAATGTTGTACCAGTCTACATTCCTCTCTCACAAACATTTGATATTTGTGTGATTTTTTTTTACTAATAGCCATTCTGGTGGGTGCAAAGTGACATGTCTTTGTAGTTTTAATTTGCATTTCCCTGATGATTAGCAATATTGAGCATCTTTTCATGTGCCTGATGGCCATCTGCATTTTTTCTCTGGGAAAATGTCTATTCAGTTCTTATGCCCATTTCTTAATTGGGTTGTTAGGTTTTCTGATGTTGAGTATATATGAGTTGAGAACTGACTCATTGGAAAAGACCATGATGCTGGGAAAGATTGAAGGCAAGAGGAGAATGGGACAACAGAGGATGAAATGGTTGGATGGCATCACCAACTCGATGGATGTGAGTTTGAGCAAGCTCCGGGAGTTGGTGATGGACAGGGAAGCTTGGCGCGCTGCAGTCCATGGGGTTGCAAAGAGTCCGACATGACTGAGTGAACTGAACTGAATCCTTTATCATTCATTTCATTTGCAAATATTTTATCCCATTCAGTAGGTTGTCTTTTCATCTTGTTGATGGTTTCCTTTGCTATGCAAAAACTTTTAAGTTTCATTAGGTCCCATTTATTTATTTTTTCTTTTGTTTTCTTTGCTTTAAGAGATGAATACCAAAAAATAGATACTGTTATGATTTATGTCAGGGTATTTTTTGCCTGTGTTTTCCTTGAGGAATTTTATAGTATGCAGTCTTACATTTAGACTTTTAATTCATTTAGACTTTTAATTCAAAATCCATTTTGAGTTTATTTTTGTACGCTTGACATATAACATTATAAGGTATTTAAAGTGTACATCTACCTATATATTGTAAAACTGTTCCCTCTTTATTAATGTATCTATCACCTCACATAAATATTTATTTATTTATTTATTGTGAGAACTTACATTCTACTCCTTTAGCAAGTTTCTGTTATATAATACAGTGTTATCAGTTATTGTCAGGTTTTACATTAGCTCCTTAGGCCTTATTCATGTTATAACACATCCAGCAGATTCTTAGACATGTGATCCACAGACTCAGAATTATTCTTCTGCATCTTGAATTCTGACAGTCATGTCTAATATGATTTTTTGAAATGCTACTCCTATTGCCCAGCTTTAATGGCTATAAGACTTCTACTCCTTTTGAAGCTATATATGACTACTGTAAGGATGCTTTAATTTTTTTTTTTTTGAAGTTTGAAGACTAAACATTTGTTTTACATATTATATATACCTACCTGATTTTAAGTTTGAATATGTCATGAATCTGGTTAAAATTCTCTTTATTCCTAGAAATCCTTCTCTCAGTAACTGGCTTTTGTCCCTCTTTTTATGACTGCCCTCGTGTTAAATACCCAGTTTGCAGGTTATCAGTTTCTATGTTTCCCTCTTTGGTTTTAGGTATTCTTGTTTTGTTTTCAAATGTCTGTTAATCCTTAGTCCTATTAGTCCTTAGCCTATTAGTCCTTAATGTCTACTACATCTAAGGGTGTAGGCCGGCCATAGGGAATGATTTCAGGAACTCACTGAAGTTACCTTAAAGATTCCAACATCTAAAGAAAAAACAAAAATGTTTCTGTTTTCCAGTAAGGCCTTGATCTTTATTAAAATCCAGACAAACACCTCTTAGGATAATAACTTACTCATTCATTTGTTCATTCATTTATTCATTTAACAACTATTTGTTGAATATCTGGTGTAGCAAGACCATAGTAGAACACAGTGAGTATAGATGTTGTCAGTAGAAACTGAAGGAATTGAAAGGGACATAGTTGAAGAACAGAGAAGCTTTGAGCTATTGAAAATGAATTTTTAAATATGAAGCCAACTCTAGACTTAAGCTATGGTGGAACATTATGGAGACATGATATTGTAAAAATCTTGGCACATTATAGATTATGGTTTCTTTGAGGTCAGGAATTGCATCATCTATTTATTCTTTTTCCTGCCTATTTAATCTAGTGTCCTAAAACCAGTGAATATGTAGTAATTGTATTTCTTTGATTATCTTTACCAGAATATAAATGCATCTGCAAAATTCTGCTTCATTTTTCATTTACTTTTAAAACTGTATAGATACTAAACATTCATTATAAGATTCCATGGTATTTTAAAACAGCTTTATTGAGATATAATTCATATAACATAAAGTTTACTTGTTTTAATTATACAATTCAGTATAAACTATTGAGTTATAAAGGTTCTTTATATATTATGAATACAAGTCTCCTGATGTAGGTTCTCATGTATATGATTTGCAAATATTTTTCCTATTCTGTGGATTTTTTTTACTTTCTTGAAAGTATTATTTGCAGCACAAGAATTTAAATTTTGAAGTAACCTAATTTATCTATTTTTTTGTTTGTCTTTGGTACCATGACCTTTTAATATTAGATAAATAATTTATCACTGTACTGAAGCAAATCATGCCTGATTAGCTTGCCTTCTTAATGTAATTTAATTCCCTGATGTTTTCCAAATTTTCTCTCATTGCTTATTTCTGAAAAATAATCAAGGAACTCTACTTTTTGTTAAGGTTTTCGGGATTGATGGAAGAACAGGTGAATAATTTGTTCTTTACCGAATGAAATAAGCTGCTCTGTTCCTAGAAATATCCAGTAGAGTATGCTTATCTGACTAGTATAATACATAAAATAATACCTGTGTTATTCTTTCCCAGACTTAAAAAAATACCTGTACAATACGTCTCTGTGTGTCTGTGCCTGTGTATTAGGTGCATCTGTGTCTGTGAGAACGAGCCTTCGTGTCCACGTGTGTGCCTGTATCTGTGTGCTTGTGCATCTCCTTGTGCATGTGTATGTGTTAGACAGTTAGCCTTCGCTATGCCAGATCCTGATTGTGCATTGTGGTTTTGGTGTTGCAATACAGAAAGTAAAGGAAATGGAGAAGGTTTTTCTGTTTCATTCCTCATCTGCTCCTTGAAATCCTAGGTCTGCAAAAGGAAGAGAGTAGAGAATGAAAAGTATGTAAAGGAGACCCTGTTGAATTTGCAAACACTAGACCAGGGCCAAGGCCACTTAACATAGCAATGGAGATATATACCTCATATCACTAGACTCCTACACAGCTAAGCAGATACTAGAGTTCACAGTGGTCTATTCCAATTGTAATAATAAGATGCAGATTTCATGTTATGGTACAAAAATGGTATGTAAGATAAGACTTAACTTCAGAAGCTTTTAGAGCCTGAATTTTAGGCTACCTTAAAGGTTCAGGGCTACTCTGGTGACTCAGATGGTAAAGAATATGCCTGCAATGCAGGAGACCTGGGTTCAATCCAGATCATGAGAAAGATCCCCTGGAGAAGGGAATGGCTTCCCACTCCAATATTCTTGCCTGGAGAATTCCATGGACAGAGGAGCCTGGTGGGCTACAGTCCATGGGGTCACAAAGAGCTGGACGTGACTGAGTGACTAACACTTAAAGTTTCAGTATAACAAAAGCATCAAGAATAATGTTTCCATGCTTCAGGAGTTAATAACTTTGTGACTTTTGAAAAATTTTTAGTGTTTCTAACAAAATCTAGCTAATTCCCATCACAGATGATACCAAAGCAGATTCATCATATTCAAGAAACTATACATTCTTATAGTCTAGCAAAGGATGTATATCTGTCCTTTATTCTAGGAATCAAAGTGGAAAAACTTTTTGTATTTTGTTATCTTAAACTCTTTTGGTTTCAAGACAAGCTTTCAAAGCCTTGTCAAATCAAGTAGCACTGGTGTTTATATAAATTGTAATCCAGATTTAGTAGGGCTCTTGGTTTAGCTACAGTTGTTGACAGAAGAAGGTAAAGTAGGAAGTATTTGTATTCTGATTGTATTTTTAAACCTTTCAGTTTTTTTCTAAACTTACTGAGGCTCTCCTATATTCTATCCAGACTTTTGTTAAATTTTATATATTTTGTTCAGTTGCTCAGTCATGTCCAGCTCTTTGCAACTCCATGGACTGCAACACGCCAGGCTTCCCTGTCCTTCACCATCTCCTAGAGCTTGCTCAAATTCATGTTCATTGAATCTGTGATTCCATCCAACCATCTCATCCTCTGTTGTCCCCTTCTCCTCCTGCCTTCAATCTTTCCTAGCATCAGGGTCTTTTCCAGTGAGTTGGCTCTTCACATCAGGTGGTCAAAGTATTAGAGCTTCAGCCTCAGTGTCAGTCCCTCCAATGAATATTCAGGATTGATTTCCTTTAAGATTGATTGGTTTGATCTCCTTGCAGTCCAGGGGACTCTCAAGAGTCCTTTCCAACACCATAATTCAAAAGCACCAGTTCTTCAGCATTCAACCTTGTTTATGGTCCAGCTCTCAATCCATACTTGACTACTAGAAAAACTATAGCTTTGACTATACGGATCTTTGTCAGTAAAATAATGTCTCTTCTTTTTAACACACTGTGTAGGTTTGTCGTAGGTTGTTTTTCAAGGAGTAAACATCTTTTAATTTCATGGCTGCAGTCACCATCTGCAGTGATTTTGGAGCCCAAGAAAATAAAGTCTATCAGTGTTTTCCATTGTTTCCACATCTGTTTGCCATGAAGTGATGGGACTGGATGCCATGATCTTAGTTTTTTGAATGTTGAGTTTTAAGCCAGCTTTTTCACTCTCCTCTTTCACCTTCATCAAGAGTCTTTTACAAATATATAATTGCCCTGAAAAGGAAAGGAATGTAACTTTTGAGATCTGAAAAATGAGTAGAATTTATTGGGTGAAGAGAGGTAAGTGATGGAGAGTAGAGGCTCATGGAAGAGGCTTTGCAGCAGAAAGAAACATGGGGAGGATGAAGAGAGTCAGTATGGTTAGAGCTCAAAGAGTTAGTAGGTGATGAGGCAAGGGCTGGACCATACAGAACCTAGAGGAATGTTGATAAGGTTAAGAACACTAGGAAACTATGTGAGAGTATTGCCTGTGTGCTCAGTTGCTAAGTTGTGTCCAACTCTTTGCAGCTTTGTGGATTGCAGCCCACCAGGCTCCTCTGTCCATGGGATTTCCCAGGCAAGAGTATTGGAGTGGCTTGCCCTTTCCTTTTCCAGGTTATCTTGCCAACCCAGGGATCAAACCCATGTCTCCTACATTGGCAGCTGGATTCTTTACCACTGAGCCACCAGTGAAGCCCTGTGTAAGAGTATTAAAGCAAAGGTTTAATACAGAGAAGATTCCTATGACAACAGAGCAGAAAACTAATTTGAGGGCTGAAAGAGAAAATGGAAATGTGGGTTGCCTAGATAGTAAGATCATTGCAGTAGTTCCTCTAGGAATTGCAGTTGAATGGCTTAATAATAAGAAAAATGGACAAATTAGAGAAATATTTAGAAGGGAAAATCAAGGGAAGATGGTGACAGATTGAGTAATGGGGGTTGGTGGGGAGGTTATGTAAAGAATGATTCACGAGTTTCTGGGGCTTGTGGGAATAGGGGATCTTTAGTGCAGTGTACTCAGATAGGGAATGCTTTAGGAGAATTTTTTAGGGGAGGACGTTATGGGGACTCATGAATTTGGTTTGCTACGTTGTTTGAGGCACTTTTGAGACATCCATATTGTATGGGTAAATTGACTTGACTATGGAGGATAATGTCTGAAGCTTAGAAGTCTAGGCTAGAGCTAGAGATATCAGAGTCGTTTGTATCTAGACTGAAAGAAAGTATAGATAAGAAAAGAAGAGGGCCCATAGTTAAGTCTTGAAGAATTCTAACAATTATCACCAGCTAAAGGGTATTGAGCCTGTAAAGAAGACTGGCAAAGTAGCCAAAGAAATGGGATGAAAATCAGGAAAACTAAGGGAAGAAAGTATCAAGGAGAGAGTGATTAACACTGTTGGATGCTTCTGAAAAATGAACAAGGAGTTTGGTTTTAGCAACATTCCTTGATCTTAGCAAGAGTGGTTTCTAGAGAATGATGGAACAGAAGCCAGATTGGAGTGAGTTAAGGAGTAAATGGAAGGTGAGGAAATGAAATTGGCTATATGAACTCGTAAAAAGAAGCCAGATAGGCTGTGGCTGGAGAGAGAAGAGGGATAAGGAGATTTTTATATTTAAGATGGGAAGAACTTTAAAACTTGTGGTTAGAAGATAAGTAATAAATAGGGTAAAATTCCCCAGAGAGTAGAGGTAAGTACATATCAAAGAAATAACTTTAACAGATTTATACCTTATTTATTGTAATAGGTGGGAAGGAAGACAGAATGAATGCACATGTATAAGGTTTACTAGTATGATACTGGGGGAGTTCTGCTTAGAGAAGCTTTTTTTTTCCCCCTAAGAAAAACATGAAGTCGTTTTTGATAATAGAAATGTAGCTGAGGTGTAAGACAGAAGAGAAGAAGGAACTTTAAGAATATCGGAGATTTGACATAGTTGTGGGACTTGGGAAAATTAGCTGAACAGAGAAATGTCATAAAAATGATAGTAGTGACAAAAGCCTGTTTGAAATTTGTGGTTATGAATTTATAATGCAAGCCATCTACCTTGTCAAAGGACTTTTCCCAGCAGCTTTGGCTACTTGAACAGAAGACTGATAGCTCTGTAAGGGGATTAGGGTAGAGCAGGGAAGGAAAGAAAGCAGTGGTGTGCTGGTAAATGTTTAACAACAGTTCTTAGAGAAAAAAATATCTGATTTGTTTGTAACTTTTGCTGATATGCATGGTTTAAATACCATGTATCTGTGGCCAGTTTCAAAGTAGCAATCTGAGATCACCCAATGCAGAGTTGAAGAGAGATGAGTAGCAAACCCTTTCCATCACTCACATATAACCTCAAAAGCACATATAGTAGTAAAAATGTATAAATAAATAAATAATGTAAAATAATTAGGAAGTGATGCCTTTTGAGTATTTATTGTCTATATTTAAATGTAATTTACTTTCAATTTTATTTAATTTAAATTTTAATGATGGCTCTATAAGAGTACAAAATAATCATTAAAATATAATAATCTCTCAGCATTAGGCAGTTCCCAGCACTCAGGTACGTGTAGGACAATGTGATAAGTGATTAATTATGGAGCAGCGCACAGAATGCTGTCAGACCAAGGGAATAGCGTCTAACAAGGTTATAGAGACCCAGCTGTACCTTCAGAAAGAAAACAGTCTTCCTTTTTTAGACACTTGAGCAGAAGGGAAATAAGTTATCTTCCTTCCTTAGGATATATTACATACAGATGGAAGTACAAAAGATTCAGAACATTTCCAAATAGAATTGTTTTTATTTCAAAGGGATTAATAGGAGTTATTGAAGCTGACCTGAGAGAATAATGAACACAAAAGAAGTATGTTTGCCTAGTGAATATCAATAATATCTAACAAAATATAACAATTTCCAGAATTCAGATAAATTTTAGAGTATAGTATTATAGGAAAGATATGCCAAAATGATGTATATAAGATATCAGATAAATTTTTAGAGATTCCAATATTAACTAGACTCTGTCTTCATTTCTTTAGGGGAAAAAAATTAACTTCTCCTCCTCTAAAATTTTATGACAACTCAGAATTTGTAAAGGCATTCACATCATCAAATAAAACCTTAAGGTTTTATACTATATGGATGGTGACTTTGTCACCTTTTTCACATGACTGTTGTGCTGTTTACTTATTATGGAGAAGAGTGGTATCTTCTAATTTTGTTTTGTTCCAACTTGTTTTGCTCTTGTGTGTACTCTTTATTATCTCTAGCTACAAGACATTTTTGCCAAAATGTGTTCGAGCAAAGATCCAAGAGTATCATATTTTGACAAGGAAGAGAATAAGATACAGATTTCGCAGATTTATTGAGCAATTCAGCCATTGCAAAGCCACTGCCAGAAACTTGAAACTTAAGTATCTTATAAATCTGGAAACTCTTCAGTCTGCCTTCTACACAGAGCAATTTGAAGTAAAAGAACCTGGAAGAGGTCCTTCAGGTGAGGAGATTTTTGCAACCATTATAATAACTGGAAACGGTGGAATTCAGTGGTCAAGAGGGAAACATAAAGAAAGTGAGACACTGACAGAACAGGTAATCCTCAATGATATGTTCTTGTTCTTTGTTAATTTAAGTAGAATGGCAATAGAAGCAAAGTACTTTTAGTCATTTGGAACATGGTCTTGCACTACTCTCCTTCCATTGATATAAGTGAAAGTTTTTAATAATGTGACACCAGCAAGATCATAGCTATGGTTCTTTTCTCATTGTTCTTAAATGGCATTTTGTTTGTTTTCTATGACAAAATAATTAGTAATGGTCTTTTTTAATTTTTGTTTTTTAAAATTCTGAAAGTATGATAACACATTTACAGGAGACTTGGAAAATACAGATGGTGTTCTTATATGTTCAAAAAGGCTTAAATTCTAAAAGTGATTTTTAAGGTTGTTTTGCTTCTTTTTTTTCTTTTACTGTTACTGATAACTGGAAGCACAATTATGAAATTCAGTTAGAAAAAGATTAGTTTTTATTGATTTTATGATGTTGCATACTTGTTAAATACTTCTTTAAGTTTGCATTACAAGTTTTAAGTTTGTTCATGTCTATATTGTTCTTAGGATGTTATCAGATTTTATTTTATTTTAATTATTTGGTAAACTGAATTTTCTGGTAATGGTTTCTATTAATGTTGATTGGATTGAAGGGTACTATAGCACACTTTAGATTCCTGGCACCCTTTAATCCTCTCGTTTTTAAATGGAAACCAAGATACAGGGTTACATTATTGGGAGAGAGAATCTCATTTAATGCTTATCTATTGCTGGCAATACTTTAAAAAAAAATTTGGAATGAAATCTCTCTCCTTTATAAGTCTTATTTTAAAATAGCTCCGTAAATTCAACCTATTTTTAATATCAACTGCTCTTAATTACAGGATTTACAGTTGTATTGTGATTTTCCTGATATTATTGATATCAGTATTAAACAAGCAAATCAAGAAGGCGCAAATGAAAGCAGAATTGTAACTATTCATAAGCAAGATGGTAAAAGTCTAGTAAGTTTGCTTTATCATTATATAATGGTTATGCTTTATGGTTGTCAGAAATAAGTATTTCAGAATCTTAATACCTAAGATGTTCTCTTGTAGGGATTTTGATTATAGTTTTAAATAGAGCTGGTGACATCAATTTAGAGCTGTAAACATCATTTTAGTAAGCTTTTTGATTACATCTAGTTTTTTGTATCACTACCAACACCATCTCCCCAAAGAATGTCTTGCACATTAATGTATTTTTCAGTCATTTTCATAATTAGCAAAGCACCAGTTACTTCCTGCCCTCTCCTCTCCCACCCCAACCCCAGTTTTGCTCGTTCCCTGTTGTAATGCTCTTTCCTGTCTATACAGTCTACTCTCTATATCTGTGAGTTCCATATCCACAGATTCAACTAGCTGTAGATTGAAAATATTCAGAGAAAAAAATTCCAGAAAGTTCCAAAAAGCAAACTTGAATTTACCATGTGCAGGCAACTATTTGCGTAGCATTTATATTGTGTTTATAACCATTCACATCTCATTTACGTTATATTAGGTATTATAGAGATGATTTAAAGGATATGGGAGGATATACATACTTTATATGCAGATACTGCATCATTTTCTATAAGGGACTTGTGGATTCAGGGATTTTGGTGTCTGTGGAGGGGAGACAGATGCTTGAGCCAGTACCATGCAGATATAGAGGAATGGAGGGACAACTGTATGATCTTTTTTACCAGTAGAGGTATGCATAATTCTATCATATTGTGTATTTATATAACAAATTGTGAACCAATCCCAGGTAATCCCTATCTGAACTGTGAGGCATGTTTGACTATAAAAGATTAACCTTTTCTCTGTTTTAAAATAGCTTCAGAGGGAGTTCCCTGGTTGTCCAATGGATTGGACTGTGTGCTTCCACTACAGGGCCATGGGTTTGATCTCTGGTCTGGGAACTAAGAGCCCACATGCTGCCCAGCCTGGGCTGATAATAATGATAAGACAAAACAGCTTCAGACATCCTACTTATTTTAATTGAAAGGAAGAAATGAATTCCTTTGTACTGTCCTCTTAAACTGCTTATTTTTCTGGCTCTGTTCTCTTTTTAACTCAGATATTTCTTGTACTTTTGGCTTAAATGTCATATTTATTTTGTAATTTAAATATCTCTCTGTCTTACCTCTCTGGCCATTTCAGGGTTATATGACCAGAATTATAAAACTTGTAATTCACTTTGATCAGCATGCTTTCCTGTTCTTAGGTATTAATCCTTTGTTGCACAGGTTTGCAATTCTTCATGTCATTGTTTATGGTATCTTTTATAGGAATCGTTCTTATAACCTGTGTTAGCTAAATATTTTTTATAGTTCGAATACCTCACACAGTTCTCTCCTTATAACTTTTGGCATAAGTACATATTCTCTATTCTCATTGTGACTAATATTGTTCTTTGCTGAACCAGGCATTATACCATGACTACATTTTCATTCTTATATGTACAACTTTTTGTTTTTCTGCAAGTTGATCGTTCCTTCAATTTCTTTTAGTATTTCTAATTCATACCAACTTTTGTATCAGACTAGATATAGATAGGTTTCTAATTGAAATGACTGGAATATTTGTCTAATGGGTGTATTGGAAAATATAGTATAATTATGGGTATAGAGTGGACTGTAACTGGAAAAGCATGGTAAACCCATATTTGAGAGGGTCTCAAATATCAGACACAAGAATTTGTACTTCAAAGTGTATAACTTGGAGCCATTAAAGACATTTGAGCAATCGCAAAGAAAAGTAATTTAGAAGAATTACCTGATAACATGCAGTGAAAATAAATTTCTTCTTTTTCTTTTCTCCTCCTAGGAAATTGAACTTAAGTCATTAAGAGAAGCTTTGTCTTTTGTGTCATTAATTGATGGATATTATAGATTAACTGCAGATGCACATCATTATCTTTGTAAAGAAGTAGCACCTCCAATGGTGCTTGAAAATATACAAAGCAACTGTCATGGCCCAATTTCGTGAGTAATATTGACTTTTAAAGTAAATTTTTTAAAGTAATAACAAAATATTTATAAAGAATACTTTACACAACAGAATGATATACCTAGGTTTCGGGAAATTATTTTTCTTTTAACAAAAGTCTATTTCCAATCAGATTACATAATAACTAGAATTATTTAGATTATAATCTACCATCTATATTCCAGTCTGTAGTACTAACTTGTTGTATAAGTTAGATATTTAGTACTCTCAGTTCAGTTCAGTTGCTCAGTCGTGTCTGACTCTTTGCGACCCCATAAATCGCAGCACACCAGGCCTCCCTGTCCATCACCAACTCCCGGAGTTCACTCAAACTCATGTCCATCGAGTCGGTGATGCCATCCAGCCATCTCATCCTCTGTTGTCCCCTTCTCCTCCTGCCCCCAATCCCTCCCAGCATCAGAGTCTTTTCCAGCTTTGCATGAGGTGGCCAAAGTATTGGAGTTTCAGCTTTAGCATCAGTCCTTCCAAAGAACACCCAGGACTGATCTCCTTTAGAATGGACTGGTTGGATCTCCTTGTGTTTAATTAATTCTTTGATATTAATTTTTTAAAACCGTCCAATTTATGTTTCATTAATTTGGAAATAATGTGGAGGAGCCACAATGCAAAATTTGATAATCATCCTTATTTTTGAATAATCCAACACCTTCTATTGAAAGCTTTGAACACAAACTGTATCTGATATCCATCTTTCTAGACTATTGCTGTGCAGTATGTGATGGAAATGAAATGTTCTATATCTGTGCTCTTTAGTAATTGCTACTAGCCACATGTGGCTATTTAATATTTAAAATGTTTCTACTGCAACCAAGGAACTGAATTTTTAATTTAATTTTAATAGCTTTACAGTTGATCCTTGAACAACACAGGATCTTAATCCACATATAACTTACAGTCAGTCCTCCATATCTGTGGTTCCTCGATATTCTTAAGTTCAAACAACCACAGACCATGCAGTAGTATAGTATTTACTACTGAAAAATACCTGCATATATGTGGACCCTTGCAGTTCAAACCCATACTATTCAAGGGTCAACTGTGAAGAGCTTCATCTGGCTACTAGCCAGCATATTGACCCACACAGTTGTAGACCTTACTTTAGCGCTAGATAAAAACAGCTCTCATGAATATTTGTTCACCCCAAGCAGAAGTTATCTCTCAGTCAGAATGTGTTTTATGATTGGCACCAGGTTTGAAGGCAGAAAAGGCAGTGGCACCCCATTCCAGTAGTCTTGCCTGGAAAATCCCATGGACCGAGGAGCCTGGTAGGCTGTAGTCCATGGGATCACTACGAGTCGGACACGACTGAGCAACTTCGCTTTCACTTTTCACTTTCATGCATTGGAGGAGGAAATGGCAACCCACTCCAGTGTTCTTGCCTGGAGAATCCCAGGGACGGCGGAGCCTGGTGGGCTGCCGTCTATGGGGTCTCACAGAGTCGGACGTGACTGACGCAACTTAGCAGCAGCAGCAGGTTTGAAGGACTTGAGCAGAAGAAACAATCTGGGATTTTGAGCATGTTTTTTACCTTAGTGAAAGTGTTAGTTGCTCAGTTGTGTCTGACTCTGCTACCCCATGGGCTGTAGCCCTCCAGGCTCCTCTGTCCATGGGATTCTCTCAGCAAGAATACTGGAGGGATTGCCATTCCCTTCTCCAGGAGATCTTCCTGACCCAGGGGTCAAACCCGGGTCTTCTGCATTGCAGGAAGATTCTTCACAGTCTGTGCCACTGAAGAAGCTTTTTTACCTTAACCTGTCTTTAAATATTTGAGAAATCAGGTCCTGACTGAAATTCAAGACTGATTTGACCTATACCCATTGTCTAAGAAGTATGATTGTGAGAATTCCCTGGTGGTCCAGTAGTTCTGTCTCTGTGCTTCCACTGCAGGGGTCATGGGTTTGATCCTTGATCAGGGAACTAAGATCCCACATGCTATTCAGTGCAGCCAAAAAAGAAGTATGGTTGCTATGAAAAAGTTGCATTATTTGAACATTCTGTAATTTACATATTCAATATTTTAAAAACTCCTGCCATTCATTCATTCATTATCCATCCATCCATTCTTTCATTTATTTGTAGAACATTTACTAAGATCAGGTACTGGTTTATATGTGAGAAATACAGCAAGATAATTCTTGCTTTCATGTAGATTACATTTCTTTCAATATATACAGCTTCAGTTAAACATATAGCAAATTTATAAAAGTTAGTAGTCTTTGTTGCTTGCCATTGGTCTTCTATTAGACCTTGGTATTATATTAAATATTAAAAATACTCATAAATTTTTATATTAGTAATGGCTGTGATGGAAGAGACAAGTGTTTTATGATACACTGATTGTATAGTTAAATGAAGTTTTGAGTATGGTTTTTAAAATGCTAAATTTGAAATTGGAAGGCAGAAAAGTCAAAGGAATGAATTGTGTTCTTTGTGATTTTGTATGTCTTACAATACCTTATGTTTTTAAAGCAATATAATTGCCCCTTGAATCAATGTGAACTTATTGCAGAATGGCTTGGTACTTCAGTATTTTTCCTTGCAAGATAATTGGGAAAAATATAAAGTGGAGGAGACTTATAAAAATTCTTAGAGTTTTAGGTTTGACTTCCTATCTGTTAGATGAGACTTTGGCTGTAATCTCATGGTTCTTACTGCATTATCATTCAGATTGTTTCTCTACCTTTAGAATGGATTTTGCTATCAGTAAACTGAAGAAAACAGGTAATCAGACTGGACTCTATGTACTTCGATGCAGTCCTAAGGACTTTCATAAATACTTTCTGACTTTTGCTGTTGAGGTTAGTATGACATAATTAATGGTAATATGTTTATTTAGTGCATGTAATTCCTCCTTGATAATATCTACTGTATTTCCTTTTTAATGCTCCAAATAATAGTTCTGGATATGATAACTAGCAATTAAGTAAGCTTAATTTACCTCAGGGATTCTTTATAAATAAACAAAATATAACTCCTAGGATTTATGTTAAAAATTATTTCTAATATCTTAGTATCTTTTTTTCTGGATTTTTTTGTTTGAGTATTACCAGTATGTCAGATTTCATCATATCTTTTGAAGTCTCTTTTGTCACAAAAATGGGAATCTTTACCAAAACATTTAGAACAAAACAAATCAGAAGTAAACTTTCATTTTACTGGTAATGGTTATAGGATTAGAGTGAAATAGGGTAATGACAAAGAAAAAGACATTGTACTTTTAACTGGTGGTTTTTCCAATATTAAGAATAATGATCTACAATGTACACTTTAAGTGTAATACTATAATGAAATCTTACTGTTAATACAGACCATTTTGAATCTCAACGAAAATTATTTATTGTGCAAAATTATATAAAATATACTATCACTTATAAAGCAATTTCATGGTATAAATCTTGAGAAACTTTATAGCTGCTTCCAAAATTTATTGTACTTTTTAAAAGTAGAGACTGTAAGAATTGTGTTGTTATTTTAATTTTTATTAAAAAAAATCATATTTAACATATGTAAAGTGGGTTAATTGTCCTTGAAAATATAGAAAGTTGGTTGCTCCATGACTTTAACATTGTAAAATACTGATAGTCTATCCTAATTCACAGTCTATTATATTCAGTTATCAAATCAAAATAAGTATATTTTTATGTTTACTATATTAGTCTAGTATAATATGAGGGCTGTATATTAGGGAGCATATGGTATAACCCTGCTTTAAGATATTTATCTTTTTGTAAAACAAAAATGAAGTATACCAAAAAATATTAAATTGAGCATTGTTTATTACACAACATTATCCAGTGTAAGCAAATAAGACAATAAGAGAAGGTTTACAATGATTAAAATAGGTCCTTTAGAGTATGAAGGACTTGAGACTGACCAGAGATAATGAGTTGATTTTATAAAAAAATGGTTGTAAGTTGATTGAATATGTTTATAATAGACTGAATATGTTTAAAAATAGATGGATGAGAAGTACAGCACATAAGACAAACATTGGAAAACTGAATATTATCAGAATTGCCACATTAGAGATAATTATACAAATACTGTAGTGGCACAGTGAAACAGGTCATCACCTTTGCCTGTGGAATGGAGTAAGTGTTGTTAGGGAGGACCTCACAGAAAAAGTGAAATTAAACTGAGTTTTAAGAATTGAATAAAAGTCCATTGCTCAAAAGGATGTACATTCTACAGAGAGATAGCACTTACAGTTTTCAAGGCATTAAATGGCATGGCATTTGCTTTAAATATTTTAAGTCACTCAATATAGCTAGAACATGGATTATATGTTGAGAGTGGCAGGAATTAAGGTTGGAGATGGAGGCAGAAGCCAACTCATGGAAGGCCTTATATGCTAAAATCGTTTTATACTATGTCTTGTAAATGATGGAAAGCTCTTAAGGATGGTATTATTATTGTTAATTATTATTGCTTTCTTCCTTGCCTTTCAATAAAGTAACTCTTAAGCCACATTTATAGGCTAGGATTTATGGCTCAAATATCTAAATGTTCTGTTGGTTGTTTCTGTGGTATCCTTTTTGTCACAGTAATCACTGTGATGTCCATTGTGATTTTTCCTTCCCTTTCTTTATAATTAAACTTACATAGCGAGAGAATGTTATTGAATATAAGCACTGTTTGATTACAAAAAATGAGAATGGAGAATACAACCTCAGTGGTACTAAGAAGAACTTCAGTAATCTTAAAGATCTTCTGAATTGCTACCAGATGGAAACTGTTCGCTCGGACAGTATAATTTTCCAGTTTACTAAATGCTGTCCCCCAAAGCCAAAAGGTAAAATAGTTTTCTAGTTATTTTTAAAATACTGGGCTTGGGTGTTGTATATGGTGGGAGATATCTTCGGTACACTGATTTCACAAGAAACAGGAGAGAAAAAGCTCCAAAAACAATGAATTTTTTCCTCATATGTTGTACAAGCATCCTCTAATAGAATTGTTCAGTTTGGTTTGGGTTGTCTATAAGTAACTTAAAGTTGTATAATTCTAAAATTTATTTTAAGAAATAATTTCATAGTATCAATAAGCTACTTATTTATTGAACTGAAAGACCTCACAACCAAATTTTCATGTTATTCTGAAGTAATACTTTCAGATCCTTTTAGAATCTTAATTTCTTTTAAATTATCTTTTAAAGTGAAAATAGTAAGATTAGAAATCTCTTGAGATAACAGGCATATTAAAATTCCTGAAAAATTGTACTAGTTAAGAAAATGATTATAATTTTGCATACATTATAATAACTGGTTAGAGTACATCAAACTTCAATGAAAAAACTCCTAAAATACTTTTCCATGGGAAAATAAAAAGGAACAATAAGAGGCTGTTAAGCATTTCTTTTTTATAGGACACATTTTATTTTATTCCTTTGGAGCAATTTATATTCTCAGTGTGTTTTGATTTTATGTATATTTTTTTCATTCATTCTATCCTTTTTTTAAACAGACAAATCAAACCTTCTAGTCTTCAGAACCAATGGTATTTCTGATGTACCAACCTCACCAACTTTACAAAGGCATAATAATGTGAACCAAATGGTGTTCCACAAAATTAGAAATGAAGATTTGGTATTTGTAAGTCAATAGATGCTGATTATTGTCTTTTTGTCTTTTTAAAACAACTGTTTTTGTCTTTTTAAACAACTCTTCTTCATTTTCTACCCCACATTCATTCACATGACATTTCAGTTCAGTTCAGTTCAGTCGCTCAGTTGTGTCTGACTCTTTATTGTAACCATGTTATAAAAAGTTTATAGCAGTTCAGATACTTTCATTTCCTGTGGAAAATGTGATACCAAATTAGTTAATTATTTTAAGAATGGAATTGTATTCTCTTTTGAGAAATTTAAAAAATATTAAAAATTAAAAGTATTCTTCTGAAAAAGTATCTTAATTCTCAGGTTCTCAAGAAAGTAAGGGAAATTCAAAGAAGGTACTGAAAACAGTAGTAGCACATAAGAGCTGATGTTTGGCCACAGAACATTTTGGGAAATAGGATTATTCTCACGAATCAAGAGAACTAAGAGCTAAAAGCAGTACAAAAAAGGGCCAAGTCTTGAGTTCTATACAAGACAAGGAGTTAAAAGTAAGGCTATCTGTGAATAAAGCCAGGATTCTTAAGTAAATGCATCCTCAGTGAAACAGTATACGGATTATGAAAAATTTATCCACTAGCAAAAAGAGAAAAAGAATGTTGTCTTAGTTGTGCTCTTAAGTTAGGAAAAAGTTCATCTTCAGAATTTGTAATTATAAACTTTTGAATTAAAGTTTATACCACCTGCATGGTTTGAGAAACCCTAAGCCAATAAATTGAAGAACTAAAGAGCCTCTGGATGAAAGTGAAAGAGGAGGGTGAAAAAGTTGGCTTAAAGCTCAACATTCAGAAAACGAAGATCATGGCATCCAGTCCCATCACTTCATGGGAAATAGATGGGGAAACAGTGGAAACAGTGGCTGACTTTATTTGTTGGGGCTCCAAAATCACTGCAGATGGTGTTTGCAGCCATGAAATTAAAAGACGCTTACTTCTTGGAAGGAAAGTTATGACCAACCTAGATAGCATGTTGAAAAGCAGAGACATCACTTTGCCAACAAAGGTCCTTCTCGTCAAGGCTATGGTTTTTCCAGTGGTCATGTATGGATGTAAGAGTTGGACTGTGAAGAAAGCTGAGCACCAAAGAATTGATGCTTTTGAACTGTGGTGTTGGAGAAGATTCTTGAGAGTTCCTTGGACTGCAAGGAGATCCAACTAGTTCATCCTAAAGGAGATCAGTCCTGGGTGTCCATTGGAAGGACTCATGTTGAAGTTGAAACTCCAGTACTTTGGCCACCTGATGTGAAGAGCTGACTCATTGGAAAAGACCCTGATGCTGGGAAGGATTGAAGGCAGGAGGAGAAGGGGACGACAGAGGATGAGATGGTTGGATGGCATCACCGACTCGATGGACATGGGTTTGGGTGGACTCCGGGAGTTGGTGATGGACAGGGAAGCCTGGCGTGCTGCGATTCATGGAGTTACAAAGAGTTGGACTGAGCGACTGAACTGAACTGAACCCAGTAAATTAAGTTAAAATAATAGGTGGTACTCCTTTAGTAACACCTTGTGGTGGTCATCGAAAGCAAATATAAAATCTTTCTGGAAGGATATCCTCTTAATGTAGGCCACCTAAGATTCTCACAGATAAAATGACTCCAAACATGAGCTTTAAGCTGAAAATTTAAAAACATATGGAAAAGTAATCCAGGATTAAGCAAGAATCAGCAGACCAACAAGCATCAAAATTATATCTAAGAGCTTCATATAACAGACTTTTCAGATAGAAGCTATAAAATACACATTTATATGTTTAAACATTAAAAAGGAGTTGAAAACAAGGGAAAAACCCAAGATAGTATCAACATAGCCCAAAAAAATTTGGAGGAAAAAGTATAAAAATGAAAAATATACTCATTGACATTTAAAAAATGGACAAAAAAGCAGATTATTCATAGTTGAAGAGAGAACTACTGAATTGAAAGATCTGAAAATCATTTAAATGCTGCAGATAGGGAGAAAGAAATGGAAATTATGAAAGAAAGCTTAAGGGACATGGAAAGTAGAATGAGAAAGACCAAACTGGTATCTGACTTCCTTAAGGAGACAATAGATAAAATTATTCAGAATTACAAAGATATGAATCTTATGTGAGTAACAAGAAGCAGGGAGTTGCTAGGTAATCTGACTAACATCACAAAAATAATAATAATAGAGTGCAGGCAGCCCTGCTTCAGATTGCAGGCTTTCAGTTATTCTGTAAGGGTATATAAGAAGCACTAGTAATAGTAGTAATAGCTAACACTTAATTGAGCATTTACTTTGTTGTAGACTGCACTAAATGCTATTGTGTATTTTTTCATTTATTGTTCATGACAGTTTTATGGAAAAATAATCCTCATTCTTCAGGTGAAGATACCAAGATAATTGCCGTATAGAAAGATTAAATGGCCTGTAGAAGGTCACACAACTAGTAAGTAGTAATAAAAAACAGGTCAGACATTCTGCATTATCAGGAAAGGCAAGCAAGGAAAGAGACTCACATGCAAATAAATGTAGGTAAACTGACATTATAAAAAGTGTTAAAATTGATAATTATACCTAATTTAGGGCATTTAAGAACAGGGTGAAATCAAATTACACTTTGTTCTTTAATCTTTGTTTTCTGTGTTTTATTACTATGAAGAAGGCAGAATATAATTAATATGGAGTCTCAAATCAAGATTTGGTTTGTAAAGGAAATATTTGCTCATGAATTTTTTTTTAACTCTTGTCATTGGACATATTTCCTAATTCCCACATCTTCTTCCATCCTTACTCATTCTTTCCTTTTTTTTTTTTTGGTTAAAGAATGAAAGCCTTGGCCAAGGAACTTTTACAAAAATTTTTAAAGGTATAAGACGAGAAATAGGAGACTATGGTCAGCTGCATGAAACAGAAGTTCTTTTAAAAGTTCTGGATAAAGCACATAGAAACTATTCAGAGGTTTGTATATTCTTTATATAATTCATGTAGTTTATGATAGTTAAAATATGCTCTCATACACGCAAAACACACTGATGCATGTGGCTTTTCAAATTATAATTTTTAAAAGTACATATATCAAAGACCTTTCTGAGGATGCATTCTGTAGGGGCTAAAAAATAACAGAATTTTTTCATTGTAACTAATTTCCAAACTAATTTTTAAGCATGGTGTTATGTGTTTGATTACATCTTTGCATATATAGTACTAAGGCAGTTGGTTTTAAAGTTGGCTCCCCAGAGCTTCCTAGGTTTCACAGGTTTCCTCTGTAATTTAATCTACTTCTTAAAAAAGTTTGAAAGGCAGTGTACTGAGGAACACTGTGTAGGTGAAATGTGGATGGATACCTCTGGGCATCATCAGAAGATGCTAGCCAGCAGAAATCCTGCTGCCAGTTGCCAGAGTCTTTAGCATAGTAAAATATCACCTAACGTGATGTAACACACATTTATGAACTTAAAATGTCTTAAAAGAAGTCAGTAGAACATAATGTGAAACATACAAGCCAAAGAGTTGTTATAATCCAGAACTCCACAGTGTTGGTGATTGTGATCTTCAACAACCAGAAGTTCTAGGCAAAGTTTAGTTGAGTTAGAATATTATCTGCCAGTCTCCTGACATAGGTGTTAGACTGTTTTATCTGCCAAGTCATCATTCTTAATTCTTTGGGAAGTGTTAACTGAAGCTCCCATCCATGTTTACTGCAGTTGCACATCACTGTCTCTGGTGTACGCAGCTGTATGTATCTCTGTTCTCCACTCTGGTGCTATGGGTCTAAGACTGTTTATCTTGCATCATTCACATTGCCCTGTATCACGATTGCTCTTTCTCATTGCTGTTTCCTTAAACTAAGCTTAAATCAGCGGTTTCTTGGGAATGAACTCTTAACATCAAGGTTGATGGAAGTTACAAATCTAAAGGGACCAAAGCACATTGTAGTCTTGTATATAGTCCTGCTGAGAATAGAAGTGCATTTTTCTAATGGCAGAATATCTTTTTGAACTGTGAATGCTTATAGACATGAAAGGTAATTCTTTTGCAATTTTTACTTTTTTTTTTCTTTTCATTAGTCTTTCTTTGAAGCAGCAAGCATGATGAGCCAGCTTTCTCACAAACATCTGATTTTAAATTATGGAGTATGTGTCTGTGGAGAGGAGAGTAAGTAAAACCACCAGCTTCCTTTCTGTTAATGTTATGTCTTTCAAAACATCCATTTTTATTTATATAGAAAATTTAATTTTAGGATCATAGTTGGATATCAGTATAACTATAACAAATTAAATATTGTTGAAACAGAAAACACTGTATTTCTTTTTTTAATTTATTAATATTTCTGATACTTTTTTATTTAGGGGAAAAGGAGAATATACTTCCTACAAAGTTTGAAAACAGTGTTTTAGAGCATATAATCCCAGTTCTTTTGGTTTTATACTTGCTTCATTGACTCTGTGATGCATTTTTTTCACATTAAAAGTATCTGAATGTGATATAATTGATGGTATTTCATAATTAACAATTTAAAAAATTTTGCAGTCTGTAATAATGGGACATAGGACAGTCAGTGGCATCTATGAAATATATATGTAAGTCTTTGTGTGCCACATAAAGTTTTACTAAGCTCTTGCTCGTTAAAACTCCAAGATCTTTTTTTTTTTTAAATACTAATGTAAATTTCTCCAATAAATTCTTTATTATTGATGTATGGATTATTCTCCAAATTAACCATGGGCAGCAAAACTTTCATAACATTTGTTTTAGTTACCCAGCAAGATCCAAAGGTGACTTTTGTCACCAAAAATTGTTATATACATATGAAAACTAATTTTAATATTAGTTGAAGCAGAGTCATGATTTGAGATTCATTCTATATATAATATTGTGTTTATATATAATTATTTAGACTTCTACCTCTTACTGTTGTGAATAAACTAAAACCCCAAAATGCAGTAGTATATACCTGTTACGCTTTCTTTAAATTATTGTATTTCATGTAATTTAATTTCTTTACCTATAATACTCACATATAACTATAAATATATTTATAAAAGTTTAAAATTATATATTTTTCATTGTATTATACTTTAGCCTTATTATTATTGTATTTTAATGCAGATATTCTGGTTCAGGAATTTGTAAAATTTGGATCACTAGATACATATCTGAAAAAGAATAAAAATTCTATAAATATATTATGGAAACTTGAAGTGGCTAAACAGTTGGCATGGGCCATGCATTTTCTAGTAAGTAGTATATTCTTTTGTCAACTTACTGTTTTACATTATGAAGCAGTGTGAAAGGATCTTGACCTGGGAACAAGAAATAAGGCTATAGATGCTGAGTTATTTAAAATAATCTGTGTCACTTGGGGAAAGGGATTATTTTAGGTGTATATTTATATGAAATAAATTTTGAAATAAGTAGTATTGTCATTCCATCAATCTCTTAGAACTGCTGAAGGGTAATCTGTAGTTTGTGTACCTTGACTTTAAAGAATTGAATGAAAAATTATTTAAAAAAAAGCTATGGACAGCATAAAAATCCTGTAGAAAGTGCCTTGTTACGATATTTGTAGGTAATTGGAAATTATGTCCACTGAGAAAGTGATATTGTCAGAAAAGCAAAATACTAGAGGGTCAGCCAGTAATCAGATTCTTCAGAGTGCACCTACTGAACAGAAACAGTATTTCTTGTGTCAGCTGCTATCTACAATACATACAGTTTAAAATCTCAGATTCATAAAGTGAACTGGCATAAAGCAGTTTTAAAAATATTAATTTTTCGGAGACTTCCCTGGCAGTCCAATGGTTAAGACTTAGCACTTCTAAGCAGGGGGTACAGGTCCAATCTCTGGTCAGGGTGCTAAGATCCCATATGCTGTCGAGTGTGGCAAAAAATAAATTAATAATTCGATAAAATAGCCTGTAAAAATGATAAAAGTAAGTGTTTATTTTATCATGGGTATAGATTATTATTTTGTTTAAAATGTAAAATAGGAAGCACAGTGCTGCTATAAAATTTCCTTTTATTTTCTCAAAGTATACCTCCAAATAATGTTTACTTAATTTTTGTTTTTTAAATCCATTTGGAGGCCCTGGACATACTAAGTGCTCAAAATTTGTGGATTAATATTTCAATGTTTATGCAATTAATTTTAATAGGAAGAAAAAACCCTTATTCATGGGAATGTGTGCGCCAAAAATGTTCTTCTTATCAGAGAAGAAGACAGGAAGACAGGAAATCCTCCTTTCATCAAACTTAGTGATCCTGGCATTAGTATTACAGTTTTGCCAAAAGACAGTAAGTTCTACAGGAATCAAATTTAATTTCATTAACCTTTGCTTGGAAAGAGGCATAAAAGCATGCTGTTAATTTTTCTCAAACACTTTTATTGACATATTCTTGCTTAATAAATTTAGTTACCATTTTCAGCAACCTAAATTATAGTTACATCTTAGACTCTTGTCTATTTCTCCTTTCTTATGTTTCCGAACTGTAAAGTGATTTTTTGAAGCAGGTTTAATCCCTAATTAAGTATGAAATGTCAGGTTTTATCCAATTTTATTGTGGAATTTTTTAATATCATTCTTTGAAATCACAAGTAAATTTTCTAAATTTTTTTCTCTTTAGTCATTAAATAAAAATTTGAGAAGAAATATTTCTAGTTTGAAATTTTTATTTTGTTTCATTATTCAGCTAATTATGCCTTCTTTTACTTTTCTTTTGTGTTGGTAACATCCTTAACAAAATTAAAAATTTCAATCAAAGTGGAGTTTTTTTTTGGTCCAAATAGTGTTGTAATTGTGTTTCATTGAATTAGCTAATTTCTCTAATTGAATGCTCTACATTTAGAATCCAGATTTATCAACTTTTGTACATTGATGCGTGGTTTCTTTTTTGAGCTAATAGTAGTTGAACTCTGTACCTTTATATGACAGTGAGGACAGGGACTATAGGGCAGAAAATGTTTTAGGAATTTAGGTCTGATACTTGGGGATTTTGCCGTTTGGAGCGGAATGTGAAGAGAATATAAATTCGTATGAAGGAGAAAGGACTCTGTACTCTTACATCTCTTAATTATGCACCAGAAATATTCACATTGCTTTACCACAATATACCAAAAGATGCAACAGTTCATCATTCTTATTTATTTATTTACTTATTTACATACCTGTTTACTTATATATATCTATCTTCTATCATTCTGTCTATGCCAGAATACCAGAAGGTAAAGTTAAAGTGTTCCCTCCTTTTGTAAATACCATTTTTCTGATGGGATCAAAGACATCAAAAAATTAACTTGGAAGATTCCATGGTCTGGGCAGAACCTATGTATATCAATATTGTGCCAAGAATATTTTGGTATAATTTAATCATTCGTTTGCCTGTTGGCCCTTGTTTTTCATCTGCAGGTTAGAATAGTCACTACTATTGAGTCATTAGTACAGATTGAAATGATGTTAACATTACCTTTATTGTTTATACATTTTAAAGAAGTAAAAAATATATCAAGAAGCAATTTGGGAAAAAATTTATGGGG
This sequence comes from Budorcas taxicolor, assembly GCF_023091745.1. NCBI lineage: Eukaryota > Metazoa > Chordata > Mammalia > Artiodactyla > Bovidae > Budorcas > Budorcas taxicolor. Next base: position 42,503,164 of record NC_068917.1, on the reverse strand, counting down.
AAAAAATATTGTGAATGCATAGCTATTAGGACAGGGTAGAGAGACCAGGGCAGTAGTTGAAACACTATGGTTTAATGAAAAATTTAGTTGATCCAGGATTCATTGTACAGTAACTAATTCTGTGCTATTAACAAATTGTATAACTTTGGGCAAATTTTTCAGTCATATGGGTCTTAATGTTGGCATTGTTAAAGCTGAGATATTGAATTAGGTGATCTCAAAGGTCCCTTCTGGTCCTTAAGCATGTGTATATGCATGAACATACCCCCTGCCCCAAGCAAATTAAAATGATTTGATTATTCCAATTTGTGTGAAATTATTAACATATATAAGAATTGTTTTATTAAGGGAGTTATTTAAGCATTTTTTTTTTACTATCATTTAAAAGTCCTGCAGGAGAGAATACCATGGGTACCACCTGAATGCATTGAAAATCCTAAAAATCTAAACCTGGCAACAGACAAATGGAGTTTTGGTACCACATTGTGGGAAATCTGTAGTGGAGGAGATAAGCCGCTGAGTGCTTTGGATTCTCAAAGAGTAAGTTTGTATAAACATTGAAGTTGTAATTACTTTGTGATCCCTAATATTTCTTTCACATTATTTGATATTCTTTAGTCCATTTTATGTTAAAAAAGGTTGATAACGGCATTTATAATTTATTCTTAACATGTGGTTCTTTAATTATAGAAACTACAATTTTATGAAGATAGGCACCAGCTTCCTGCACCAAAGTGGACAGAATTAGCAAATCTTATTAATAATTGCATGGATTATGAACCAGATTTTAGACCTTCTTTCAGAGCCATTATAAGAGATCTTAATAGTTTGTTTACTCCAGGTATGTACTGTTGGAGAATCTTAATGATGTATTTAATAAATCCTTACTAATTTTGTAATCCCCCTCTGGGAAGTTCCCTGATGTCTTTTAGACCCTCTTAATTTCTTACATTCATATGACTTTTTCTACCTTATACGTATTCTAGTCTCATTGATTGTGAAGTATTTTCATAAAAGGCTTTTACCCTTTAATAACCTCACTTTAGTTTGCTAGTTAATGAATATTACACTGAGAAGCTTATTTGATTTTTTGTAAACAATTCTTTGTTTTTTAAACTAGCTCTCACATATGGCTGATTAATTTTCTAAACATGAAGTAGATTTTTGTTTGTCCTCTCCTCCTTAAAAAACTTAGCTAAATATACATGTGTCTGACCCATAAATGTTTTCTGTTCCAATACTACTTGCTCTTCTTGCCACAAAAATCGGCATACAAACTTACTTTATAAATACTAAAACTGCCTATTTTGGAAAGTATTCGTTTATCCTTTGCAAAAATCTTTACCAAAAACCTGTCCAATTATGAGTTATAATTCAAGGCTTCCATTAACAATCTAAATGTTTAGAGTTGCCTTGTATCAATTTGTATTTAGTGTTTCTAACTCATTATGATTATTTTGGTCAGCCTGAATAAGAATAATTTTAACCCAGAGAGTGGATTTGCCAGATTATGGTAGAAATGTTATTTATTTCTCCAGATTATGAACTATTAACAGAAAATGACATGTTACCAAATATGAGAATAGGTGCCCTAGGATTTTCTGGTGCTTTTGAAGACCGAGACCCTACACAATTTGAAGAAAGACACTTGAAATTTCTACAGCAACTTGGCAAGGTAAGGTGTCAGAAGATTTTTAAATAATTGAAGTGTAATCACAAAACATTTTATTTAGGGGAGAAAAGACTTTTCTCTAAAGTTCACTTTCCACAGAGTTTTGGAGTGTTTGTATAACCAGCAAGTACCTACTATATAAAAACTCTGCTCAATATTTTATAACAACCTAAACGAGAAAAGAATTGGAAAAAAGAACAAGTACGTGTATATATATAACTGAATCACTTTGCTCTACAGCTAAAACTAGCACAGCATTATTAATCAACTATACTTCAGTATAAAATAAAAAGTTTTTTAAAAAAGGTGTTTGTGGAAAAAAGGTTTAGTTTTCAGGTTTTGGGGAAATGCTGTTTTAAATAGCTGTCTTTACTGAAAATTTTGTTGGAACCTTTAACATGTACTGTGCATTGAACATTTTCAAGAGGAGGATAAATTAAGCTATATTTTTCCCAATTAATTTGACCATGATATTCTTTCTTGGTAGAGGGCACTTTAGTTATGAGATAGAGAAAAGAACAATTAATAAGCCTTTCCACCAGCCTCCTTTTTTAGTCACCTAAGGAAGAAATAATTAATCTGATTGCTCATTCAGAGTGCAGATGTTGACTAGAGAAGGCATGTTTACTAGCAGACAGTTTCTCTCTTCTGAAAGGTCACACAGTCAGGCATAGCCTACACATTAGGCTGGTAAAAAAGTTATTGTAGTTTCAGACTGTGGATTTTAAGCCATTGTAACTAGGCTCTAACACATCTTTATTAATCAAAATAGGAACCATTGCAGTCAGCACATTTTTGCCAATGAGAAATAAGTTTGTTTATTCCTGTAGCATAAAAATCTGTGTTTCAGGATTCGACTGACTTTTGGAATGCATTTTCCATGCAAAAAATCCTTGAGATGCTTGAAGAAGTGGTAGTCAGTTGGCGAGAGGTCAGCTGAATGTGGAGAATGAGGCAGAACTTCGTAGTGCGGTTCATTCAGCTTTTGAAGCATTCGTTGTGTCGTGTGTGGTTGAGTGTTATCATGGAGAAGAATTGGGGTTCTTTCTGTTGAGTAGTGCTGGCTTCAAGCATTGCAGTTTTATGTACATCTCATCGATTTGTTGGGCATACTTCTCAGATGGAATGGTTTTGCCAGGGTTCAGAAAACTATAGTGGATCAGACAGGCAGCAGATCACCAAACAGTGATCATGACCTTTTTTGTCAAAACCTTTTACCAAACCTCCCAAAGTTTGGCTTTGGGAAGTGCTTTGGAGCTTCTTCTCAGTCCAGCCACTGAGCTGGTTGTCACTGGTTGTATAGAATACACTTTTCATTGCATGTCACAGTCAGATCGTTTTCATTGTTGCATAGAATAAGAGAAGACAACACGTCAAAGTGATGATTTTTTTGATTTGTGGTTAGCTCATGAGGCACCCAGCTTTTTCACTTTTCCAGTTTGCTTCAAATGTTGAATGACCATAGAATGTTCTTTGGCAACTTTTTGTGTAGTTGTAAGAGGATCAGCTTTAATGATCCTCTGAATTGGTCGTTGTCAACTTCCGATGGCCAGCCACTGTGCTTCTCATCTTCAAGACTCAACTCCTTTGCACAACTTCTTGAACCACCACTGCACTATACATTTGTTAGCAGTTCCTGGGCCAAATGCATTGTTGATGTTGCGAATTGTCTTCTCTGCTTTATGACCTATTTTGAATTGCTCACATTTGTTTTTTGTCTAACATCATTTTCCTAGTCTAAAATAAATATAAAATAAACGGCAAGTAATAAGTCACTAGCAAAATGCCATAAAGCGAGAAATGTGCATTAAAATGATGTATAACATAATCACATTTGTTTAAGAATGTATTCCAATATCAAACAGCAGAGTTCAATGCAAAACCACAATTACTTTTGCCCCAACCTATATTTTAAGTAAGATAGAAAAGGCTTACTTCTTAGTAGGTCCAATCCATAGTGGTAAGCCCTCATTCTTCCTCTAAGCTTGGTAGTATAGGGTTCTGAACCATGTGACCTTGTGAACTGGATTTTTGGCATGGATGCAATGTGAAGGCCTCACTTAGGTATTGAATCTAAACTAAATGTTCTGATCCAGTTTTGCTAGAGCTAAACATCGGGGGTTATATTATACATTGGCTTAGTTTTATTAATACTTTGATGTCATCCTTTGTAAAATATTCTTGAAAATGTTTCAGAGAGTGTAGCAATGACAAAAATAAGTCTAGGTATTTGGTATATTCATTATGTATTGCTGTGCAACAAATTACCCTAAAACTTAACAGCTGGGAAAAAAAAACAAAACAAAACATTTATTAGGTGAGTCAGGAATCTGGGAGCAACTTAGCTGGATGATTCTAGTGCAGGGTCTCTCAAAAGACTGCAACCAAGGTGTCAGCCAGGTCTTGCAGTTTCATTTGAAAGCTTAACTAGGGAAAGACTTACTTTCAGGCTTGTCACATGGCTATTGATAGGCCTCAGAATATCTGCTTCCTAGCTCACTTACATGGGCCTCTCCACAGGCTGCCTCACAACATGGGAGCTGAGAGCAAACACCCAAGATCAAAGCCATAGTCTTTTTATATCCTTATCTCAGGCATGGCATCTTCTCACTCTTGCCATATTCTGTTCACTGTCAGTTCAGTTCGGTTGCTCAGTTGTGTCCAACTCTATGTGACCCCAGGGACTGCAGCACGCCAGGCTTCCCTGTCCATCACCAACTCCCAGAGCTTGCTCAAACTCATGTCCATCGATTCGGTGATGCCATTTAGCCATCTTATCCTTTGTCGTCCCCTTCTCCTCCTGCCTTCAGTCTTTCACTCTCTTTCACTTTCAGTCAGTGTTTACTATAAATGAGTTTATAGCCTACACTCAAAGGAAGGGGATTTTAAAAGAGCTTGAATATCAGAATGTAGAGAATATTGGGAGATAATCACAGAAGCTACCAATGACACAGCATGACCTTGGCTTAAGCAGCAGACACTTTTTTTCCTCAAAGTTCTTGAGATAAGTCTTAAGATCAAGGTTCCAGTAGGGTTCAATTTCTGGTGAAGGCTCTCTTCTTAGCTTGCCACATGGCAACTTTCTCACTGTGTCCTCATGCGGCAGACAGCACTGGTGTCTCTTCCTTTTCTTGTAATGGCACTAGCCTTACAGGATGAAGGCCTCACTCTTGTGACCTTATTTAACCTTTATTACCTCTTCAGAGGCCCTTTCTTCACCACGTTGGGGTTAGGGCTTTATCATACAAATTTGAGGGGATGGGACATGGACATTCAGTCCATACTACTACTACTACTAAGTTGCTTCAGTCGTGTCCGACTCTGTGTGACCCCATAGATGGCAGCCCACCAGGCTCCGCCGTCCCTGGGATTCTCCAGGCAAGAATACTGGAATGGGTTGCCATTTCCTTCTCCAATGCATGAAAGTGAAAAGTGAAAGTGAAGTCGCTCAGTCGTCTCTGACTCTTAGGGACCCCATGGACTGCAGCCCACCAGGCTCCTCCGTCCATAACAGACCCTTATTCCATACAGCTCACTGACAGTGATATCAAAGTCTATATTGTGAAAAAGAAAAGTTCTTCCTAGAAGTTAGTGACAGAAATTTAGAAATTCCCTGGCATGTCCTTTGGCTTATCTTAAAAAATAATGTTTATGATTTGTTATAATGCCTTTTTGAAGTTGTTTATATTTAAGCCTCTAATTCCTTTTGGAGAAATTAAATATTTAGGCTTACTACACACCTACTAAAATATTGTCTCCTTTTTCTGAAAGTTATTTAATGTGAGTTTAGAGATACATCTTCTAATTCTAGCTGCTGAAATTGACTGTATAATCAGAATCAGTAATTTTTCTAGAAAACTTGAGATTTCTATCTTAATGTGATATGTGTTGTTTAAGGGTAATTTTGGGAGTGTGGAGATGTGCCGGTATGACCCTCTACAAGACAATACTGGGGAGGTGGTGGCTGTGAAAAAGCTCCAGCACAGTACTGAAGAGCACCTCAGAGACTTTGAAAGAGAAATTGAAATCCTTAAATCCTTGCAGCATGACAACATTGTAAAGTACAAAGGAGTCTGCTACAGTGCTGGTATGTTGCCCGTTGATACTTTTTTTGAATTTAGGATATGTGTCTTTGGCATAGTGGGTAATAGAAACATATGATGTCTCAAGATCTGGACTTAAAATATTCCAGTGCCCAGAGAAGGAAACATTCTGTATGACTGGAGATTGTGTTTGGTGTTGGTGGGCTGTAACAGCAGGAAATCTTTGATTACTTGGCTGATCATTCTTTTCACTGAGGATGATGGTTACCATTTTTGCTTTAGCATACCAAGGGAATGTCATTTCTAAAGAAATTGTTCATATTTTCTGTGAAAATACTGTTTTTTTATTAGATCCTTTTTATTCAGTATAGATGAAGAGAAAGTAAGTTTTCTCATCAGCTTATTTTGATTTGCATAAATGGTTACAGGAGATTAAAACATAAGTATTTCTAAAACTTTCTGTTCAGACCATTTTGATTCAGAAAGTTAGTGTTCCTAACTACCACGTGACCTTTAATTTATAATCAGATTTTGTCATCTTAGACTCAGATTTTATATCTCTTTAGGTCATTCATACACAGTTATCTTATATTAGTTCATCAATAAAACATGACAGAATAAAACATTACGTTCTCATTTGTGTGTTAATAGGCCGGCATAATCTAAGATTAATTATGGAGTATTTACCATATGGAAGTTTACGAGACTATCTCCAAAAACATAAAGAACGGATAGATCATAAAAAACTTCTGCAGTATACATCTCAGATATGCAAGGTACCTAATATCCTGGCTATTTGTTCTAAATGAAGAGAGTTTGTGCTTAGTTGCTCAGTCATGTCTGACTATTTTGCGACCCCATGGACTATAGCCCGCCAGACTCCTTTGTTCATGGGTTTCTCTAGGCAAGAATATTGGAGTGGGTGGCCATTCCCTTCTCCAGGGAATCTTCCTGACCCAAGGATTGGACCCACGTCTCCTGTATCACAGGTGGATTCTTTACCATCTGAGCCACCAGGGAAGCCCAAATAAAGAGCATACGTTGAAGTAATTATTAAGAAATAATATATTTTTTTCTGTTTTCTCTAGAATTTTCCTTAGATAATTAAGGGAGTAGGTAAGCAGAAGACTAAATTGTTTACGTTTATAAAGCTGGCTGAAAGAAAAATGTTATTTTATCCATAGGGCATGGAATATCTTGGTACAAAAAGGTATATCCACAGGGATCTGGCAACAAGGAATATATTAGTGGAGAATGAAAACAGAGTTAAAATAGGAGATTTTGGATTAACCAAAGTCTTGCCACAAGACAAAGAGTACTACAAAGTGAAAGAGCCTGGTGAAAGTCCCATATTCTGGTGAGTATGTAATCTGTTTTGATGTTAATTTTTATATGTGGTGTAAGATAATGGTGTAATTTCCTTCTTTTGCATGTATCTGTGCAGTTTTCTCAACACCATTTATTGGAGAACTGTCCTTTCTCCATGCTACCTCCAGCTTTGTTCTTCTTTATCAAGGTTTTTCCCTTTCTCAAAGGATCTTTGTAGTTTCATACAAATTTTAGATTTTTTTCTAGTTCTGTGAAATTTTGATAAGAATTGCATTAGATCTGTAGATTGCTTTGAGTGCTGCTGTTGTTGTTCAGTAGCCACGTTGTGTCTGACTCTTTGCTACCCCATGGACTGTAGCACACCAGGCTTCCCTGTCCTTCACCATCTCCCGGAGTTTGCCCAGATTCATGTCGATTGTATCGGTGATGCCATCCAGCTATCTCATCCTCTGATGCCCTGTTCTCCTTCTGCCCTCAATCTTTCCTAGCTTCAGGGACTTTTCCAATGAGTCAGCTGTTCGCATCAGGTGACCAAAACACTAGAGCTTCAGCTTCAGCCTCAGTCCTTCCAGTGAGTATTCAAAGCTGATTGACTGATTTTGATCTCTTTGCTTTAAGATTGACTGGCTTGGTCTCCTTGCTGTCCACAAGACTCTCAAGAGTCTTCTCCAGCACCACAGTTTGAAAGCATCAATTCTTTGGTGCTCTACCTTCCTTATGGTCCAGTTCTCACATCCATACATGACTACTGGAAAGACCATAGCCTTGACTGTACGGACCTTAGTCAGCAAACTGATGTCCTTCCTTTTGAATATACTGTCTAGGTTTGTTATAGCTTTCTTCCAAGAAGCAAGCATCCGCTGATTTCATGGCTGCAGTCACCATCTGCAGTGATTTTAGAGCCCAAGAAGAGGAAATCTGTCACTGCTTCCACCTTTTCCCCTTCTCTATTTGCCATGAAGTAATGAGATCAGATGCTGTGATCTTGGTTTTGTAATATTGAGTTTTAAGCCAGCTTTTTCATTCTCCTTTTTAGAGGTTCTTTAGTTCCTCTTTGCTTTCTGCACTAAAGTGGTATCATCTGCATATCTGAAGTTGTTGATATTTCTCCCAGCAATCTTGATTACAGCTTGTAACTCATCCTCCATGGGGTCGCAAAGAGTTGGCCACGACTGAACGACTAACACTAACTTACCAGCATGGGAAATGAGTGCAATCGTCTGGTAGTTTGAGCATTCTTTAGTACTCTGCTTCTTGGGAACTGGGATGAAGATCAACTTTTTCCTGTCCTGTGGCCACTGCTGAGTTTTTCAAAGTTGCTGACATATTGAGTGCAGAATTTTAATAGTTACCTAGGTTGGTCATAGCTTTTCTTCCAAAGAGCAAGCATCTTTTAATACCGTGGCTGCAGTCACCATCCAGTGATTTTGGAGCCTAAGAAAATAAAATCTGTCACTGTTTCCATTGTTTCACCATCTATTTGCCGTGAAGTGATGGGACCAGATGCCATGATCTTAGTTTTTTGAATGTTGAATTTTAAACCAGCTTTTTACTCTCCTCTTTCACCTTCATCAAGAGGCTCTTCAGTTCCTCTTCACTTTCTGCCATTTCAGTCTTTATTTCTGCCCTCATTTCTGTTATTTCCTTCCTTCTAATAACTTTGGACTTTGATCTTCTTTTTCTAGTTACTTGAGGTGTAAATTCAGATTGTTTGTGAGATTTTTCTTGTTTCTTGAGGTAGGCCTGTATTGTTATGAGCTTCCTTCCTAGAACTACTTTTGGTGCATTCAGTAGATTTTGGTATGGTTTATTTCTGTTTTCATTTGTCTTTGGATTTTATTTTTCTCCTTTGATTTCTTCATTGACCTATTAATTGTTTAGTAGCATGTTGTTTATTTTTAAAATTTTATGTCTGTTCTTTTGGGCTGCACTGGATCTTTGTTGCTGTGCACCGGCTTTCTCTAGCTGTGGCTAGCAGGGGCTGTTTTCTAATTGCAGTGCCCTGGCTTCTGTTGTGGTGGCTTCTCTTGTTGGATAGCATGGGCTCTAGGGTGTTCAGGCTTCAGTAGTTGTACAGGGGCTCAGCAGCTGCAGCTTGTAGGCTGTAGAGCGTGGACTCAGTAGTTGGGGCACATGGGCCTAGTTGTCCCATGGCATATGCAGTCTTCCCAGATGAGGAATTGAACCAATGTTGCCTGTATTGCAAGGTGGGTTCTTAACCACTGCACCACCAGGGAAGCCCCAGCATGCTGTTTAATCTTCATATTTTTGTGGTTTTCCAATTTTCTTATCGTGATCTTTAATTTCATACCATTATAGTTGGAAAGATGGTTGATATGATTTCAGTCTTCTTGAATTATTGAGGCAACTTGTGGCTTAATATGTGATCTATCTTGGAATGTTCCATGTGCATCTTAGAAGAATGAGTATTCTGTACATACCTTTGAACTCCATCTCACCTAATATGTCATTTAAGGCCAGCTGTTTCCTTACTGATTTTTCTGTGAATGATCTATCCACTGCTTTAAGTAGGGTGTTAAAGTCCCCTACTGTTCTTATTGTATTGCTTTTAATTTCTCCCTTTAGGTCTGATAATATTTGCTTTATATATTTTGGTGCTCCTATGTATGTATAAATGTGTATTTATAAATATATTTTCCTTCCATCTAGTCTGTGTGTGTCTTTGCTTCTGAAATGAATCTCTTTTATGTATACATAGATATATACACAGATGATGCAATTTTATGTACATACACATACAATGGAATACTACTTAGCCTTAAAAAATAATGAAATTTTGTCATTTGCAACAACATGGATGAATTTAGAGGGTCAGACAGAGAAAGATAAATACTGTATGATATCATGTGTATTTGGAATCAAAAATACAACAAACTAGAGAATATAACAAAAAAAGAAGCAGACTCACAGATACAGAGAGTAAACTAGTGGTTACAAGTAGGGAAGGGCATTATGGGGGTGGCCGAATGGGAGGTACAAACTGTTGGATGTAAGATAGGTTACAGGGATATATTTGTTCAACATGGAGAATATAGCTAATATTTTGTACCAACTGTAAATGGTATAAACCTTTAAAAATCATATAAAAATTAAAAAAAAAATCAGGTGCAAAAAAGGTGTATTAAACCAACATTAAAGAAACTTGCAAAAATGTAAAACATAATACTCTAAATACAATATTTGTTGTTTTGGAAAATAGTTATTTTTTATAAAAATATTATTTATGCTAGTGTTACTGGGTTTATTGTTATTTTTAATGATACCTTTATGTCTCCTTGGTTTTGAAATCTAATATGGTAAATATTAGTAGATACAACCCATATAAACAAAAGCTTTGGGGGCACATCAGTAATTTTTTAGTGTATAGGGGACTTCACACCAGAACTGGAGGTATAGAGGATGCATTGTATTAAGGAGAGGCTAACAGCAGAGAGGACTAGACAACTTTCTCAGGTATCTAGGTCATTGATTTTGAAACCCTTTGTGCATATATACCCATTGAAAGAATCATCAAAAGCTATATTCTTTATGAAACATTTAAAAATTTTATATGGTTGTAAATATTTTGTAAAGTATTATAAATAATGACATTAATACAAGGTGTATCAATCCTTTAGAGGTATACAGTGAAATCCAAATGCCACAGCAACTTGATACAGATTGTCACGGGTTGCCATTTCCTTCTCCAGGGGATCTTCCCGACCCAGGGATCAAACCTGGGTCTCCCGCATTGTAGGCAGACGCTTTACCATCTGAGCTACCAGGGAAGCTCATCAAAAGCTATATTCTTTATGAAACATTTTAAAATTTTATATGGTTGTAAATATTTTGTAAAGTATTATAAATAATGATATTAATACAAGGTATGTCAATCCTTTAGAGGTGTACAGTGAAATCCAAATGCCACAGTAATTCGATACAGATTGTCACCACTTAAAAAGGTATAGGAAGAGACTTTCTTTTTGATAGAAACTTTGTTATTCCTTTTTCTCTTTAAAATTATGTTTACACCACCCTTCTCAGAATTCTGCTTAATGTATTTTATTTTGCACTTGGAATATATCTTGATAATCTCCTTTGTAACCAAAATACATATATAAATTGAATTAATTTTAAATTTCCTGTGACCACAAAACTATCATGTTTTTTTTTTTTTTTTTCTTCTGGATTGAACTATCATTGAAGTTACTGTCAGGGTGCAATTTCCAATGCAATATAAATGAACTATTAATTTGGATTAGTAATTTGACTAGTTCTTTAAAAATCCCCCTCCAACTAGTCCATACAGCCTTAGATAAATATTATTTACTTGTATAATGGGACCAGATTCAACATAAATTTCAAGTTTATTTTTGTTTTTGTAAACACAGAGAAAACTTTTTTGTATAAATGAGATGGGAATGGAAGAAGTTTTGTTATAACAGTGTCATTCATGTTTGTGACTTGTGATAAGCAAAACAGTATACAGTGATCTACCAATAGAATTTGTTAGCTGGCAATTTCATTAGATCCATTCTGTTTTCAATTTCATAGAAAACAAAGAATTAAACCCACTTGATTTTCAAAAGTGGATTTACTACCCAGTCATTAGGGTCTTTAATTTTCTCAGTTTCTGGGAAGCATGCCAAAAATTTTTTTTCAAATTAATTCAAATCATGGTATTACTCTCATGTAGAGGCATCTTATTTATACATTTATAAAAAGTTAAAAAACAGAATATTAATTTTGCTACAGTATTTTAAATAATGTTTTATCATTTTTAAATACATGATTTAAATATGGCAATCCCTTGCGCTGTCTCAAAGATTGAGTCACTTAATGAAGAATGTCCTTCATTCAATCTGCTTAGCAATACCAGGCCTCATAAACAAATACACTTATTTTCCGACAGAAAAAACTTTAGTTCATTTTTCAGTTCAAGTAATTAATGTTATGAAATACTGTTTTTAAAAAAATCATTATAAACTATAGAACACATGTGCAGAGAGACAAGTTTACAATGAAGCCTAACAAGGCATATCTATCAGAGTTCCTTCCTTTTGAGATTCTTTCTTTTCTAATTTTAAATATTCACTTTCATACCTAACTTTATATTCTTATCATAAAGAAAGCCCCTAAAGCTTTGGGTCCTGTATTTCTTCCTGAATATCTGGAAAGATTAGTCACAAAGGAAGTCAGGATAAGCTTATGTGCTTGCGTGCATGCTAAGTCGCGTCAGTTGTGTCCGACTCTTTGCGACCTCATGGACTATAGCCTTCCTCTCCAGAGGAGGACTGCAGGCTCCTCCGTCTGTGGGATCCTCCAGGTGAGGTTAGTGGAGTGGGTTGCCGTGCCCTCCTCCAGGGCAGGATAAGCTTAAGATGATGTATATTTAGTACAATTAATTTCATTATTAAACAATTAAGATAAACCACTTCTCATTACTTAATTTCCTAATACAGAATACAGAATAAAATATCATTAAGATTATGTTTTATGAGGTAAAGCATATGGTAAAAGGCCTATTACTCCTTCAGCAAATAAATGTTTTAGGGAAATTGAATTCTGATGTTTGACTTTGTGCTGCTCAGTCGTGTCAACTCTTTGCAACCTGTAGACTGTAATTCACCAGGGATTTTCCAGGCAAGAATACTGGAGTGAGTTTCCATTTCCTTCTCCAGCACTTCCCCACCCAGTGATCCAGCCCATGTCTCTTGCATCTCCTGCATTGATAGGTGAATTCTTTACCAGTATTGCCACCTGGGAAGCCTGATGTTTGACTTTGGGGATTCACTAATAAGAAGCTTGTATAAAAATCAGAAACCATATCATTGTCATCATGATCAAGATTTTATGTATTTAATGAAAAAGAAAGCTATATACTGCTAGAAACTAATCAGATAGCATATTGTTTTATTTTCATAGTAGCAAGTAAAAATACTAAGTTTTATATAAGTAAATGAGGTCAACTAATTTTTACATAAATATTTCAGAAGGAGTTGATAGAATATATTTTACTTATTGAAAAGTAAACACTAAATCTAAAGTTTGAAAGAAATCATAATTTTTATCCATAGGATTTAGCCACCATATTTTTAAAAATATGTAATTTCATTTAAAAGAATCATTGTCATCTATATTGCTTTTATTGTTCAAAAGTGTTGTTTAGCTTACAGCTTGCCCTGTAGGTTTGTATTAAGAAGAACTAAGGGAAAATGCTTCTGGAAATTTTTTTTTAAATTTATTTATTTTAATTGGAGGCTAATTACATTACATTATTTTATTGCTTTTGCCATACATCAACATTAATCCGCCACGGGTGTACATGTGTTCCCAATCCTGAACCCCCCTCCTCCCTCCCTCCCCATACCATCCCTCTGGGTCATCCCAGTGCACCAGCCCCAAGCATCCTGTATCCTGCATCGAACCTAGACTGGCAATTCGTTTCTTATATGATATTATACATGTTTCAATGCCATTCTCCCAAATCATCCTACCCTCTCCCTCTCCCACAGAGTCCAAAAGACTGTTCTATACATCTGTGTCTCTTTTGCTGTCTCGCATACAGGGTTATCGTTACCATCTTTCTAAATTCCATATATATGCATTAGTATACCATATTGGTGTTTTTCTTTCTGGCTTACTTCACTCTGTATAATCAGCTCCAGTTTCATCCACCTCATTAGAACTGATTCAAGTGTATTCTTTTTAATGGCTGAGTATTACTCCATTGTGTATATGTACCACAGCTTTCTTATCCATTCATCTGCTGATGGACACCTAGGTTGCTTCCATGTCCTGGCTATTATAAACAGTGCTGCGATGAACATTGGAGTACACGTGTCTCTTTCAGTTCTGGTTTCCTCAGTGTGTATGCCCAGCAGTGGGATTGCTGGGTCATAAGGCAGTTCTATTTCCAGTTTTTTAAGGAATCTCCACACTGTTCTCCATAGTGGCTGTACTAGTTTGCATTCCCACCAACAGTGTAAGAGGGTTCCCTTTTCTCCATACCCTCTCCAGCATTTATTGTTTGTAGACTTTTGGATCACAGCCATTCTGACCAGGGTGAGATGGTACCTCATTGTGGTTTTGATTCGCATTTCTGTGATAATGAGTGAGGTTGAGCATCTTTTCATGTGTTTTTTAGTCATCTGTATGTCTTCTTTGGAGAAATGTCTATTTAGTTCTTTGGCCCATTTTTTGATTGGGTCGTTTATTTTTCTGGAATTGAGCTGCAGGAGTTGCTTGTATATTTTTGAGATTAGTTGTTTGTCAGTTGCTTCATTTGCTATTATTTTCTCCCATTCTGAAGGCTGTCTTTTCACCTTGCTTATAGTTTCCTTTGTTGTGCAGAAGCTTTTAATTTTAATTAGGTCCCATTTGTTTATTTTTGCTTTTATTTCCAGTATTCTGGGAGGTTGGTCATAAAGGATCCTGCTGTGATTTATGTCAGAGAGTGTTTTGCCTATCTTCTCCTCTAGGAGTTTTGTATATAGATCAATGGAACAAAATAGAAAGCCCAGAGATAAATCCATACACCTATGGACGCCTTATCTTCAACAAAGGAGGCAAGAATATACAATGGATTAAAGACAGTCTCTTTAACAAGTGGTGCTGGGAAAACTGGTAAACCACTTGTAAAAGAATGAAACTAGAACACTTTCTCGGAGAAGACAATGGCACCCCACTCCAGTACTCTTGCCTGGAAAATCCCATGGATGGAGGAGCCTGGTCGGCTGCAGTCCATGGGGTCGTTAAGAGTCGGACACGACTGAGCGACTTCACGTTCACTTTTCACTTTCATGCATTGGAGAAGGAAATGGCAGCCCACTACAGTATTCTTGCCTGGAGAATCCCAGGGACCGGGGAGCCTGGCAGGCTGCCGTCTATGGAGTCGCACAGAGTCAGACACGACTGCAGCGACTTAGCAGCAGCAGAACACTTTCTAACACCATACACAAAAATAAACTCAAAATGGATTAAAGATCTAAACGTAAGACCAGAAACTATAAAACTCCTTGAGATTTTTTTTTTTTAATTATTAAAGCAGGTTTTGAATTAATGGCAAATCCTTCTACTGTTCTTGCTATAGAGCCCCTTGGAAAATATGTGTATGTTTTTCTGCTTACTCCTCACCTGGTTTGAAGATCTCTGTACTAGTTATGAGATAAAGATCTAACCGAAGACTGTAATGGCAGTATTGAATTGGAAGGCTGATTGGAGACATATCTAAGACATACTAAAGAAACTTAGTGACTCAGTCGACTTTGGAGTGAGAGATGAGTCAAATATAATTCTTAAGATTTTCAGTTTAGGGAGTTGGATAGATTTTATGCCATTCATGGATTGCACAGAGAAAGCAAAACAATCTTGAACAGATGGGCTGGATTTCTTTTTGCCTATGGAACTTTAATGTGTAAATTTTCAGTAAGTCTGAAACACAAGAGAAATGTCAAAGATAAAGTGGCTGTAAATTTGGGAGACCTTAGTGTGTAAGTGGATGATACTATCTAAGGGAAATTTTTTGAAAGAGAGGAAAAGCTCTGATGATGGAACTTGGGGGAAACCCAACTTTAGAGAATGGAGAAAAGGAGGGAGCGTGCTGGGGAAATGCCATTAAAAATGAATCTCCTCGCAACCCAGAAAGCCTCTCCCCCAAAACAGAAAGAAAACAGTCCATTACTGAGTAAACATTAATCCAGAAAGTAATGTGCATCATAAGCAGTCTGCTAAGAGATTGCAAAAAAACAGAAAAAAATCTCACTCTTGGATATGGCCAAGCCAGTTCAACTCATTCCATATATGTTCTCAGGATAAACAGTAACTAGTCCTCAAGTAAGAGGACTCTACAGCATCATCTGTCACACATAAGTTCATCCTAAATTCACTTAGTAATAGGAGTGCCATTTGTGTTAGCTAATTGGCTTTATCCAAAGGAAAAATAAACTTCTCATATCTTTATGATAGGAGATAGTTTTGAAACTTGCAGGAGGTACCAGCCCAAGTTAGGCTCCTGCCCTCCCACTTAAACTGGGATGTAGGGGCATGATCTTCCTTGGTAACTGCATTCTGAAGAGGTGGTTTCCAGGTTCTTGAGAAAGACATTGCTATATGTAAACCTGGGAAGAGGCTTTTAAGCAAAAGCTTTTAAAAAGATTTTTACATATATTTCAAAGAGAGAATTCACAATTCTCAATTTTCTAAAGTTAATGAGAGAGTCTTTCCCCTCCTTTTCTACGTGGGCTTCTTTTTCCCTTTGTATTTATCCTTACCAATGTAATGTGAAAATGAAGGGAGAAATTAGAGTGCTTTCATGAAAGCCAAAGTAAGAGAATATTTTGCAAAGGTTGAGGGAGTAGTACTCCTCTTCAAGGAGGTTATATTCCATTTGTGCGATAAACTAACATAACCAAATATGTAAATTTTTAAAATAAATATAAAAATAATAGAGCATTACATGGTTAATGGTGTAGTATAGACTGAAAGTACTATAGAAATTCAGTAGCATGAGGTCATTAAGACCTTAAGTAGTTAGAGAAGGATTTCTGGAAGTGAGGAACTTGGGGGAAACTGAAGGAGAGAAGGAGATTTTGAAGGAGAGGTTCAGTTTATATAATTCATATTTTAAATCTCAGTTTAAAACAGATCTTGCGTTATTCTCTATAATGAATATAAACAGAATATAAATGTTGTAGACTATGATGTTCATAATCCATTGGCCAAAATTCTCCCTTGGGTAGTGTTAATACTTGAGGGAAAGGATGACACCACTTTCCCCTGTGACTTTCTATTTTCTATATTCCCTCTTATAATCACCCCCTTTCAGATTAACAGTTATTTGTTTTATATGTTAATAGCTTCAAGTCTTCTCCAGCTTAAAAGGCACTCTTTTCTCTATGATACTTGCATGCGTGCCAAGTGACTTCAGTTGTGTCTGACTCTGTTTGATATTATGGACTGCAGCCTGCCCGGCTCCTCTGTCCATGGGATTCTCCGAGCAAAAATACTGGAGTGGATTGCCATGTCCTCCTCCAGGGAATCTTCCCAACTCAGGGATAAGACCCTAGTCTCCTGCGTTGCAGGCAGATCCTTTACCATCTGAGCCACCAGGGACGCCTCCCTAGGATATTTACCTGGATTCATTTTCATTTTAAGCTTAACTTGTAAAGATCAGGTTTTTTGTTTTTTGTTTTCCATTTCTTTGAAAGTACTGTGCAATTAACCCTGGTGTTAAGGAGACAAAATTAAATCTTTTTTTTTTTGGCTTTTAGTTATCTTTGTGTGTTGTGGTTCCCAAGACCACCCTCAGGTTTGATCATTCACTGGAAGGACTCATAGGACTCAGCATACAGTCATAAGCATGACTATGACTCTCACAGAGGAAGGATGGAAAGGAAAATCAGCAAAAGGAAAAAACTTTGTGGCGATGCCTGGAGGAAACCAAGCACATGTTTTCAAGTATCCTCTCCCAGTAAAGTCAAATGGGACACACTTAATTCCCCCAGCAATAAATTCTGACTACATGTGTGAAATGTCATCTACTAAGGAAGCTTAATAGAGACTCAGTGCCCACAGTTTTTATTGGAACTGACCCATGTAGATATTTCTGTCTGGCATATACCAAAACTCTAGACTCATATTGTCTACGGAAATGGTTTAGGTGCAGTAAGCCACTTCTGTCATTTAGGGAATTGTGGAAACCCTCCTGAATCTAACATCCCAGGTACCAGTCAAGTGTCAGCATTCAACCCATAGACCTTTTTGATGATTGCAAACTCAGGCCTGATGTGTTAACCCTTTTCTGTACACCTTGTTTTTTTGTTTTGGTTTTAAATCCAGTGATTTGCAGGTCAAATCAAGAGCTGGCACATCAAGTAACTCTTAAATATATTACAGGTATGCACCAGAATCACTGACAGAGAGCAAGTTTTCTGTGGCTTCAGATGTTTGGAGCTTTGGAGTGGTTCTGTATGAACTTTTCACATATATTGAGAAGAGTAAAAGCCCACCAGCGGTCAGTATGCTTTTTGTTTACTTTCAGTTTTTTTTTTTTAACATGAGAAAAGCTTTTCCAAAGAGTAATAGTAAACTTAGGGTTATTTTAGAGTTCCTATTGGTTATTTATAACACAAAAAGCAACAGAATAACCCCCAAACTAACTCATTAAATTAACTTGAGGTTTTGAAAGGTGGGGATTGTAGTACTGTTTAATATATTCTGTTAATATTGTTTTTAGTAAAGCCAATAAACTCATTCATCCCAGGAATTATTGCAAATGTTAAACCTTTTAAAGTAATATTTTTTCTATTCATTGTATAATTTTAATATAGGACAGTATATAAAAGAAAATGAAAGTAATCTCTAATTCAGCTACTCAGAGGTAATCACTTTAATACTCTATATGTTTTCTTTCAGGATTCTTTTAATTTTATATGTAAAAATTAAATTTTATTTAAAAGTTTTATTTATAAAATAAGCCATACTGTACAGTTTGCTTTCCTACTTTTTCATTACAGATTATAACATGGACATTTTCCTATGTTAATAAATATTTACTGCAAATATGACTTCTAATTTCTTGGTGGTGTTTAAACATAAGGACATAGTTTCTGGACAATCATTTTCTGTTTTTCATCCTTATAACATTCATTGAACATAGTGGCTATCCTTATATATAAATATTTATGTTTATCTCTGGTTGTCATGTTAGAGTGAAAATGTAATTATATGTGAAACACTATGAGCTCTTATATATAAAAGATTTTGATAATTTCAAAATGCTCTCCAGGAAATCTCTATCTCAATTAGACTCTCAGTAGCTGTGCACAGGGGTATATATTTTATCATTTGTCGGTGTCGACTGTTACATTTCCATGCAGTTTTGCCAAATTGATGGGAGAGAAGTTGTACCGATTTGATTTTAATTTGCATTTCTGCCTTTAGTGTGATTGAGTACATATTTATTGGGCGTTTGGGGTATGTGCACGTGTGCATTGTATCCTCATGTACTTTGCCCATTTTTATATTGGCAATTTTTCTTACCAATATACAAGAGTCTTCTGTATTTAAATAAATGTGTTCGTTGTAAATATGGTTCAGACTTTAATCTTATGAAATTTAAACATATGAACATCTCTCCATTGCATTTATGCTTTAATACTCATTCTGCATTTTTTAAATGACCTCTTCTACATTCAGCTTTTTATTTCAACTGAAATGTGATATGATATGTTAAAACAAAGTGTGTTTTTAGTTCACTGGTTTTGAATTCTTCTCAGGGAATTTGTGTTGAGGGTGTTAAAGTTACAGAAATGGCATTATAGAGGTTCCACATTTCACAATCTTTTATGAAGTATGACAGAAAAGGAAGTTTTTAAAGTTAAAATAGTCTTGTTTTTAAAAGTTTCAAGGTAAGGAAACATACATACATGGGATTTTTCCCATTTACTGGAAGAAATTGAGAATTCTGCTTCAAATTAAATGTACCAAAAATATGTCATTGAAAAGTGGATTTGTGTTTCAGGAATTTATGCGTATGATTGGCAATGACAAACAAGGACAGATGATCGTGTTTCATTTGATAGAACTCCTGAAGAATAATGGAAGATTACCGAGACCAGATGGATGCCCAGATGAGGTAACAAAAATTTTTTTTATGCACAGTAATCATGCATTTTCTTTCTCTTTTTACCCAAGGATTTCAGGTCAGTTTATGCAGTTCACTGAACTTTTAGATACATAGCGTAAACATGACTGTGGATGTAGGTGTAGCCATGCCATATGCCTCTATGAAAAAATTAAGTGGGAGTTCCGAATTCCTGGCTTCACCAATTAAAAAGTGGCGCTTTGTGTTCATTGTAATTTTGGCTTATTTTCCCTTTTACAGATTTACGTGATTATGACAGAATGCTGGAACAATAATGTAAACCAGCGCCCCTCTTTCAGAGACCTAGCAGTTCGAGTTGATCAAATAAGGGACAGCATGACTGGATGAAAGAAATGAACTTCACTCTGAGACCGGAATAGACTTAACAGAACAAAGTTTTGTATTTCACATTGCTGTGGACTGTTGTTAGGTATATCATTATTATGTATATCACAATACTGGCCAGCAAAAGTGTGGAAATACCTGCTTAAAACTTTCGAAGTTAAGTGAATTTTTCTTCATGAGGATACCAGCCAAACACATTGATGAAAAGTCCTTGGCAAAGAGTTTTGTAAAATATTTCGGGAACCTGATCAGTCAGTTAACATCACTTTTCTTTGGCGAAAAAGAAAATTAGACATTTTTCAACTAAGAATTATGAGAGATTAAAAAATTGTAAATTTTAAATATACAGAATATGTATGTACAGTTTTTACCATAGTGAATGTATGACACCTTGGCACCTTGTGTGATGTTTTACACAAGGGCTGGTATTCATAACTAATGTTTTATAATTTTTCCATAGTTTATCTATGATAACTTCACTCTATAGACAAATTAAGATACTCAGATAATTGAATATGCACCTTTTTGTCCTTACACATCTATGTCACTGGCCAGCAACATGAGCAGGTGTATACTTTAGCTTGTTGTTCTGTGTACTGTAAATATTTTTCAAAGCAAAGGGAACAAAGGTTTAGTTTTATTTGTATAGGGAATTTTCCTGACCCTCTAGAATACATTTTGAAATGGAACAAGTTTACAAAGATTAACACAATATATTTTCTTATTTGTCTCCCTTGTATCTGTTTGTGGCACCTATGTTTTTTAAATAGAACTATCTCCAGATTTTTTCTAAGACCACCGTGAACAGTTTTCTTTTAAAATTTTGAGATTACAAATGCCAGGAATATTGTCATCCCTTGAGCTGTTGGTTGCCAAGAAGATCCCTGGGACCTATGGTCATGCATTAAATTTAAGTGTAAGCTGTAATATAGATTTTGTTTTTCATATATAAAGCCTGCTAAGATGCACAGTGGGTTAGGAATTTTTTTCTTAAGAATGTATATTTTAGGGATTTCAGAAATCTATTGTAGTCATAAAAGAGATCTTTTTTGTTGTTAGATTCTTATATACAAGGGAGAAATTAAATTGATTTTTTTAAATGCTTATTAATTTTATTCGAAAATGCCAGTAGAAAATTCTTAATGTATATCTTGAAGAAAAATGAGTGTTTTCAATTAAGTATAAAGGGTTGTTTTTTATTATTGTCATTTTAGTGCTACTCCATTTTAGACATCATACCTAAAATATGGTGGGTTTTTGTGTATGTGTGTGTGTTATTTATACAAAGTTTAAAATACTTGGAATTTTGGTTAGAAAGAAAATAGTTCATTTTCAATGCTATATGCTGCTTTTTTTTTTTTTTTAACTTAAAGACTTTAGATTATCTTTCTAACTTTTGGAGCTGGTTTTTAAATGCATATTATATAAGGAAAAAAGATGCCTCACACATAAAGTTTGAGTTTTTTTGTTGGAAGGAAAGGGAAGAAATGCTTTTTATGTTATCTTTAAAGTATTTGGGCTTCCTTCATAGCTCAGTTGGTAAAGAATCTGCCTGCAATGCAGGAGACCCCGGTTCAATTCCTGGGTTGGGAAGATCCTCTGAAGAAAGGATAGGCTACCCACTCCAGTATTTTTGGGCTTCCCTGTGGTTAAGCTGGTAAAGAATCTGCCTGCAATGCAGGAGACACCAGTTTGATCCCTGGGTTGGGAAGATCCCCTGGAGAAGGGAAAGGCTACCCACTTCAGTATTCTGGCCTGGAGAATTCCATGGACAGTCTAGTCCATGGGGTTGCAAAGAGTCAGACATGACTGAGTGACCTTCACTTACTTTAAAACATTTTACCAAATGTAGTTACCAAACAGACAAATCTTCTAAAATGATAATATATTAGATTTTAAAAGATTTCTAGTAAATATTTTGATGAAAATTGACTATAATTTTTATTTAATTTGTAAAAAGACTCCTCCAGGATCTATATATGTAATGTTAATGCACTTAAGAGATCTTCCGTTCTGCTACTTTTCAAGTCAAAAATAGCATATCATATATGTTTGATTTCAGATTATTGTACTAAAACTTAGGTGCCTGAAGTAGATTCTTAAAGGTTGATAACATTTTGTTTATAAAAATAAGGATGTTAACTAGATTTCTTTTAAAATAGTTTTTCTTTTAATGCTTCAGTTTTTAGTTTTAGGAGAAAATTCCATATATCTAAAGTTTTTAGATGGAATGACTGCTTTATTGTAAAATTCTAAGTTTTCAAGACAATTATTGTTCACTGAGTGTTTATGATGTTTTAAATTTTGATTCAGAACTTACATAAAAGGAAAGTAAACTTGCCGCTGTTCAGTTGATTGTGCATAAGACACAGGTAAGTAAGTATTGTACGAGTTAGTGCCAGACAGCTTCTTCAAATTAATATTCTTCAGAAATGAGGGTAAAGATTTTCTCTAAAATCTGTGATTCTATAAATATTCCAGTATTTTTAGTTACACAATCTTTATATAAATAATTCCCTATATCCATGGCTACCTACTTTGGGAAACAATCACTTTTTCATGTTATTTATATATGCTTCTGGTAGCACTATAATTTGCTATGGAAGAGTGCTTTCTTATAACCCAAGACTTGTGCTTTAAAATCAAGTGAAATTTTTCTCACAACCATAACTTGATATTTCAATTTTATTTAAACAATTTTGTTATGGAGATTAGAAGATACTGCAGTTTTATACATGGGGACTCATTTTGGGGTGGCATGATGTGGTCAGATTGAGACTGTATTATTTTCATCGTTGTGCCTTTAGCATGTTCCTACAAAATTGAAATACTGATGTAATAAATAATTCAGAAGTGAGTGATCACACCATCATGATTATCTGGGTCATGAAGATCTTTTTGGTACAGTTCTTCTGGGTATTCTTGCCACCTCTTCTTAATATCGTCTGCTTCTATTAGGTCCATACCGTTTCTGTCCTTTATTGAGCCCATCTTTGCATGAAAATTTCCCTTGCTATCTCTAATTTTCTTGAAGAGATCTCTAGTCTTTCCCATTCTATTGTTTTTCTCTGTTTCTTTGGATTGAGGAAGGCTTTCTTATCTCTCCTTGCTATTCTTTGGAACTCTGCATTCAGATGCTTATATCTTTCCTTTTCTCCTTTGTTTTTCTCTCTTCTTTTCACAGCTATTTGTAAGGCCTCTTCAGACAGCCATTTTGCTTTTTTGCATTTCTTCTTCTTGGGGATGTTCTTCATCCCTGTCTCCTGTACAATGTCATGAACCTCATTCCATAGTTCATCAGGCACTCTGTCTGTCAGATCTAGTCCCTTAAATCTGTTTCTCACTTCCACTGTATAATCATAAGGGATTTGATTTAGGTAATACCTGAATGGTCTAGTGGTTTTCCCTACTTTCTTCATATTAAGTCTGAATTTGGCTATAAGGAGTTCATGATCTGAGCCACAGTCAGCTCCTGGTCTTGTTTTTGCTGACTGTATACAGTTTCTCCATCTTTGGCTGTGTAGAATATAATCAATCTGAGTAATACTCCATTGTGTATATGTACCACAGCTTATCCATTCATCTGCTGATGGACAGTCTAGGTTCGATGCAGGATATGGGATGCTTGGGGCTTGTGCACTGGGATGACCCAGAGGGATGGTATGGGAAGAGAGGTGGGAGGGGGGGTTCAGGATTGGGAACACGTGTACACCTGTGGCGGATTCATGCTGATGTATGGCAAAACCAATACAATATTAAAAAAAAAAAAGAATATAATCAATTTGATTTCAGTGTTGGCCATCTGGTGATGTCCATGTGTCGAGTCTTCTCTTGTGTTGTTGGGATAGGGTGTTTGCTATGACAAGTACGTTCTCTTGGCAAAACTCTATTAGCCTTTGCTTCATTCTGTGCTCCAAGGCCAAATTTGCTTGTTACTCCAGATGTTTCTCGGAGAAGGCAATGGCACCCCACTCCAGTACTCTTGCCTGGAAAATCCCATGGATGGAGGAGCCTGGTAGGCTGCAGTCCATGGGGTCGCTAAGAGTCAGACATGACTGAGCAGCTTTACTTTCACTTTTCACTTTCATGCATTGGAGAAGGAAATGGCAACCCACTCCAGTGTTCTTGCCTGGAGAATCCCAGGGCCGGGGGAGCCTGGTGGGCTGCCGTCTGTGGGGTCGCACAGAGTTGGACACGACTGAAGTGACTTAGCAGCAGCAGCCAGATGTTTCTTGACTTCCTACTTTTGCATTCCAGTCCCCTATAATGAAAAGGACATCTTTTTTGGGTGTTAGATCTAAAAGGTCTTATAGGTCTTCATAGAACCATTCAACTTCAGCTTCTTCAGTGTCACATTACATACCTAAATATTAAAATATTTTCTAAATTACCAATATTGTTTCACTTCATTACAGTATGTTCATCTTAGGTTAAAATGTTAATAATTTCTGTTGTGTTTATGCCAGATGTTATTGCATAGTACAGGGCCTAAATATTTTTCTCTTCCAGTCTTACAAATTTATAAGGAAAAGCCTTATTTCTGAATGAAACATCAATCAATATTAATGTTTCTTAAAGTTTTTAATGAGCATTTTCCATTATAATGCCTTTCTTTGCATAGCAAATTGCTTAACATCTTAGTTTGAACTGTAATAGAGTTATGAAATCATTAAAAGAGTTCTAGGAGTCCCTGTTCTAGTTATCCATAGCATTAGATTTTGTGAACAATTATGTTTTTAATAACTGTACCAGGAAGAACTCTTAATAGATGCTATTTATTGAGGTCAAGCATGTCACCTCTGAGCAATGTGAACAGAAAGTAGCATAGCTTTTAGGTCTGACTACAGGTAAATAGCATTAATAAATGGTGCAAGGTGGTAAGGAAAAGGCACATAGCAAGACATTGTAGAGGCAGCTGGATAGGAACTTATTAGTTGCAGATGATAAGACTTCAGATTCAAGTATACTGAAGACACAAATGAAAGTATGCAACAGAAAGTTTTTATCAGTTATCCTTTCAAGAGCATAGTTGAAAATGTTTAGGTACTTCCCACACACAAAGTAATAATTAAGTAGGTAGTATTTTTAATGAAAAAGTTTGAGTATTTCAAACTCTTGGAAAAATATGAATCTCAAAGCATAAGTTTTCTAGTAGTATTGAACATAAGTTTGTGAGTTGGACTTTATTAACTGAAACTAAAAACATTAGCAAAAAAATCATAAGACACTATAGAAAATAGAAATAAAATGAGAAATACAAACCTAAACATATACACTTAACAATTAAAATACTTGAAATTTTTTCAACTCCAACAACTTGAAATACACATGATACTTTATTCTGCATAATTTGTTGAAGATTGCTGTAAACCTTTATAACTATCCCAAATTTTAAGTATATAAGAACAAAATTTATTTTATGTCCTTAGTAACATTTAAGTTGTTGGATTAATTTTGGTTGGAGAAGAAGGAAAAGAAAGTTGTTTGCAGAATCTTGATTCCTAAGAACAAGTAACTGAATTCTCCAACAGTACTGATTAAAATACTTTTAATCTTCATAACCCAGGTAGCTAAGCCCTTGACTGCAAGCTGCAGGTAGCCCAGACCTAAATGACAAATCTAATGTAGTTTCTTTTGAATGGTAGAAATTATTGTGTACTGTTCACAAAGCATTTTAAAAACAAAAATAGTCACTGTTTCCCACAAATTCTGCCAGAATGTTGTTTTCTTTCTTTCCTTCTTTAAAAAAATGTTTTAAATACTTGTTTCTATCAGTAAGTTTGAGTACAGCATGAATCCCCTGGTACCACTTCTTTTCCTTTCTGTTATTAGTTTTGTAACATTATTATGTAACCTACTGAATAGGAATTCTTGATAATATAGTAAGGGTATTGATGATTTAAAAAATTTAAACAAAATCTTAGCTTTTTATTGAAGGACTTTGAGAAACGTTGAATTCTAAACCCTGATATATCATTATAATTCCTTAAGGTGGCCCCATTTACTTCCCAAATTACTATTATAGAGGAATAAAACTCCAAAAACTGAGATTACTGTAGAGGACAATCTTTCTCCTAATAATGGTTTGCAAATCTAAGACCTAAGGAGCAATGTTTGTGGTAAGGGGGAAAGGAGATTGCTAGATTCTGTCAGATCTCAAACTTGCATTTAATGGGAATTTTTTCTAACATCTTGAATTTCTCTTATTTTAGGATTACTATAATAAATGTAGAAGGTGTTGACTTTAAAAAAAAACCGCACAATGTGAGAGTTATGAGTTGAATTTTGTTTGGGGCAAAATGAGGACCCAGGAAACAGCATCTCAGACAGCTCTAAGAAATTGTGCCAAAGAGGCAGGGGGGAAGAAGGTCAGTATATATGTGATTTTGGTGAAGGGGGATACATGCAGATCAAGCACTTTTTTTTTTTTTTTAGAAAGTTTCTGCTAGTCATGAGCAGTTGACATCATGAAGGATTTTAGTGCTTTCCTAGATAGGAGATTCAAGAATTGGGCTCATAAAATCTGCTCCCAAAAATATCTAGCTGAAGACCTGTCCTGCCAGTTTTCCCCCCAGCACAGTGTGCCTCATTTCTGCTCTCCATCCTGAACTCCTTTAAGGGGTGTTGAAAATAAGCAGCTGCAGCAGCACATGATTTAGTCTTTGTAGAAGTAGATGGCAAGTGCCAATTTCTAGTTGACAAAGGTTAGAGGATGAGTAGCTCAGTCAAATGCCAAAGTATTATGGCTCTAGCAGTTACCTGGGCCATTTTTTTACAGCTGCTCCAACGTGGGCACTTAATTTTCAGATTCTTAGTAGAGTCATTTTTATTTTCTAAACTTAAAAAATAAAAGATCATATCCATATTGTATACCCCTTCAGACCTTCCTACATATACACTCACCAATACTGACACATGCAGGCTCCCTGCAACTTTAAATTTGCATCAGATAATTCAAATTAATGGCTGCAGTAATGAAGACATCACCTCTTGATAAAATCCTAAATCCCTTTCATGTGTTGAGAATAAATAAGAGTAGATATGCAGTTATGGATATAGACAAAGGAGTTCTGAGTAATCTTATGTGAGGGTCAATCCTGATGATATTTCAGCTTATAATTCCATGTTAAATAAACATACAGACAAAACCAAGAGATTTAAACTTTCAGTTCTGCTGCGACTTTCAGATACCAGCCCTAATCATGATGGTTTTAGGGAATCTAGTTTGGTGTGGCTCCAAATATAAAGGATCCATAAAAAGATTATCTTGGGCCTAGGCCTAATATGAGAGTTGGAATTTCATATATAAACTTCTTTTTAGAGCATGCTTTTTCAGCAGAATTGATACCAACTCTCAGGGGTGAACAGTGACCAAAAACCCCTTACTTTTTAATGTATAAAGCACAGAAATACAGTACATAAGTAGATAGGCTGTAATATAAAATTCTCATGGTGGAAGAGACTAGGAGAAAATGACTAAAAAGTTCTTTGTAGATATTGGGGATAATGAAAAGAATGTTGAGAAACACTGCTCTTAAGTGTACTCATGTAGACATGGGCCAAACCAGTACTACCTGAGAAATGCCTTCAATAAGAAAGGGAAGATATGTCAGTGTGAGAACACTGAGTATATTGGATCTTTAAGCATGCATGCATGCATGCTAAGTTGCTTCAGTCATGTCCAACTCTGTGCAACCCCATGGACAGCAGCCCACCAGTCTCCTCTGTCCATGGAATTCTCTAGGCAGGAGTACTGGAGTGGGTTGCCATGTCCTTCTCCAAAATATACTAAATAGTGTATCTGAACTAAGAAAAATTAGTTGGTAAAGTCACCTAATTTTAATCTCTCTAGAATTTAAAGGTTTTCCTTCATAGAGGGAAAAATCGAGGCTTCTTCAATGGAGTACCTCCATGAGAACCATTTTGTTGTCTTTGATTTTACATTTCACAATAAATCAGTTAATATATAATTGTCTCAAAAAACTTAGGGTATCTTAATGATATGCAGTGTATTAGCAGTTTTTCTTCTTGATCATAAAAGGAGATAATAACAGATATTAAAACCATGTCATATTACTGTATATTAAAGGCAGAATAGGGACTTCCCTGGTGCTCCAGTGGCTAAGACTCTCTGCTCCCAATGCAGGGGAGCTAGGGTGCTCCATAGTCAGGAAACTAGATCCCACAGGCTGCAAATGAGTTCTCAGGTCACAACAAAGATCCTACAGGCCACAACTAAATGATTCCGCATGTCCCAAGAGAGACCAAAGATCTCACGTACTGCAACTAAGACCCGGTACAGCCAAAATTTAAAAAAACTCAACATTCAGAAAACTAAGATCATGGCATCTGGTCCCATCACTTCATGGCAAATAGATGGGGAAACAATGGAAACAGTGACATTATTTTCTTAGGCTCCAAAATCACTGCAGATGGTGACTACAGCCATGAAATTAAAAGATGCTTGCTGCTTGGAAGAAAAGCTATGACTGGCCTAGACAGCATATTAAAAAGCAGAGACATTACTTTGCCAACAAAGGTCTGTCTAGTCAAAGCTATGGTTTTTCCAGTAGTCATGTATGGATGTGAGAGTTGGACCATAAAGAAAGCTGAGCACCAAAGAATTGATGCTTTTGAACTATGATGTTGGAGAAGACGCTTGAGAGTCCCTTGGACTGCAAGGAGATCCAATCAGTCCATCCTAAAGGAGATTAGTCCTGAATATTCATTGGAAGGACTGATGCTGAAGCTGAAACTCCAATTCTTTGGCCACATGATGCAAAGAACTGACTCACTGGAAATACCCTGATGCTGGGAAAAATTGAAGGTGGGAAGGGAAGGGGATGACAGAGGATGAGATGGTTGGATGGCATCAGTTTGATGGACATGAGTTTGAGTAAGCTCCAGGAGTTGGTGGTGGACAGGGAAGCCTGGTATGCTGCAGTTCATGGGGTTGCAAAGAGTTGGGCAAGACTGAGCGACTGAACTGAACAGCCAAAATAAATAGTAAAAATAAAATATTGAAAAACAATTTCTACACGGAAATAGTAAAGAAACTAACACCACCAAATGAAGATCATATCTATTCTATGAAATTTACCTAGAAGTCAAAGCATTCATCTTTGAAAAATGCTACAGCTTTCTACATTCTGTGATATCCATTGTAATGGTTGTGATGTTATTTAATGTGGTTTTCATTTGCATTTCACTAGTGACTAATGATCTTTTCTAAATGATTTATTTTAATTGGAGGCCAATTACTTTACAATATTCTGGCAGTTTTTGCCATACATTGGCATGAGTCAGCCACGGGTGTACATGTGTCCCCCTGTCCTCAACCCCCCTCCCACCTCCTCCCCAGCCCATCCCTCTGGGTTGTCCCAATGCACTGGCATTGAGTGCCCTGTTACATGCATTGAACTTGGACTGGTCATCTGTCTCATATATGGTAAGATACATGTTTTAATGCTGTTCTCTCAAATCTTCCTACGCTTGCCTTCTCCCATAGAGTCCAAAAGTCTGTTCTTTACATCTGTGTCTCCTGCTGTCTTGCATATAAGGTCATCATTACCATCTTTCTAAATTCCATATATATGCATTAATATAAGGTATTGTTTTTCTTCCTGACTTATATCACTCGGTATAATAGGCTCCAGTTTTATCTACCTCATGATCTTAAGTATCTTTTAATATGTAATTTTATTGGTCACTTGTTTATATTTGGAGAAATGTCTATTTAAGTCCTTTGTCCATTTTAAGATTGGGTTCATTTTTTTAGTTGTAGAAGTTCTTTCAATATTCTGGATATTAACCCCTTATCACATATTTAATTTTAGATATTATTCCCATTCTGTGGATTGCCATTTTATTCTGTTCATTGTATCTTATGCACAAAAGTTAAAAATTTTGATATTTTCCAGTTTATTTACTTTTACTTTCAGTGTCATATTCCAGAAATCATTGCCAAATCCATCGTCAGAAGAAAACACTGGGAAAAAACTTCATAAGTTTTTTTTTTTTACTTTATTTTACTTTACAATACTGTATTGGTTTTGCCATACATTGACATGAATCCACCATGGGTGTACATGAGTTCCCAAACATGAAGCCCCCTCCCACCTCCCACCCCATATCATCTCTCTGGATCATCCCCGTGCACTAGCCCCAAGCTGCATCGAACATAGACTGGCGATTCGTTTCTTACATGATAGTATACATGTTTCAATGTCATTCTCCCAAATCATCCCACCCTCTCCCTCTCCCTCAGAGTCCAAAAGTCCGCTCTACACATCTGTGTCTTTTTGCTGTCTTGCGTGCAGGGTCATGATTGCCATCTTTCTAAATTCCATATATATGTGTTAGTATACTGTATTGGTGTTTTTCTTTCTGGCTTACTTCACTCTGTATAATCGGCTCCAGTTTCATCCATCTCATTAGAACTGATTCAAATGTATTTTTAATGGCTGAGTAATACTCCATTGTGTATATGTATCACAGCTTTCTTACCCATTCATCTGCTGATGGACATCTAGGTGGTTTCCATGTCCTGGCTATTATAAACAGTGCTGTGATGAACATTGGGGTACATGTTTTATACCTTTAACTCTTAACATTTAGGTCTTTGGTCCATAATTTTTCTATATGTTCAAAGTATTTATCTATCTATCTATCTATCTATATTTATTTTTTGCGTGTAGATTTCTAGTTTTTCCAGCACCACTTCTTGAAAAGGGTATCTTTCTTCTACCGAATGACTTTGGGATACCTTTGTTGAAACGTGTTTGACTGTATACATTAGAGTGTATTTCTGAGTTCTCTGTTATATGCTATTAGTTTATATGTTTGTCTTTATGCCAGTATCACACTGTTCTGATTACTGTAGCTTTTATTGTAAGTTTTGCAGTCATGAAGTGTGAGGCTTCCAATTTTGTTGTTCTTTGTACAAATTGTTTTGGCTATTTGGTGTCCCTTGAAACTGCATATGAGGTTTAGAATGGGTTTTCTATTTCTGGGAAAAAAATGAGGATTTTGAATGGCATTACATTAAATCTGTAGACTGTATTTAGGGTACAGGTAGGGCTTCCCTGGTGGCTCAGAGGGTAAAGAATCTGCCTGTAATGCAGGAGACCCAGGTTCAATCCCTGGATTGGGAAGATCCCCTGGAGAAGGAAATGGCTACCCACTCAAGTATTCTTACCTGGAGAATTCCATGGATGGAGGAGCCTAGCAGGCTACAGTCCATGAGGATGCAGAGTCTGACACAACTGAGCAACTAACACTTCATTTCACGTCCAGTATCCTCTTAGATAGTTATCTCATTTTATCTACACAACTCTATGAGGTAGATACCATTGTTTTTCTTGCTTTAAATATGTAGACACTGACATTTAGCAAGATACAATAAATTTAGAAAGTGGAGAAAGAAGGGATGGTAGAGTTTGAATTTAGGCAGTCTGACTCTAAGAGTTTGCCTGAGTTTATGATCGCTTCACTATGCTGCCTTTCACAGCTTTGGCAGCATACATATAAAGCAGCCATAAACTAGATACGCTTTCTTCAGTGATCCATGATTAGATTTCTCAGATGGCAAGATGAGAAAATCATTTCAGTTTCCAGTGAAAATTATTTGAACATATTTTTAGTTGGACTGTCACTTTCTGTCCCTCAGTAAAAAAAAATACCCTAAAAGTGCACAACAGTTTGATAAAATGTAGAAAATAAGTCTTTGTAGAAAGAACAACGTAAGTGATGATAATGCCTTTTGCTAGATGATGAGAGAAAGTTGAAAAGTAAATGAACTTAAAGAAAAAAAAAAAAAAGCTTGGGAAGGTACAATATGACTGTGAGCTGAATAGGAAGGAGCAGGTGTAGCAGCTGCCAGGAGGGCGAACACAAGGTTTCACGTTCACCAGAACTCAGGGCAAAAGAAGTGACTTCATAGGTGCCTAGGCCAGACTTACCTGCTGATCTGTTGTTCAGCAGTGGTCTGGGAAAGCAGGGACGGCTGTGACTCTCCCTGGGGTAATAAAAACTGGTGTTGGAAATATCAGGGAATGTTCATCTACCAGAACTCTTGGGGGAGACAAGTATTTTGCTTGGGTCTATAGTACCAAGATAACATCCTGTAGGCTCCAGTGCTGGAAACACTGCCTAACTGGTTTAACCACCATTCATTCCCTCAAAGTATGTTGCATCTTGGACTAGAGAGATGGGGACAGAAATGGAAAGAAGTCAGTATGCTATTGTGGTTTGGATGGAAAGGATAAGAGAAGAACAAAGCAACTAGATAGAAGGAGTTTAAACCAGAATTCCACTTTGGAGATGTTAAATCTGAGATGCCTAATAGATATCGAAGTAGAAGGAAAACCCAGAAATGTTACACAGGTAGTCATTTAAAATAATGGATATAGTTAAGCTAACTATGGAAGTGTTAGATAAAAACAGCAAGTAGAGAATCAGGACCTGAGACAATCTTAACATTTAAAGGTTAGATTGAGGATGAAGACTGAGCAAGAAAAGACAAAGAGCAGTCCAGTAGGGTAAGGAAAACAAGAGAATTCATCATTATTTTTACTTCAAGAAATAATGTTCACTTGCTAAGTCATGTCTGACTCTTTGCAACCCCATGGACTGCAACACACCAGGCTTCCCTGTCCTTCACTATCTCCAGAGTTTGCTCAAACTCATGTTCATAGAGTCAGTGATGCTATCTAACAATCTCATCCTCTACCACCCCTTTCTCTTTTGCTTTCAGTCTTTCCCAGCATCAGGGTCTTTTCCAATGAGTCTGCTCTTCGCATCAGGTGGCTAAAGTATTGCAGCTTTAGCATCAGTGCTTCCAATGAATAATCAAGGTTGATTTCCTTTCGGATTGACTGGTTTGATCGCCTTACTGTCCAAGGAAATCTCAAGAGTCTTCTCCAACACCACAATTCAAAAGCAGAAATTCTTTGGGCCAAGCCTTCTTTATGGTCCAACTCTTATACCTGTACATGCCTACTGGAAAAACCATAGCTCTGTCTATCCGGACCTTTGTCGGCCAAGTGATGTTTCTGCTTTTTAATATTCTAAGTTTGTCATAGCTTTTCTTCCAAGGAGCAAGCGTCTTTTAATTTCATGGCTGCAATCACCATCCGCAGTGATTTTGGAGCCTGAGAAAGTAAAATCTGCCACTGTTGCCACTTTATCACCATCTATTTGCTATGAAGTGATGAGACCGGATGTCATGACCTTAGTTTGTTGAACATTGAGTTTTAAAGCCAGTTTTTTCTCTCTTCTCTTTCAACTTCATCAAGAGGCTTTTTAGTTCCTCTTTGTTTGCTGCCATTAGGGTGGTAGTATCTGCATATCTGAGGTTGTTTTCTGTCCCAGTAACCTTGATTCCAGCTCATGATTCATCCAGCCTGGCATTTCACATGATGAACTGTGCATATAAATTAAATAAGTGTGATGATATACTGCCTTGATGTACTCCTTTCCCAACTTTGAACCAGTCCGTTGTTCCATGTCTGATTCTGATTTGCTTCTTGACCTGCATACAGGTTTCTTAGGAGACAGGTAAAGTGGTCTGGTATTCCCATCTCTTTAAGAATTTTCCAGTTTGTTGTGATCCACACAGTCAAAAGCTTTAGCATAGTCAGTGAAGCTGAAGTAGATGTTTTTTCCTGGAATTCTCTTGCTTTTTCTATGATCCAACAGATGTTGGCAATTTGATCTCTGGTTCCTCTCCCTTTTGTAAATCCAGCTTGTACATCTGGAAGTGCTTGGTTCACATACTGCTGAAGCCTAGCTTGAAGAATTTTGAGCATTAATTTGCTAGCGTGTGAAATGAGTACAATTGTACAGTAATTTGAACTTTCTTTGGCATTGCCTTTCTTTGGGATTGGAATGAAAACTGACCTTTTCCAGTCCTGTGGCGACTGCTGAGTTTTCCAAATAACAGTATCATCTTTTAGGATTTGAAATAGCTCAGCTGGAATTCCATCATCTCCACTAGCTTTGTTTTTAGTGCTTTTTTTTTAAGGCCCACTTGACTTCACGCCCCAGGATGTCTGGCTCTAGGTG
The DNA here is from genome assembly GCF_023091745.1 of Budorcas taxicolor. Classification (NCBI taxonomy): domain Eukaryota; kingdom Metazoa; phylum Chordata; class Mammalia; order Artiodactyla; family Bovidae; genus Budorcas; species Budorcas taxicolor. The sequence goes on along the minus strand of NC_068917.1, from coordinate 42,469,065 downwards.
AGTGACCACACTATCATCTGGGTCACTAAGATCTTTTTTTTTTTTTTTTTTTGTACAGTTCTTGTGTAGTCTTGCCACCTCTTCTTAATCTCTTCTGCTTTTGTTAGGTCCTTGCCATTTCTGTCCTTTATTGTATCTTTGTATGAAATATTCGCTTGGTATCTCTAGTTTTCTTGAAGTGGTCTCTAGTCTTTCCCAGTCTATTATTTTCCTCTGTTTTCTTGCATTGTTCACTTAAGAAGGCTTTATCTCTCCATGCTATTCTCTGGAACTCTGCATTCAGTTGAGTATATGTTTCCCTTTCTTGTTTGCCTTTCACTTCTCTTTTCTCAGCTATTTGTAATGAAGGAAGATAATCAGACACAGTTATGTACCACATGGTAACTTGATTCGACAATAAAGGAATAAAGACTGATAGATGATGAATGTGAGGGAGAATACAAAACTGAAAGGGGCAGGATCATCTGGCCCCCACCTTCCAGTGCTGCTCCGCTCTTCATCCCACCTTGTTCCCCACCTCATTGGCCCAGCCATTCTTGGCATTCCTTATGAGTGATGGCATCTCATCACAGTAGACCACAGAGATAATAAACTTCAAGACTATCACGCGCAGGAAAGTGCTGGAACACAAGACAATAGCTGTCTTAAACCGTTAAGGAAACAATGAAAAGACCCTACCAATCAGTATGCTTCCCTCGCAGTTACTTGGGAAAGAATCTGCTTGCAGTGCAGGAGACCTGGGTTTGATCCCTGGGTCTGGAAGATCCCCTAGAGAAGGAAATGGCAACCCACTCCCATATTCTTGCCTGGAGAATCCCATGGACAGAGGGACCTGGCAGGCTACAGTCCTTGGGGTCACAAGAGTCAGACACAACTTGGTGACTACACCACCACCACCACCACCACCAATCAGTAATGAGAAGTCTGAAAATGATCTGAAGGACTTCGAGTCACCCAAATGTAGAAAGATTGTGGGTAAAGTACTTAAGATATTGATTCAAAAATTCACTGTTAAAGGTATAAATGGATCAAGGTATGTTTTGAGTTGTCCTTGTAGCCTGAAAAAAGTAAATTGAAGCCAGGAACAAAAGCTGCCTTGGATATGAATACACATTTGCCAAGATTCACTGTTTTATAGCATGTTTCATAAGGACACAGGTAATACTTCTTTTTTTCTGAGACTGGGCTGTTATCAGAACAGATTATCAACTTGACAGAGGTGAAAGAACTACCTCCTACAAACCTAGAATTATTCCAGTGTAATGGTAGTATGGCTAAAAGGCTGTTGTACGAATAGCCAGTTACAGGAAAAACACTAATAGCAAGAGCCATTAGCCAGCTGGACTACAATTTCCTAAATGTATCTAGCTCTGCTATAGACAAGTACATGGTGAAAGTGCTCATTTGATCAGAGAACTGTGTCAGTATGCCAGAGATTATCAGCCATGCATCATTTTTATGAAGAAAACAGATGTCATTGTGAGTATTAGCTTTCTGAAAGTACTTCACCTGATTGATAGGTTCAGAGGACTTTAATGGAGTTACTCAAATGGATGGGTATGATACTCTGCATAGAGTTAAAATGATCATGGGTACAGACAAGCACAGTGAATCCTGTTTTGCTGTCTCCAGGTAAATTAAATATATATATATATATATATATATTTATAAGCAATATTAGATATACTGAAAATCTATGAAGGTACCATGATAAAATAGGTTATTTAGAAGTACTCGTGAAGCTTTCAGAGAGCTTTAACAGAGCGGACCTGAGAAATGTTTGCACTGATGCAAGTATGTTTACAATTCGTGCTGATATGAGTTTGTAGTGTAGAAAGACTTTATGAAAACAATCAGAAGTGGCTAATTTTAAGAAGCTGAACTTAAATTGGACTACATGGTTTTGACAGCTACATGACACTGGTTTAACATAAAAATCAGTTGAAAATTATGCAGTAGCAATAATCTCATTAAAACTGTATGAATTAAAAAAACTTGAAAATAAAATAATAAAAATGTATAGCTTATAACAGAAGTTAAAGTAATAAAAATGTATAGTTTATAACATATAGAAATTAAATATATAAACACAAATAGCAGAAAAGACAGGAGGGGTAAATAGAAGTATTGTGTTGACAAGGCCTTAAACTGCATGTGAAGTGATAAAATATTTGAAGGAATCTGTAATAAAGATGTATATTGTATCAAATTTTAAGAAACAGCAAAGTAACCAACAAGATAAAATGAAATTTTAAAAGGTTTCAACCCAACAGAATGCAAGGAGAAAAAAGAACAGAAATCACATAGGATAATAGCAGAAGTATAGATTTAAATCCAAACCATATGGATAATTAAATCCATACCATATTGATAATTACATTAATCAATGATCTAAACTTCCAAATAAAAGGCATATATTGTCAAACTCAATGAAAAAGCAAGAACCAACTACATGCTGTTTACAAGGAACCAATTTAAATATAAAGATGAAAAGAGGTTAAGAATAAAAAGGTAAAAAATAATATATGATGGAAACACTAATCATAAGAAAGCTGAAGTTGCTATATTAGTATCAGGAATATTACCAGTGATAAAGGGAGACACAATAATGGAACTATTAATTCAGTAGACGATAGATACAACATGCGCACAGTAATTTTTAAATGCATGAAGCATAAATAAATGAGCTAAAAGAACAAATAGACAAGTGTAAAATTATAGATATTTCAGTACTTTTCTCTAATTGACAGAAAAAACAGCAAGATCAGTAAAGATACAGAACTCTGAGAGCAACACAATCAACCAACTTCAACTAACTGACATTTATAAACTACTCCACAAACAGCAGCTTATACATATAGCAAAATATACATTCTTACCAAGTGTGCAGAAATGGGGCAATTATTAACCAACACAGATGCAAACAAAACAAAGTAGGGGCCAAATAAATGAACTCCAGACAAAACATATGGATAATTTCTGCTCATGATCTTGACATCAGGAACATTGAACAAGATGCTAGAACTAAAATCTTGATCCAGCTCTACCCCTAACTAGCAAGTAACAACATGAAGGAGCCTCAAGAGGCTGCATAATAAGGTACCTCAGCTTTCATTCATTTTTTTCCTACTTCAGGATTGCCCTAAGGAGTCCGTAAGGAAAATATAAGTGTTCTATCTAAATTAACAAAATCATTGTTAATACAATTACAGATATTAAGAGACAGGCACTAAGCTAAGAAGCTAATTAAATATACCCTAGCATAAAAATTATTAAAGTATGTAGATAAGTATATAGCTAGGCAGATAACATACTTGGTAAATCTCATAATTTTCTAATTGACACTTTGGATATATATATATTAGGAAGCTAGTAAAACTCCATTTTTATTCTTAAACTACAAGTACAGACCCATACTTCTTCAAACTAGTTCAAGTGTATCACTGTATTTTGGCTTACAAGGCAACTCTCAATGGAGGAGTTTCATCAAACACCCAGCCAACTTACTCTATCACTCAGCCGTGATAAGATATAATCTATCATTTTGTATCAAAACAAGTGACTATACTTAAAAACATTAAAGTGAATGCTGTACCCTGGAACTGGTTAAAAAAAATTGTATCTATTAATGCACTGTAAGTGAATATAACAGATACACGTGGAAAAGAGCTTTGGTTCTAAAAAATAACAGAGCCAAATAGGAATTTAAAATTTTAATTGAAAAGAACATTATAGTGCATATTTGGGAAAGAAACTAGAATAACATTTCAAATGATACCCCCTAATTAATGGCAGAAAATAGGAATTTCACTTTGGGTTCTTTGTATAAGCTTTGCTCTAATTTGTGGCATTAAAAGATTTTCTCATATGGACATAAAGTGGAAAAACAACCAAAAACTTACCTATATTGAGTTAAGACATGCAAGTACATAAATAGAATTTCTACAACATTCATACTGTGAATGTTAACAGTGATTGTCAACCTTTAACCTACTTCAGAATGACTCAGAAGGCCTGTAAAAATGCAGACCAAAGAGCCCCATACCCAGAGTTCTAATTCAGTAGGTCTGGGAGAGGACCTTAGAACTGCATTTCTAACATGTTCCCAGGTGATACCGACAATGCACTCTATTCTGACCAAGCCTGAATAAGACTTCACATTGTATCAGTACCTTCAAAGCAAAGACAGGGGATCTTGGAGAGAGATTACAACCTCAAGAAAGTCACTGAACTATGTCCTCAATAGAAGCTGTGAAAAGACTTACCAGTTACTATACAAAGAATTAAAACTGTACCTACTAAAAATGTGTGAGAGCTACTAGGGGTAGTTGGTTAGCTATTTTAAGTCAGTAGGACAGATGTATTGGCATACTAGAGTGAGCCTAATAGTAATGGGCACCAGTCAGTATATCATACACATGGAATGCAGAACATTCCATAATCCATTTAAATGCTACTTGTTTCAAAACCATAAATAATAAGCAGCAGGTAATCCTTAGATGTCTGCATAAATCATGCCACCTCCAGTAATATCTTCAAATATAAAAATATAGAAAAATAGAACACCAAAGAGAATACTAAGTCGTATGACCACCACAAAGTATTGCTGCTGCTAAGTTGTTTCAGTTGTGTCCCACTCTGTGCGACCCCATGGACAGCAGCCCACCAGGCTCCCCCGTCCCTGGGATTTTCCAGGCAACAACACTGGAGTGGGTTGCCAGTTCCTTCTCCAATGCATGAAAGTGAAAAGTGAAAGTGAAGTCGCTCAGTCGTATCTGACTGTTTGCAACCCCATGGACTGCAGCCCACCAGGCTCCTCCGTCCATGGGAGTTTCCAGGCAAGAGCACTAGAGTGGGGTGCCCATCGCCTTCTCCGAAAGTATTGTTAAGTGCTTACAAATCCAGATGTTGGTCACAGCAGAGAAACTACAAGGACAATCACCAAAAAAATAATAAGTAAAATATATTAAGCTTTTTATTAAGTTAGTGTAAGTCTCATGATGGTTAGTATATCTCAGTCACAACTGCTGATGCTTCCTTAAGTTTTCATAATCAATATATGGAAGGCATGCAATAATAAGTTCTTCTTTTGTACATCCCTTCTGACAACATTTTTCTGAGTATCCTCTGCGTTTTCTTTGGGGATGATTCCCCCAAAACAAATTGCTTAAGGTTTTGATTTTGTTTGTATTTTTCTTCTGAAATTCTATAATCTCATGAATATATGGACTGATATCTTGTGATGAGGAAGAGTCCTCCTGTCTTGTCTTAAAAGGCAAGCTGGCCTTTTTATACTGATACTCAGGCAGTGACTGCACCTTCATATTGTTTATTGCTTCTTCCTGAGAGGCAGAAGTAGGGACTGTTGAGAGACAAGAAATAAATCCTATTAAAATCTTCCTTTAGCTGAAAATTTAATCATAATGCTGTAACACTAAAGCCAGCTAATTCTGAAACACAAGTAATCACATTTTAACTAGTAAAATGGTTATTCAAAAGCAATGTATATTTTAAACTAAAACAGTTGTAATGTTTTCCTGTAAAAAGGCCTAGAAACCTTTGCACACTTTCATTCAGAAAACATTTTTTTGAGCTATAATTCATATGCCATAAAATTAAGCATTTTAAAGTATACAATTAGTATATTCACAAGGTTGCACAAACATCACCACTACCTAATTCCAGAACATTTCTATCATCCCCAAAAGAAACCTCCCCCCATTAGGAGTCACTCTCATTTTCCTCTTCTTTCAGCCCCTGGTACCTACTAATCTACTTTATATTTCTATAGATCTGCCTAAAACATAACCATATACGGTCATTTGTGTCTGTTTTTTTCACTGAGCATATTTTCGAGGTTCAATCATGTTGCAGCATGTCTGCCAGTACTTTATTCTTTTTATGGCTGAATAATTTTCCATTGTATGGATATATCACATTTTATTTACCTGTTTATCAGTTGATGAATAGGTGGGTTCTTTCTACTTTTTGACTATTAAGAATAACACTGCTCAGAACATCCACATACATGTTTTTGTGTGAACACATTTTCAATTCTCTTAGGTATATACCTAGGAGTAGAACTGCTGGATCGTATGGTAAATTTGTTTACCTTTTTTTAGGAACTGCCAGTTTTCCACAGTGGCTACACCATTTTACAATCCCACCACTGATATACTAGGCTTCCAACTGCTATACATCTTGACCAACATTTTATATTTTCCATTTTTTGATGATAGCCATCCTAACGGATGTGAAGTGGAATCCCATTATAGTTTTGATGTGTAATGACCTTGCAACTAATGATGTTGAGCATTTTTCATGTCCTTACTGTATATCCTCCTTGTAGAAATGTATATTCAAATTTTTGCCCATTTGTAATTGAGTTACTTGATTTTATGCATATTTTATAACTAAGTGGTTAGTAGAAGCCATTCTGTTGAAATATAAAGAAATGGAGAAGTGTGATATGCTCAGTGAATTGTTAATGTTACACTGTTCTTACTCAATATTACTTGTAAGAAATTAAAATAACACCAGAAGGTAATTAATTGAAGGCTTGTTGAATTTCCATCATTGCCCTTGCCCATCTATAGTTCCTTTTGAGGGATATATTGCCTCTAGCCACTGCTGTTGAGTCAGCCCTTAGGCAGTCATGTTCTGAACCATGTGACTCCATTCTATACCCACAGTTGAAAGACAGGAGGTTGGCACCTGACCCCAAAGAAACAGAGGAGGTTGGCAACTGACCCCAAAGAAACCATCTACCACAGTGGCCAGCAATCCATGCCCTGTGAAAAATAAGTTTGCTCAATAAGATTTCCTCTTGTTGAAATTGGGTTTCCCTGGTGGCTCAGATGGTAAAGTGTCTGCCTGCAATGCAGGAGACCTGAGTTGGGAAGATACCCTGTAGAAGGAAAGGGCAACCCACTCCAGTATTCTTGCCTGGAAAATCCCATGGATGGAGGAGCATGGTGGGCTACAGTCGTGATCGCAAAGAGTCAGACACGACTGAGGGACTTCACTTCACTTGTTGAAATCAGAACTGAGAAGTAATGAGAACAAGATGAGTTAGAAACAAAACTGAAAGGATACTATGAAGCTTATCATGAAAGCTAAAGTTATTAGGAAAGATTCAGAGAAAGATGATTTTTAGGCATTGACATGATTCCTTAGGCTTTCCAGAGCCTTTCTAGGTCCATTTACAGATCCTCTTTCTATAATAATTATCCTCAGTTTTTTTTCTTGAGGATATTTAAGAGAACTTCTGCCTCTTGAAGTTAAGAGTCCTATTAGAATATAACAACTTTGATTTAAAAAATGCTTACGACGAAATGTGGAATAGTAAACCTTTAGGATAAATATTAATCTCTTCTAAAGTAGCAAAAGAATAATGTCATCTAAGATGGATAAATACGTGATCAATAAAGTATGTCACAATGAACAGAGTACACTGAAGGGGAAAAGTAAATTAGGTTGTCTAGGCAGGGGCTTCCCTGGTATACAGGAGACCCACGTTCCATCCCTGGGTCAGGAAGATCCCCTGGAGAAGGGAACAGCTACCCACTCCAATATTCTTGCCTGGAGAATTCCATAGACAGAGGAGCCTGGTGGGCTACACTCCATGGGTTCACAGTCGGACATAACTGAGTGACTTGCAGCTCTTTTTTTTTTTTTTTTTTTAGGCAGATTGAAGAAAGGGCTTCCTAGATGATACGTGCCCCATCTGTCACAAAAAGAGAAGAAAAGGCAGACAATAAGAAGGAACCTTTTTCATGAATGTCAAATTGAGAAAGGGACTTAAATGGAAACAAACTGTATTCATGAGAAAATTAGAAAGATTAAAAATGAGTGTTCAAATCAATGAATTTGAAAAGGAGCAACAGAGATAACCCAAATAAGTAAGGAAAGAAATAAGTGAAATATAGAAACAAAATATAAAGGTTTAGAAAACCAAACATTGATTCTTTTAAAGGATTAATAAAACCGAACTTTAGCCAGACTAATCAAGAAAAAAAAATGAAAATGAACAAAATACACTAGGGAAAAAAGGACTACATACAGATACAATGGAGGTTCATACAACTCAACATCAAAAAACAGCAACAATAAAAATAACAACCCAATTAAAAAGAGTGCAGAAGAAACGAACATTTTTTTTCAGAAAGGAAATGCAGATGGTCAACATCACTAATCATCAAGGAAATGCAAATCAAAACCACTGTGAGATATCACCTCATGCTTATCAGAATGGAAGAAAAAATTTTGCTTGAAGAAAGTTAAGAGTCAGGTATACAGATAATTTTTTGAGCCATAAGACTGGATCAGATCACAAAGAGAGTAAGTATAAATAGAAAAGGGGAAAGGAGCAGTGACCCCCACAAGAGACTGAGCCAGAACTGCCTGTGTGGGTTTGAAGGTCTCCTGCAGAGGCGTGGGTCAGCAATGGCCGGCCGCAGGGACGGGCACTGGCAGCAGCAGTCCTGGGAGGCACAGTGTGTGACCTGGGTCCTCCTGGAGGAGGTCACCATTAGCCCTATCATAGAGCCGCCAGGTGGGTGACCCACAAACTGGAGAACAACTATACCAAAGAAGTTCTCACACTGATGCCAAGGTTCTAGGCCCCACATCAGACTTCCCAACCTGGGGATCTGGCAAAGGGAAAGAATCCTAGCGCATCTGACTTTTAAGATCTGTGGGATTTGATTATAGAACTTCCACCAAACTGGGGAAACAGACACTCTTGGAGGGCACAAAAAAAACTTTGTGTGTACCAGGACCCAGGAGAAAGGAGCAGTGACCCCACAAGAGACATGAGCAAGACTTGCCTCTGAATGTTTGGGAGTCTCTGGTGGAGACATGGGCCGACTGGCCTGCGGCAGGGCCCGGGGCCACTGGCAGCAGTAGTCCTGGGAGGCACAGCATGCTCATCCTCCTACTGCAGCAGGTCGCCATTAGTCCTACTATAGCACCTGCAGACTCCAGGACTGGGAGCTTCAGGCCAAACTACAGGGAGGGAGCATAGCCCCACCAATCAGCAGAAAATTGGACTAAAGATTTACTGAGGATGGCCCCGCCCACCAGAGCAAGACCCAGTTTTCCCCACAGCAGGCCTTCCCATCAGAAAGCTTGCACAAGCCTCTTAGACTCATCCATGAGAGGGCAGACAGATGAAATGAGAACTTCAGTCCCACAGCCACCAGAATGAAAACCACAATCACAGAAAACTAACCAAAATGATCAAATGGATCACAGCCTTGTCTAACTCAATGAAACTATGAGCCATGCTGTGCAGGGCCATCCAAGACGGACAGGTCAAGGTGGAGAGTTCTGATAAAATGTAGTCCACTGGAGAAGGGAATGGGAAACCAGTATTCTTGCACTGAGAACCCCATGAACAGTATGAAAAGGCAAAAAGATATGAAACTGAAGGATGAACCCCCCAAGTGTCCAATATGCTACTGGAGAAGAGGGGAGAAATAACTCCAGAAAGAATGAAAAGGCTGAGCCAAAATGGAAACAACATGCAGTTGTGGATGCGTATGGTGGTGAAAGTAAAGTCTGATACTTTAAAGAACAATATTGCATAGAAACCTGGGATGTTAGGTCCATGAATCAAGGTAAAGTGGACGTGGTCAAACAGGAAATGGCAAGAGTGAACATCGACATTTTGGGAATCAGTGAGCTAAAATGGACTGGAATGGACAAACTTAATTCAGATAACTATTATATCTACTACTGTGGGCAAGAATCCCTTGGAAGAAATGGAGCCCTCATAGTGAACAAGAGTCTGAAATGCAGTACTTGGGTGCAGTCTCAAAAACAACAGAATGATCTCAGTTGGTTTCCAAGGCAAACCACTCAACATCCCAGTAATCCAAGTCTATGCCCCAACCAACTGCTGAAGAAGCTGAGGTCAACCAGTTCTATGAAAACCTACAAAACCTTCTAGAATTCACATTTAAAAAGATGTCCTTTCATCATAGGAGACTGGGATGCAAAAGTAGGAAGTCAAGAGATACCTGGAGTAACAGGCAAGTTTGGCCTTGAGAATGCAAGGCCAAAACAGAGTTTTGCCAAGAGAATGCACTGGCCATTGCAAACATCCTCTTCCAACAACATAAAAGAGGACTCCACACATGGACATCACCAGATGGTCAGTACCGAAATTGGATTGATTATATTCTTTGCAGCTGAAGATGGAGAAGCACTACACAGTTAGCAAAAACAAGACCTAGAGCTGATTGTGGCTAAGATCATGAGCTGAACTGCAAAATTCAGACTTAAATTGAAGGAAGAAAAACCACTAGGCCATTCAGGTACAACCTAAATCAATCTCTTATGATTATACAGTAGAAGTGACAAATAGATTCAAAGGATTAGATCTGATAGACAGCATGCCTGAAGAATTATGGATGGAGGTTCATAACATTGTACAGGCCAAAATCATCCCCAAGAAAAAGAAATGCAAGAAGGCAAAGTGGTTGTCTGAGAAGGCCTTCAAATAGCTGGGAAAAGATGAGAAGTGAAAGGTAAAGGAGAAAGGGAAAGATATACCCAACTGAATGCAGAGTTCCAAAGAATAGCAGGGAGAGATAAGAAAGCCTTCTTAGTCAACAATGCAAAGAAATAGAGGAAAACAGAAGAATGGGAAAGACTAGAGATCTCTTGAAGAAAATTAGAGATATCAAGGGAACATTTCATGAAAAAGATGGGAATAAAGGACAGAAATGGTAAGGACCTAACAGAAGCAGGTGAGATTAAGAGATGGCAAAAAAACAAAGAACTATAAAAAAGGTCTTAATGACCTGGATAACCATGATGGTGTGATCACTCACCTGGAGCCAGACATCCTGGAGTGTGAACTCAAGTGGGCCTCAGGAAGCAAACAAAGTTAGTGGAGGTGATGGAATTCCAGCTGAGCTATTTCAAATCTAAAAGATGACGCCCTTAAAGTGCCTCACTCAATATGCCAGCAAATTTGGAAAACTCAGCAGTGGTTACAGGACTGAAAAGGTCAGTTTTCATTCCAATTCCAAAGAAAGGCAATGCCAAAGAATGCTCAAACTACCACACAATTGCACTCATCTCACACGCTAGTAAAGTAATGCTCAAAATTCTCCAAGCCAGGCTTCAGCAATATGTGAACTGAGAACTTCCAAATGTACAAGCTGGATTTACAAAAGTGAAAGGAACCAGAGATCAAATTGCCAACATCCACTGGATCACAGAAAAAGCAAGAGAATTCCAGAATAACATCTACTTCTGCCTCACTGACTATACTAAAGCCTTTGACTGTGTAGATCACAACAAACTGTGGAAAATTCTTAAAGAGATAGGAATACCAGACCATCTTACCTGACTCCTGAAAATCCTATATGCAGGTCAAGAAACAATAGTTAGAACTGGACATGGAACAACATATTAGTCCAAAATTGAGAAAGGAGTATGTCAAGGCTATATACTGTCACCTTTCTTATTTAACTTGTATGTGGAGTACATCATGTGAAATGCCAGGCTGGATGAATCACAAGCTGGAATCAAGATTGCTGGGAGAAATATCAATAACCTCAGATATGCAGATCATACCACCCTAGTGACAGAAAGCAAAGAGGAACTGAAGAGTCTTTTGATGCAGGTGAAAGAGGAGAATGAAAACGTTGGCTAAAACAGTGTAGTAATAACACAAAGCCAAACAAAAAGACCAGTTAAATAAGAATCTCAGAAAAACTTAATAAACAATAAAAGTGGCTCTACAATCAGTGGGAAAAAATGACTGTTCAGTAGATGGTATTCAGAAAAATACTTCCTTGTGTACAGAAAAGTAAGACTTTGAGAAAATTAAGATAGTATTTCTAGCTAGAACAGAACTAAAAATGGGCCCCAGAAGAATTAAGGACCTAACGAGAAAAGTAAAACTATAAAACAAATAGAGAAACAAAAAAAGGACCTCTAACACATTCAAAAGGATGAACAATAAAGTGAAATACTTTTTGTCTAATGGCATAAAAATTAAGACTTTCTATCTAAAAACACCAGTAGATAGATGACAGAATAGGAGGACATATTTGCAATATTTAAAACTTATAACTATTACTGTATCTAGATTTTGAATGAGTCTTACAAATTAACTGGAAGATGACAGCTTTGACAAAAATGGGCAAAATATAGAAATAAAACTTCTGAAAAATAGGAAGTTTTCAAAAAAAACAAGGAAGCCAAAAGGCTAATACACATATGATGAGGTACTCAAATCCAGAACAAGTTAAGACAAAAATGAGATTTTATTTCATGTCTATCACACTGAAAAATGTTAAAAAATATATAATTTTAATTCTTGGCATGGATATAAGAACATAGGAATTCTCATGTACTAGTCAAAAATAAGAATAGATGGATGAAGACCAGGAATAAGAGAGTATAGCCTATTAACTGGAATAGGGGTATGGATTATGAAATACTGGTAATGAAACTTCAATAATTTCACCTAGCACTGAGTTAGGCAGCACCATACTCAGAATTTAGAAATCTGACATTAGTTTCACGCTGCCACACTCTGAAATAGGTTGTGGCAACATGGCCCATATATTTGGGATTCATTAACAAGAAGTGCACAATCTCAAATTCAACTTATGTCTGAGTAGCTCTGAAGAAGGCATTTTTGAATATCAGTGTACCAAACTGTTATTTCCTGTGTCAGACCCAAAGAAATTATCAGAAGATTAAAATTATTGATAACTGATTTGACCTAACACAGAAATATATTCTGCTTATATAAGCTAAATAAAAATTAATCAACTTTTCAGCAACATTCACATGCAAAAGAAATGACATAATTATATATTCTATGTTGGAATTCTCTTTTGGAAATACATGCCTCTCTTCAACTTCTATTAATAAATTAGTCACTGGAAATTAATAGATTACATTCTATCTTTCCTTACAGATTAAGAATTCTTTAAAATCTAATACAAATTCATATTGATAACCTAAATTCATTTTCTTCTTCCATATATTTTAGAAAAACCATGGTTTCACTGCCACATATTTCCACTTTTACAAACTGTCCTTTATATAGTTCCCATAGTAACATGTTTAATGTGTATGACAATCCTGAAATATGATCAGATATATTTCCATTTCATATAAATCTTGTTTCACTGCAGATCTCTTCTCACTGAATTAATGACATTTACTCCTTTGGGGTATTGTGAATAACACCTGAAATAAAGGAGTGATTAACCAGCTACAAGTTTTAAAGTTGATTTTAAAATATTTTATTTATTTGGCTGTGCCAGGTCTTAGTTGTGGCATGTGAAGTCTAGTTCCCTGACCAGGGTTTGAACCCAGGCCCCCGGCAGTGGGAGCATGGAGTCTTAGCCACTGGGTCACCAGGGATTTATTGTTGCTTGGTCAAGAAAAAGGATTCCAAACTCATTCTCAATCATAAACTCAAGCTTGGATGTCTGAAGGTAAAATTTTTAATTAAAATTACATATACCTATGGCATAGGTAATGAGAGCACAACATATGATGTGAGAGGAATGCCCACCAGGCATGAAGTAAAACGGGGAAGTCCACCTTGCACTTGTGAGAGAAAAGAATAATGAAGAAATAGTAAACTGAACTAGTCCCTTGCTACCTAAAAAGCATTATCCAACTAACAGGGTCGGCATTACCCGGGAGCTTGTAAAAAGTAAAGTCAGTCTCCACCCCAGACCTACTGAATCAGAATCTATATATTAACAGCATTCCTGAGGTGATTCATATACACATTAAAGTGTGAATATCAGCTAAACTGAAGTACAACTGAGAGTTTGGTGAGAGATACTTCCTTCATTACAGGAACAGGATAAAATGAATTTATATGTAGGTGGTTTTGATGATAGAAAATGATCAAGATTCAGTCTGATGCTTTCTATTGTTTCTGTCTTTACATGATACTCTACATAGAAACCCTAAAGACTCCACACAAAAACTACTAGAACTGATAAATTCAGCAAGGTAGCAGGTTACAATATTAATATACAGAAATCTGTTGCATTTCTTTACACTAACAATGAACTATCAGAAAGTTAAAAAAAAATCCCTTTTAAAATCACATTTTAAAAATACCTAGGAATAAACCTAACCAAGGAGGTGAAAGACCTATAACCTCAGAATTATAAAACATTAATAAAGGAAACTGAAGATGATTCAAAGCAATAAGAAGATAGCCTGTGCTCTTGGGTTTGAAGAAATCTACAGATTTAATGCAATTCCTACCAAATGACCCATGACATTTTTCACAGAACTAGACAAATAGTCCTCAAATTTATATGGAATCACAAAAGACCCAGAATAGACAAAGCAATCCTAAAGAAAAAGAACAAAGCTGAAGGCATAACCCTTCCAGACATCAGACAATACTACAAAGCTATAGCTATCAAAAAAGTGTGGTATTGACACAAAAAAACAGACTTATGGATCAACAGAACAGAATAGAGAGACCAGAAATAAACCCAACACCAATGGTCAATTGATCTTCAACAGGGGAGACAAGAATATACAGCAGAGAAAAGATAGTCTCTTCAGGAAGTGGTATGGGCAGACTGGATAGCCCCATGTAAATCAATGAAGGTACAATACTCCCTTACACTATACACAAAAATAAACTAAAAATGGCTTAAAGACTTAAGTATAACACATAACACCATAAAACTAGTAGAGAGAATAGGCAAAATATTCTGACATAAATCATACCAATGGTTTCTTAGGTCCGTCTCCCAAAGCAATAGAAATAACACCAAAAATAAGCAAAGGAGCTCTAATTGAACTTATAAGCTTTTGCAGAGCAAAGGAAACCATAAACAAAATGAAAAGACAACCTACAGAATGGGAGAAAATATTTTCAAATAATGCAACCAACAAGGACTTAATTTCCAAATTACACAAACAGCTCATATAGCTCAATTAAAAAATTAATCAAAAATTAGGCAGAACTAAATAACTATTTCTCCAAAGAAGATACACAGATGGCCAATGGGCATATGAAAATGTGCTCAACATCACTAATAGAGAAATGAAAATCAAAACCACAATGAGCTATTGCCTCACAGAATGTCAATCATCAAAAAGTCTACAAATAATAAATGCCGGAGAGGGTGTGAAGAAAACGGAATCTTCTTATGCTGTTGGTAGGAATGTAAGTTGGTGCAACCAATTTGAAGAACAGTATAGAGGGTCCTTAAAAAATTAAAAATAGAATTACCATATGTTCCAACAATCCAACTCCTGGGTATATATCTGGAAAAACAATCTAATTTGAAAATATACATGCACTCCAATGTTCACAGCAGCATTATTTACATCCAAGCAACTTAAGCATCCATTGAGAGACAAATGGGTAAAGAAGATGTGATATATATATATATATATGCAATGGAATATTACTCATCCATAAAAAAGAATGAAATGATGTCATTTGCAGCAACATGAATGGACTCAGAGTCACTTTGCTGTACATCTGAAACTAATGCAATGTTGTAAATCAACATATACTTCAAAAAAAAAGTTTTTATTCCCTTAGCATCAATATGGAGAAGGAAATGGCAACCCACTCCAGTATTCTTGCCTGGAGAATCCCAGGGACGAAGGAGCCTGGTGGGCTGTCGTCTATGGGGTCGCACAGAGTCGGACACGACTGATGCGATTGACTTAGCACAGACACGACTGACTTAGCAGTAGCATCAATAATTTATAGGTTTTATTCATTCATTAAAAAAGAATCAGAATATAGCTAATATTTTATAACCTTAAATGTAATATAATCTATAGAAATTTTGAATTACCAGCTGTACAACAGAGACTAATATTGTAAACCAACTATACTTCAAAACAATAAAAAAGTAAGTGCTCATAAAGTGCTAGGCAATGTTTTAGTTTGTTTTACTCATCTATATTAGGGTCTCTCTTTTGACGTGACAGTCTACTCCTTCCTTTAATTTCAGAATCTTGACTTTCACAAAATTTGCCCAAATCAGAATAACTGAATTATTGTAAAAGGCAGTGACTTAAACTATACTCTCTAGACAACTGTTACAAATAAAGTGCTGCTGCTGCTGCTAAGTTGTGTCAGTTGTGTCCTACTCTGTGCGACCCCATAGACGGCAGCCCACCAGGCTCCCCTGGCCCTGGGATTCTCCAGGCAAGAACACTGGAGTGGGTTGCCATTTCCTTCTCCAATGCATGAAAGTGAAAAGTGAAAGTGAAGTCGCTCAGTCGTATGTATCCAACTCTTAGCGACCTCATGGACTGCAGCCTACCAGGCTCCTCCGTCCATAGGATTTTCCAGGCAAGAGTACTGGAGTAGGGTGCCATTGCCTTCTCCACAAATAAAGTGCACTTTGTTTTAAAACAGCAAACCTATTGGGACTAAAATGCATTAGCCACAAAAATGTAAAAACAGAATGGATCTAAAACAAAAAATGTTCTTCCTAAAGACTGCTTGAAAGCATTTTGTATAAATTCAATATACATTAAGCATATACTCTATGCTTGGCCCTCTGCTGGGCATTTCATATAAAACATACATTCCTGTGTGTGTATGTGCCAAGCAGCTTCAGTCCTATCTGACTCTTTGCAACCCCATGGACTGTAGCCCACTAGGTTCCTCTGTCCATGGAATTCTCCAGGCAAGAATATTGGAGTGGGTTGCCATGCCCTTCTCCAGGGGATATTCCCCACTCAGGGACTGAACCTGCGGCTCCTGCACCGCGGGAGATTCTTTACTGTCTGAGCCACAAGTTTCCGGGGAAGATGATACCTCTATTAGGCTTTAAAGGACAAAACAGAGTTTGCCAGGTGACAAGGGCACTGCGAGAAGGGAAAGTTGGAAAACTCCAGCAGTCTTATACAGGTTTGTAGACTTTACACGTGTGCATTTCTTTCCTCGAAGTTAAATTTAAAAAAAAAAAAAAAAAGCTTCACAGAGATTGTGTATGTATATTAGGCACAAATTCCACTTCCTGAAGTTCAAACGCTGGCAGAGCGAATTCGAGAATAAGAAATGTACAAAGATGAACAAATAAGCCTTTGGTTTAGATTTTCACCTGGGTTTGTCGCTCTCCTCCAGACCGGAAAAGTGGTTTGGGAGCTTTCTGACCGGTCAGGAATGAAGCTTTCAACCTTTTCTGAGGCCTGGGAAAGCAGCTGTGTGAAAGGCTTTTCCTTCTCAACGTGGCTCCAGCTAACATCGCCACAGAGTTTTACTATCTCATGCAGTAGATGCCGGCCGCACAATTTCCTGGCTCTGCTAATGTCGTTCAGCTCACGGGAGACTCGAACCAGCAGGAGCCCGAGACACAGATAGAGGAACCGCGGCATCCCTGAGCCCCTAAACCAGGTATGCCGCGCGCTCTAACTGCCCGTCCCGCGCGACTGCTCACGTGCACATGGAGACCTTCTGATCTTCGTGTGCGGTCCTCGCGAGAACTTCAAGGCGAGGTGCGCACCTTCTGATCTTCGTTTCCAGACCTCGCGAGAACTTCGAGTCAAGATGAGGGCAGCTGTGGAGGCGCTGCCCAAGCTTCCCGAATTTCGCAGGGCCCTCAGGCCGCCCCAGGTGGCAAGCTGTTGGCCCTGAAAATGGTTCGTTTTTCTCTCCACCCTCACTAGGAAGACTTATCAAATGAAATATGGGGCCGTAGCTAACGGATAAAGCCTCCCTCTAGTGAAATGCATTTCCCGCCTCTTTTGCCTGCTTGCTAATGGAACGTCGCCTCCTTCAAGAAACCTTTCCTTTTCTTCATGGTGTTTATCTCGGTAGGTTTGCTCACATTTATTTGTGCAGTTGTTTGATAACTTCTTCCCCTAGTTTGCAGGTTTCATGAAGGCAGTGGCTGTGACATTGCTTCTAATTGTACCGCAGGGTCTGACGAATTGTTGGCTGTCAAATATATTAAAACTTGTGTGCACGTTTTAAAGGCAGATGCAAAGCTTCCTGAGGAAATTCCTACCACTTCTACGGGGAGAAATGGGCCTTAGTCTCAATCTTCAGAACAGAGTATTTGAGATAATCGGTTCTTTTGGCCATGGATTGTAAAGGATTATCCATTGCAAAATTATAGTGTCAACATTAATAATAGCCAGTTATTTTACCAGCAAAGGTGAATAGGAATAGCTAGAGGAATGCAATTCAGGATATGTGCACTATCATGGACCATATGCAAATTCAGAGAACTAGGAAGAGGAACTTGCTTTTGCAGGGAAAAGGGGGAAGGTGGGAGCGGGTGTGATAACTAAAGGATCCACTGGGGAAGCTGGGAGTCCAAAATGTGGCGTCTTCTAATTGGCTGTGTTGCTTAATCTCTGATTGGCTGAGATCTGTGGACCAGAGAGTTTTCTTCCTGTTGTGTTTTAAATAGCGCCTTGTCCTCTTGGAGATGTAGGCAATTGTATTTTCCTGTTGGGATAAATTGATGATGCATGACAGGTCATGAGCGCGCTCCCTTTAGGTCCTAGTTCAGTTCATTTCAGTCACTCAGTCGTGTCCGACTGCGACCGCTTGGACCGCAGCACGCCAGGCTTCCCTGTCCATTACCAAGTCAAATCTGTCCGGCTACAGTTTTAGTCGAGAGTGTGACAGAAATTTGTAGAGGATTTGTCTTCTAAGAAAAATAGTATTCTGCTACATCAAGAGGGAAGGGGCAGGAAAGTACAGCGCAATCCCTACAGGTTGCCCTGTCATTTTAAATGAGATTTTATTAGACTGTGTTGGCGCTGAAGGATGTCCTACCAGCCACAAGGGGGCAGTCAGGGGCTGTCTCAGGAATAGTCAACGTCAGTGTACTGAAGCCTCAGAGGCTCCAGCAATTATCAATGATACTCTTAACTCTTCCCTTTACAATGTTATTTTGTACTCCTTCTCCTTTTTGCCTCTGTGTACTTTTCTCCGTTTTCTGTTCGCCCAGCTTTTCCCTACTTTCCAGTGGTATCCATGAGTACTTAGTAACGGGCAGTCAGATCTTTTAAAAGATTGATGTAATTTGATTAGCACAATTTCATTGCCTACTTTGAGAAACAATTCATGTATAAACTGTAGTGGCTATGAGTCCTAAGCAGAACTTCACGAGGGAATCCCTGTGAGAAAGGAAACTATTCATTATACTGAGAAAATATATATATATATATTTTAAGAACACAAACAACAACAGACAACCTCTCAAGCGATATATGCGTTATGTCCGTTCTAAGTCACTTCAGACTCTTTGTGACCCTATGAACTGTAGCCTACCAGGCTCCTCTGTCCATGGGATTCTCCAGGCAGGGGTACTGGAGTGGGTTGTCATGCCCTCCTCCGGGGGATCTTCCTCACCAAGGGACTGAACCCTCTTCTACGTCTCTTTCATTGCGGGAGGATTCTTTACCCTGTTGGCTGAGCCGGTAGGGAAGCCACCAGTATATGTCCAAACCACACAAAAATCTATACTCCGGTTCTATTTGTGCTCTCAGTATTCTCATCCTACTTTGCGCTTCTTCAGTGTGCACATCTTCATTAAAGACTGACATACTATATATAATCTTACTTCTTCACGTTTTCTGTCTCCTGCAAAAATGTAAGCGCTACACCACAGGGATTTTTGTTTATTTTGTTTACTTTGGCAGCATCTTTGCCTTGAACAGTGTGAAACATAGTAAATTCTCAGTAATAATTTAATGTTAACAATTATAGCAATGTCAACAAATAATAAGTAAAATGTTAATCATATCAATAATCATAATATTTAGTAAGTGAATAAACTCCCTGAGAATTGACTACTTGTTCCTTTGTATCCTAATTCATATTTATGTCATAATTATTATTTATTGTACTATGCTGAATTTTTTTTTTAAATCATGTAATTATCTTTTCTACTAGTTGTAAGCTCATTAAAGACTGGAATTATTTTTGTTTCATATTTATTATTCAGTGCCTAGGACAATCCCTGCTAAGTAGACCCTTAATAAACATTTATTGAATGAACACATTCCTGACTACAACTACTACTTATTATTGTTATTATCAAGAGTACACAGAAGAACTGTGCAAAAAAGATCTTCACAACCCAGATAATCATGACGGTGTAATCACTCACCTAGAGCCAGACATCCTGGAATGTGAAGTCAAGTGGGCCTTAGGAAGCATCACTACGAACAAAGCTAGTGGAGGTGATGGAATTCCAGTGGAGCTATTTCAAATCCTAAAAGATGATGCTGTGAAAGTGCTGCACTCAGTATGCCAGCACATTTGGAAAACTCAGCAGTGGCCACAGGACTGGAAAAGGTCAGTTTTCATTCCAATCCCAAAGAAAGGCAATGCCAAAGAATGCTCAAACTACTGCACAATTGCACTCATCTCACACGCTAGTAATGCTCAAAATTCTCCAAGCCAGACTTCAACAGTACGTGAACCGTGAACTTCCAGATGTTCAAGCTGGTTTTAGAAAAGGCAGAGGAACCAGAGATCAAATTGCCAACATCCACTGGATGTTGGATGTTGGCATCGAAAAAGCAAGAGAGTTCTAGAAACACATCGATTTCTGCTTTATTGACTATGCCAAAGCCTTTGACTGTGTGAATCACAAGAAACTGTGGAAAATTCTGAAAGAGATGGGAATACCAGACCACCTGACCTGCCTCTTGAGAAACCTGTATGCAGGTCAGGAAGCAACAGTTAGAACTGGACATGGAACAACAGACTGGTTCCAAATCGGGAAAGGAGTACATCAAGGCTGTATATTGTCACCCTGCTTATTAAACTTATATGCAGAGATGCAGAGTGCATCATGAGAAACACTGGGCTGGATGAAGCACAAGCTGGAATCAAGATTGCCAGAAGAAATATCAAACCTCAGATATGCAGATGACACTACCCTTACGGCAGAAAGTGAAGAAGAACTAAAGAACCTCTTGATGAAAGTGAAAGAGGAGAGTGAAAAAGCTAGCTTAAAGCTTAACATTCAGAAAACTAAGATCATGGCATCTGGTCCATCACTTCATGGGAGATAGATGGAGAAACAGTGGCAGACTTTATTTTTTGGGGTTCCAAAATCACTGCAGATGGTGACTGTAACCATTAAATTAAAAGATGCTTACTCCTTGGGAGAAAAGCTATGACCAACCTAGACAGCATATTAAAAAGCAGAGATGTTACTTTGCCAACAAATGTGCATCTAGTCAAGGCTATGGTTTTTCCAGTAGTCATGTATAGATGTGACAGTTGGACTATAAAGAAAGATGAGTGCTGAAGAATTGATGCTTTTGAAGTGTGGTGTTGGAGACGACTCTTGAGAATCCCTTAGACAGCAAGGAGATCGGTCCTGAGTGTTCATTGGAAGGACTAATGTTGAAGCTGAAACTCATCCTTTGGTCACCTGATTGGAAAAGACCCTGATGCTGGGAAAAATTGAAGGCGGGCGGAGAAGGGGATGAAAAAGGATGAGATGTTTGGATGGGATCGCCAACTCAATGGACACGAGTTTGAGTAAACTCCAGGAGTTGGTGATGGACAGGGAGACCTGGTGTGCTGTAGTCCATGGGATCACAAAGAGTCGGACACAACTGAGTGACTAAACTGAACTGATCAAGAGTCAACAGATTTACTGAATTGAACAAATTATTAGTGAAATGACTTATTTTGAATGAATAAGTTGCTATTATTACTGAATGACTTACCTATTTGTTAGTATACTGTACTAGCTGTGCTTCCCTGGTAGCTCAGCTAGTAAAGAATCTACCTGCAATGTGGGACACCTGGATTCTATCCCTGGGTTGGGGAGATCCCCTGGAGAAGGAACCAGGCTACCCATTCCAGTATTCTAGCATGGAGAATTCCATGGGCAGAGGAGCCTGGTGGGCTACAGTCCATGGGATCACAAAGAGTTGGATATGACTGAGTAACTAACTTTCACTTTTTCCTGTCTACCTTATTCCAGAACATTGTCATAAAATTGGAGCTATCCAAAGGGCTCATTTGAGTATTTATAAAATAAAATTCCATTTATGCAAGAAAAATATGGAATTGTTAGTAATTATACTAGAATATTTGTTTTCAAGTTACTTAGCATTTTATATTGATATCTTTGCATGGGAAATATGATTCCCATGATTTGAGTCCTTAAAATTTTTATCTTAGCAGTATTAAATGTGGGTACAATTAATAACAGTAACTATAATTAATACTTGCTAGATTATAAAACAGCTAATAGATAATATCTCCATTATTTACTTTTTTGCTTTCTGTCCAATTAATTGTCTGTTTTCCCCACTATAATGCTGGTCTTATTAACACTTTATTCTTGGTATTTATACCAAGTCTGTATTCTTGAATATATACAAAAAGTATGTATTCAATTATATGTTAAGTAATATATATTCAAATATGTTTTGAAAGAACAATAATAACAGTACATCATTTGTTGAGTAATTACTGTATGTCAGTCAGTAGTCTAAGTGCTTGTACATGTTTTACCCCATTTAATCCTGTAGTAATCATATCAAATAGTCTTGTAATTATCTCTAGCTTATAGACTAGAGGGAGCTCATCTTAGATTACAAAACTTGCCTAAAATGAGAGAGTTAGTAAGAGGTAGAAGGCTGATTAAAAATAGTCAGTCTGTCCCTGGAGTACAAACTGTTAAACTACTTTATATAATCATAATTTGTCAAAGAAAACTATTACAAAAACAGTGAATTTAGTTTGGCGATGATCAGTTCAGTTCAGTTCAGTTCAGTCGCTCAGTTTGTATCCAACTCTTTGAGACCCTGTGAACTGCAGCACGCCAGGCCTCCCCGTCCATCACCAACTGCTGGAGTCCACCAAAATCCATGTCCATTGAGTCGGTGATGCCATCCAACCATCTCATCCTCTGTTGTCCCCTTCTCCTCCTGCCCTCAATCTTTCCCAGCATCAGGGTCTTTTCAAATGAGTCAGCTCTTTGCATCAGGTGGCCAAAGTATTGGAGTTTCAGCTTCAGCATCAGTCCTTCCAGTGAACACCCAGGACTGATCTCCGTTAGGGAGGACTGGTTGGATATCCTTGCAGTCCAAGGAACTCTCAAGAGTCTTCTCCAACACCACAGTTCAAAAGCCAATTCTTCAGTGCTCAGCTTTCTTTATAGTCCAACTCTCACATCCATACATGACTACTAGAAAAACCATAGCCTTGACTAGACGGACCTTTGTTGACAAAGTAATGTCTCTGCTTTTTAATATGCTATCTAGGTTGGTCATAGCTTTCCTTCCAAGGAGTAAGTGTCTTTTAATTTCATGGCTACAGTCACCATCTGCAGTGATTTTGGAGCCCCCCAGAATAAAGTCTCTGTTTCCCATGAAGTGATGGGACTGGATGCCATGACCTTAGTTTTTTGAACGTTGAGCTTTAAGCCAACTTTTTCACTATCCTCTTTCACTTTCATCAAGAGGCTCTTTAGTTCTTCACTTTCTGCCATAAGGGTAGTGTCATCTGCATATCTGAGGTTATTGATATTTCTCCCAGCAATCTTGATTCCAGCTTGTGCTTCTTCCAGCCCAGCGTTTCTCATGATGTACTCTGCATGTAAGTTAAATAAGCAGGGTGACCGTATACAGCCTTGATGTACTCCTTTTCCTATTTGGAACCAGTCTGTTCTTCCATGTCCAGTCCTAACTGTTGCTTCCTGACCTACATACAGGTTTCTCAAGAGGCAGGTCAGGTGGTCAGGTATTCGCATCTCTTTCAGAATTTTCCACAGTTTACTGTGATCCACACAGTCAAAGGCTTTGGCATACTCAATAAAGCAGAAATCAATGTGTTTCTAGAACTCTCTTGCTTTTTCCATGATCCAGTGGATGTTGGCAATTTGATCTCTGGTTCCTCTGCCTTTTCTAAAACCAGCTTGAACATCTGAAAGTTCATGGTTCATGTATTGTTGAAGGCTGGCTTAGAGAATTTTGGGCATTACTTGACTAGTGTCTGAGATGAGTGCAATTGTGCAGTAGTTTGAGCATTCTTTGGCATTGCCTTTCTTTGGGATTGGTAATGATGGCACATGATATTATAAAAGCAAATCTCTTATGAGACCAGTGCTCTAACCCCTGAGCTGTGGAGCCCCAGTTACAATATAAAAGCAAATCTTTTAGACCAAACCCTTAGATTAGAGAAAGTAATGATTTGGACCCAAAAAAAGCATATACACACACACATTAAAGTAATTGCCTCAGAATGGGCTTAAAAGTTCACTCTGTTGGTAATAAAGATAGAAGCTGGTCTCAGCCACAGGAATAAGTAGCTATAGAAATTTGCAGAAATCTTATACTGGTTTACTTAACATGTGTCATGAATATAAGAACACATGGTGTAGGTTGAAGGTAGGTAGTAATAGTGCCTTCTGACAACGCTATTAAAGGATTATATGACATAATGCAGTAAGTAACACACGAAATAATAAATGAGAAAATACAGTGCCTGACACATAATGATACATATTAGCTGTATAATTATTGCCATTTCTACTTTGTTGTGAAGAAGGAAATGGCACCTCACTCCAGTATTCTTGTCTGGAGAATCCTATGGATGGAGGAGCCTGGTGGGCTGCTGTCCATAGGGTCGCACAGATTCGGACATGACTGAAGCGACTTAGCATGCATGCGTGCATGCATTGGAGAAGGAAATGGCAACCCACTCCCGTATTCTTGCCTGGAGAATCCGGGGATGGAGGAGCCTGGTGGCCTGCTGTCTATGGGGTTGCACAGAGTCGGACATGACTGAAGCAACTTAGCAGCAGCAGCTACTTTGTTGGAATGTGATAATCAAATGAGATAATAGGTTTGGTGTTCTTTAAAATAATTATTGCATTTTTTATATATGAGGTACCAGACTGTTAATTTGGCTAGAGTATGA
Organism: Budorcas taxicolor; assembly: GCF_023091745.1. Taxonomy (NCBI): domain Eukaryota; kingdom Metazoa; phylum Chordata; class Mammalia; order Artiodactyla; family Bovidae; genus Budorcas; species Budorcas taxicolor. The sequence goes on along the minus strand of NC_068917.1, from coordinate 42,444,167 downwards.
GAAACTCATTTAAAATCATTTTTCCTTCTAGTACATAAAGGATAGTATGCAGTCAATATAGTCATGATCCAGTCCTACAAGAAAAGATTCTCCACTATGTCAATGGGTGGCGGGAAGTCTTTTGTGTTTGGGATCTATAAATGAAAGAAGTGAAGTATCTTTAAGCACCAGAAGCTTAGACTTCTTATTCTAATTATGTTTAAATATAATGGAGCAATAACATCATTGGTTAAATGTTGAATAGCAGAAAATTTAAGTAAAATAATTTGTAGAAGGGGGAGACTTGTATAAGCTCAGTAGTCTTGGAAGACTTCATTTAGGAGACAGAACTTAATTAGGCTTTGATGAAAAAGTAGGTAGTCAGAAAGTGGGACTGGTACTGCATCCGAAGAGAGGATGGAAGCTATAAAGGCATGTAAACAAGTGAGCAAGGCATATCGTCGGTAAAAGAACCTATAATAGTGATGTTAAGGATTAGTAGAAGATGGGAATATTGCTAGAGGACAAAGGAAGCTTTGAAATTCAGACTATGGAGTTTGGATTTTTTTCTTTTTATGCTACGGGGAACAGGAGGTTATAAAATAATTAGTGGATAATGTATGTGCTGCTGTGCTTAGTTAATCAGTTGTGTCCAACTCTTCGAGACCCCATGGACTGCAGCCCACCAGGCCCCTCTGTCCATGGGATTTATCCAGGCAAGACTACTGGAGTGGGTTGCCATACCCCTCCTCTAGGAGATCTTCCCAACCGAGGGATCGAACCCAGGTCTCCTGCATTGCAGGCAAATTCTTTACCCACTGAGACACCAGGGAAGCTAAAATTGAAGCTTAAATAACTTGACCTTAATGTATACAGATGTGGAGGGAGAAAAACCAAAAGTGAAGAAACCAACTACAAGTCCACATTTTGGATCAGTGAATTGTGAAGACCCAGCAGTAGGATGGAAGGAGTAGAAATAAACAGAAAGGACCCATAAATGTGATTTTTAAATGAACCATCATTAGAGTTGATGACTTGTTTTATGTAACCTGGATGTGGGAGAGAGAGAAGAGTTTAAGACGACCAGGGATTTTTTAAAAATTGAAGTACAGTTGACTTACAATGTTATGTTAATTTCTGCTGTACAGCAAGTTGATTCAGTTATACATATATCAAAATATATACGTTCTTTTTTGTATTCTTTTCCATTATGGTTTATCTCATGATGTTGAATATAACTCCCTGTGCTGTACAGTAAGGCCTTGTTTATCTATTCTATATGTAATAGTTTCCATCTACTTACCTCAAATGCCTACTCCATTCCTTGCCTCCCCTCCACCACTTTGGCAACCGTGAGTCTGTTCTTTATGTCTGTGAGTTTGTTTATGTTTTATAGATAAGTTCATCTGTGTCATATTTTAGATTCCACATATAAGTGATATATATTTGTGGTATTTGTCTTTCTCTTTCTGATTTACTTCACTTGGTAAAATGATCTCTAGTTGCGTCCATGTTGCTACAAATGGTGTTATTTTGTTCTTTTTTATGTCTGAGTAGTATTTTATTGTATATATGTACCATGTCTTCTTTATTCATTCATCTGTTGATAGACATTTAGGTTGTTTTCATGTCTTCTTCTTTATGAATACTGCTGCTATGAACATAAGGGTAAATGTATCTTTTTGAATTATAGTTTTGTCCAAATATATGTCCAGGAGTGGGATTTCTCAATCATATGATAATTATACTTTTCTGGGGAATCTTCATACTGTTTTCCGTAGTGGATCAGTGTAGAAAGTTTCCCTTTTCTCCACACCCTCTCCAGCATTTGTTATTTGTAGACTCTTAATGATGGCCATTCTGAATGGTGTGAGGTGGTACCTCCTTGTAGTTTTGATTTGCATTTCTCTAATAATGAGCAATGTTGAAAATCATGTGCCTTTTTGCCACTGTATGTCAGGAAGACCAGGGCTTTGAGCTGTAGAGGATGAAAAGCTGATGACATTGAGGAATCATGAGGGGAATTTAATCCTACAGTGAAGCTTTGCATATGCTGAGTCGCTTCAGTTGTGTATGATTCTTTGAGTCCCTATAGACTATAGCCTGCCGGTGTCCTCTGTCCATGGGATTCTGGAGGCAGGAATGCTGGATTGGTTTGCCATGCCCTCCCTCCAGGGGATCTACCCGATCTAGAAATTAAACCTGCATTAGCAGATGGGTTCTTTACCACTAGTGCCGCCTAGGAAGCCCCAGTAAAGCTTAAGAAATGATGAATTTTAGATAACTATAAAGTATTAAGAGGAATTCTCCTAACAAAACAAATGGAAACATGGGGCTGGAAGTATGCTAAGACATCCAACCTGGAGATCCAGATTCGGAAATCAACAGCAAAGAGTTGTGAGTTAAAGAAATAAAATTAAATCAACTCTCTGACTAATGGACAGGGCATACAGTGTCAAAGCAAAGAAGAGGGAATTTCATGTGGTAAGAAGCGAGAGAAGAGATAAAGAAGGAGAAAACAAGAATTATAGAGGATGACGTCCTTTTGCTTTTCATAAAAGCAAAAATCGAAGGTAATTTTCTGAAGAGGGATCATCAGTGGAGTGAAATGTGAAAGAAAAGTAAAAGAGAAGCAAATTTAAGATTAAAATTTGGGATTGGAGGCCAGTGTGGAATTTAATAGGCTAAGATTCAGGTAGGGAACAGTTCATAGTGGGTCCCAGAGGGAATGAGGGGTGAAGAGCTAGCAGCAGTTCTATTGATTTGGCAGAGGAAGAGTTGATGCAAAAACAGTTTTCTTTGTTTATTGAAATATATTAGAAACAGAGGAAGATTCCCATGCAGAAGGAAAGGTGGATAATGTGCAAGGTCAAAGAGTGTGGCAAAATAATTGAGACATTACATTTTCCCCTATATTTTTTCCTTTCAACCTCTTATACCATCTCCCCACAAATTTTAACCAGGTATCCAGAGCCTAAGTGTTTCCTTCCTGATGGACTTTTGCAGGGCAGAAAACAGAGGTTGCTTAAAGTTACTCTTCCCATGACCCCTAAATACAGGAGGAGGCCAAAATTAGGCAGGTGTCCCCAGTGGACAAGTAAGAGAGAAATGGAGAGGAAGAAGGAGAGATGGTTGAGGGGTGAAAGGGAAGATTTTCCTTGTAATGGAAAGAGGATGATGGCCTAGAGTCCTGAAATAAAGAATTACTGCTGTGCAGTGCTCAGTGGCAGTGACATGGAGAGGGGGAGCCTTAGAAGAGATGGCTATATGGTATACCTAGGGAAACAGACCCTGAGCAGAAAACACGCACATTTGGCAAAGTTCTGTTGACTCCAGCAAGAGAGGTAAGACCTTAAATGGAGACACCATGCAGGCTAGAATAGTAGGTGTCATGGGGAAACTGTTGAAACTATGGGTATTGGGGACTTAGTGCTTTGGTGCTAAAACCCTGGGTTTCAAGCACAGCTTAATGGGGGAGTTCCATTAGAATAATGTCTGATGCTAAATTTCCAATTCAGTGACAGCATGTAAACATATCAATCTGTTAAGAATAAAATAGTTGAGTATTTCTTTCACACCAGAGACTGTGCTTACAAATTCATGCCTGTTACACATAGACAGTCTTTTAGGAATATGAAAACCATGGTCATAACATACAGACAAGTAGAGGGGTTACATTTGGGGATACTTTTCCATTTAAAATGGAGGAAAAGATAGGCAAGAGTAGTGGTATGTACTAGCAGATGAAATTTAACTGAGTCACCGGATGATGGTGAAACTTCAGTGTTAAGTATGATGTGAAAACTAGTGGAATAAGGAGTGGACCTCAGAGCAAATGGAGTTCTGGAATTGACAGTGAACTATGCTGGGGAATAAATGAGATATGAATGGAAGTGTTAAAATCAGCAACAAAGATTTCATGATGAAAGTGTAACTCTTGAAAAAATGTTGACTTTCTCCCTGCTGCTGCTGCTAAGTTGCGTCAGTCATGTCCAGCTCTGTGCAGCCCCATAGATGGCAGCCCACCAGGCTCCTCTGTCCCTGGGATTCTCCAGGCAAGAACACTGACTTTCTCCCTAAAGAGTTACATTCTGTTGGTCTCTGCTTCTTCAATAAGAAGGAGCTCTTTGGGAGGAGGCCTCAGGGAGAATATGATGAACTTCAGAGATTTGCTTATGACTAGCCATGCCTAGGGATTTGAAATATAGGAAATGTGATTTTTCATCTTCTATTCTTCACCTCCAGACATTTGATGGACAAGATTAACTTGTTATAAGTACATTTTCTCTGAAAAAACAAAATACTAGCTAACTATGTATCAATATATAGATTAAAGAAATTGACTATTAGTACCATGCTGGTTTACAATTTTAACAAATGTTCATATCATCTCACAGTTTATTTTGCTTACATGAATGTTCCATAAATTCTAAAATGGTAAACTTTACTGAGTTTTTTTTCCAATTTAGTTCTTTCCTAAGGAAAATAATATTGACTTATTTGTTCTACTTTGTGACTTCATTTATGTCACTTAAATATATTTACTTGAATTTCTTAGAAACATGAAAGTATTATAACTTGAAAAACAGTTGAGTTCATTTGGGCACAAAAATCTAATTGTATCTGGTATTGAATCTGATTGCATTCAAACATTATTTCAGCAGGGAAAATAAAACCTGCTATGGCTCAAGTAGAAAATTACAAGGTTTCTGGTTTAATGTTTATATAGTCTATATCGACAAGCTAGATTAAACATTTTTTATTACTTTTGTATGTACCTGGTGTTAGGTGTATATAAAGCTACTTATGTCAGTTAAATAATAAAGCTTTTTAAATCATTATGAAGTTAATAAGATACAAAAGTAATTGATGCAATAATACCATTGATTTTTAAAAACAGCTTCTTTAGCAGGAAAATATTGATTTTTGAGAGAAAATATGATATGGGAAGACAATATTGTTCCATAACATTTGAAAAATGTGAACACTAGTAATGATTTCTCGTATTCTAATAATTAGTGGGGCCTGATTTGGACTTAGGTAAATGCTCACATGCTAGTAAAGTAATGCTAAAAATTCTCCAAGCCAGGCTTCAGCAATACGTGAACTGTGAACTTCCTGATGTTCAAGCTGGTTTTAGAAAAGGCAGAGGAACCAGAGATCAAATTACCAACATCTGCTGGATCATGGAAAAAGCAAGAGAGTTCCAGAAAAACATCTATTTCTGCTTTATTGACTATGCCAAAGCCTTTGACTGTGTGGATCACAATAAACTGTGGAAAATTCTGAGAGAGATGGGAATACCAGACCACCTGACCTGCCTCTTGAGAAATCTGTCTGCAGGTCAGGAAGCAACAGTTAGAACTGGACATGGAACAACAGACTGGTTCCAAATAGGAAAAGGAGTACGGAACAACAGACTGGTTCCAAGTAGGAAAAGGAGTATGTCAAGGCTGTATATTGTCACCCTGCTTATTTAACATCTATGCAGAGTACATCATGAGAAACGCTGGACTGGAAGAAACACAAGCTGGAATCAAGATTGCCAGGAGAAATATCAATAACCTCAGATATGCAGATGACACCACCCCTATGGCAGAAAGTGAAGAGGAACTAAAAAGCCTCTTGATGAAAATGAAAGAGGAGAGTGAAAAAGTTGGCTTAAAGCTCAACATTCAGAAAACGAAGATCATGGCATCCGGTCTCATCACTTCATGGGAAATAGATGGGGAAACAGTGGAAACAGTGGCTGACTTTATTTTTTGCGGCTCCAAAATCACTGCAGATGGTGACTGCAGCCATGAAATTAAAAGACGCTTACTCCTTGGAAGAAAAGTGATGACCAACCTAGACAGCATATTCAAAAGCAGAGACATTACTTTGCCGACTAAGGTCTGTCTAGTCAAGGCTACGGTTTTTCCAGTAGTCATGTATGGATGTGAGAGTTGGACTGTGAAGAAGGCTGAGTGCCAAAGAATTGATGCTTTTGAACTGTGGTGTTGGAGAAGGCTCTTGAGAGTTCCTTGGACTGCAAGGAGATCCAACCAGTCCATTCTGAAGGAGGTCAGCCCTGGGATTTCTTTGGAGGGAATGATGCTGAAGCTGAAACTCGAGTACTTTGGCCACCTCATGTGAAGAGTTGACTCATTGGAAAAGACTCTGATGCTGGGAGGGATTGGGAGCAGGAGGAGAAGGGGACAACAGAGGATGAGATGGCTGGATGGCATCACTGACTCAATGGACGCGAGTCCGAGTGAACTCCGGGAGATGGTGATGGACAGGGAGGCCTGGCGTGCTGTGATTCATGGGGTCGCAAATATTTGGACACAACTGAGCGACTGAACTGAACTGAACTGAAATGCATCATTGAGAATATACATGTAGATGTGAAATCAAGAATCATTCTATATCATGCATATCTAAGAAAAAGTTTTTTGTTGTTGTTACAACCTTTTTTTCACAACATAAGTTATTATTAGGTTGGTGCAAACAAAATTGTGCTTTCAGACTGCTTTACGACCCATTTTGAACTCAAATAAGAAAATTGCTCAAAATTGCTTTTTTGTCTAACATCATTTCCCTAGTCTAAAATAAATATAAAATATATTGTTACTGCTCTTAGGGGATAAGCTTTCAGTCCTTCACTGAGAATGATGTTAAGTGTGGGTTTTTCATACATAGACTTTACCAGGCTTAGGAAGCATATTTCTATTCCTTGTTTGTTGGTTGTTTTTAATCATGAAATGGTATTGAGTTATGTCATTTTTTTTTTAAATTAGAGGATGATTGCTTTAGAGTGTAGTGGTGGTCTCTGCCATAGAACAATACAAATCAGCTCTAACTCTCTCTCTCTCTCTCTCTCTCTCTATATATATATATATATATTTAACACATATATATATATATATCCCCTCCCTTGTGAGCCTCCCTCCCATAATACTACCCCATGCCCCACCCCACCCCTCTCAGGTTGTCACAGAGCATCAGGCTGGGCTCCCTGTGTTATATAGCAGCTTCCCACTAGCTAGCTATTTTATACATGGCAGTGTGTATATGTCAATGCTACTTTCTCAGTTTGTCCCGGCCTCACCTTGCCCTGCTGTCATGCTTTTATTACATGTTTTTGGTCCCATTGTTCTATTAATGTAGTGTAATACATTCATTGATTTTCGTATGTTGAACTATCCATGCATTCCAGGAATAAATTTCACTTAGTCACTGTGTATCATCCTTTTAATATCTAGTTGAATTCAGTTTGCTGTTTTTTATTAAGGATTTTGGCATCAGTAAAGGATATTGGCCTGTAGTTTCCTAAGTAGTGTCTTTGTCTGGCTTTGGAATTACGTAATTTTGGTCCTGAGAATGAGGTAGGAAGTGTTTTAATTCTTCAATTTTTTTGTATGAGTTTGAGAATGATTGGTTTTAATTCTTTAAAACATTTGGTAGAATTCTCCAGTGAACCTATCTTGTCTCAGGTTTTTCTTTCTTGGTAGGTACTTCATTATTGATTCAATCTCCTTAGTAAGTATAGTGTTATTTAGATTGATGATATCTTAGCACTGTAGGTAGGAATGTACATTAGTGCACCAGTGTGAAATAGTATGGAGGTTTCACAAAAAACTAAAACTAGAGCTACCATATTACCCAGGAATTCCATTCCTGGGTACATATCTAGGAAAAAAAAAACCAAACACACCAATTCTAAAAGGTACTTGAACTCCAGTGCTATAGTGTTATTTACAGTTGTCATAATATGGAAACAAACAAGTGTCCAACAGCAGATAAATAGATAAAGAAGATGTGAAACACACATACACACCCCCAAGAAATAGTAATCTGCCTTAACAAAAAGAATGAAATTTTGCCATTTGCAGCAGAATGGGTAGACTTAGAAGGCATTATGCTAAGTAAAATAAGAGAAATACAAATACTGTATGATAGCACTCCTATGTAGAATATAAAAACACAGCGAGTCAGGGAATGCAACAAAAAGAAGCAGGCTCACAGCTACGGAGAACAAGCTAGTGGTTACCAGTGGGGAAAGGAAAGTGTGTAGGTGCACTGTAGAGGTAGAGGAGTAAGAGGTATAAATTTTTAATCATAAAATAAAAATTCTACAGAAATATTATTCAACACAGGGAATATAGTCAATATTTTATATTAAGTATAAATGGGACATTACACATTAAAATTGAAAATCACTATATTGTACACCTGTGACATATCATATTGTATAGCAACTCAATTTCAGTAAAAAAATAATGTCTATTAGTTCAGAAATTAAAATAGACATTTTAATCAAAACACAGAAGGACTACTTTTAAAGACAACAATTCAGTGTGCCCATGCGTATTGCTGGTAAGTGCTAGAGCATTCCTACCCATGTCTACTGGATTCCAAAGAGGTCTTTCTTTTTCCCATACCATTTGGATCCAACTCCAGCTAGAGTTCATCTTAATGGTGAAGATTAATACTTAAAGATTAATGTATTTGAAACAGACATTGTAGGTACAAAAGTAGCAAGTATAAGCAAAGCTATAGGTTGACTGACCCAGTCTCCTTCCAGACACTTCTCCCTTGCGTACCTTAACTCTCTAGTCTCTAAGTGGTAGAAATGATTTCCCAGTGTCTCTTGCAGGTAGTAGTATCCGTGTGACACAGGTCTGGCCAATGTGAAATAAGCACACATGTGGAGGTTTCTGGCAAAGCCTTTGCTTTTCTAATCCTGGCACTAAGTCTTCTTCTACTCTAAAATGTACCCTGAGATCTGGAGGTGCATCAGCCATCTTGGTCTCATGAGGAGAAAAGCATAAGGAGGAAGGCCTATATTTTAAGCAGAGCTGACTGGAAAAGTCGTGAGGAGCCTGCTGGCATCATTCAGGGTCAGATCTTTACTCCACAGTCTTCTTTGAAGCCAGCCACTGTTGTAGGACTTTCTGTCATTTACAGACAACACAATCCTATCTGATACATATATATGAAGAGAGTAAATTTTTTACATGAGAAATAAAGTGAACATACTGTCATCAGCTTCAAGAATTAGATATCTTAAAGATGTTAACTTATTATCTTATTATTTATAGTAGATGAGTAGCCACAGACTGTCCTTGTAGCGCTTAAAAAGTGGTATCATCAGAGGCGGTGAATACAGATTCTTGGCCTAGGAGCCCTGACTCCAGGGCTTTTGTGGAGCAGTAACTCAGGAACATGGGCCAGGGCTGAGTCTGGGGAGATGCCTCTTGTGTGTGGGGAATGTCTCTTTTTCCTCTCTGGGCTGTAGGTTTCTTGGTCACTGTTCTTGTTCTCCTCTGTTGGATTTTCCATTTCAGACAGCACTCTTCTTGGCTTTGTCCAAGGGGGCTTATGGCCTCTGAGGTTCTGCAGCGTTCTATGAAGTTTTCCCAGGTGGCCTTGGTTGGAGGCCTGAGGATGATTAATTATGTATGGGAATTTGAAATATGGGAGTTGCTGTTTTAATCCTTTTAAATTCTTCTTACAGACAGGTGATGGAGGTTAAATTACTATTTAAGTGCATTTTTTTCTGTAAATGCTGCCTAAAGGTTTGAGTGTATATAAATTAAAGAAACTGACTGAATACTAAGATGATAACTTTGTTACTATACCTACAAGGTTTCATAGCTTGTCACAATTATTTTATTACATAAATGGTTTGTAAATACTTAAATAGCAAACAAAAATTTTGTTTCCTTGCTAAACCGGTTTTTCTGCAATATATGACACTGAAATGTTTATTATTTTTTATATGTATGTTTGTTTTTCTCCTTAAAGATTATAATTTACTTTTTAGTATTTTAGACAGTAGAGTTCATATAAGAACCCTAGTTTGAAAAATACTTGAGTTTATATAGCTTGAACTAAATTAGATTGACTTGGAGTCCAGTCTGATTCTTTGCAATTAATAGCTCATTAAGACACAAAAATATTTTAAAGTCTACTATAAAAGCTGAAATCTTATAACTCTGCATATTTGATCTAAGAGTTACTGTCAGAAGTGTTTTGGTCCATTTTATGTACCTGGCTTTAGGGACTGTGTAAAGTTATTTTTAAATTTCTATTTGTTTTTTGGCTATTAAAATAATTTATTTTATATTAAATAGTGACAGAACATTTGGGCATTAGGTTTGGAGGAGAAATGGTGATGGATTATAATTTATCAGATACAAATTTCCAAACCAGACTTATTTTTGAAATTTTGTCCACTCATTTATGCAAGATATAGCCTTTTACTAAACAATCTATTTCTATTTACTTTGAGTTATTGTTATTTTAAGTTACCACCACTCAAAAAGGAATAACATAATTATTATCATTAATAAACTACTTCTCACATAAGTATTATTAGCAGAAACTACAATAACGCTTGGGACGCTTTCTTACATATCAAATGAAAACATAAACACTAAAAATAATTTCTCATATTTTAATAATCAGTAGGGTGACAGAGGCATTGGTGACTTTGTCATTGAGAATACATGTGAAGATTAGATGAAATGCACAGCTTCATTTCAGCACAATTGAACTATGTCTTTTTTGGTACAAGCGTCATAGCAACATTTCTTAGCCAGGCTAACTCTCTCTTTTGGGTAATGTCTCTCTGAGCCTGAGTTTTCCAATTCTGAACCTCTGTTGTCTTCTGCTTCATTTTTAAATTCTTCACAGTTAAGATTTGAATCCTTTAATGCAGAATGTAGTTGCTCTCTCAATGATGGCTGCCTCTCAGATAGTGTTGCCTTCTTCTCTTGGGGCAAAGTAGGAACAAATTCCAGCATCTTTAAGGTTTCTACATCATTGGTCATGGAGGATGGCATGATTTCTAATTTTAAACGAGGGGGAAGAGAAAAAATATCCATGCCAAAGAATGTCAGGAAAACTATAAAATTTTGCATAGACACAAAGGAGAGCATTGCCTCAACAGAATTCAACAATCAAACAGACTTAGCAAGTGTCCTCATATCTAAAAGGCTTAGTTTATTATAGTTGGGCAGGTTAAAATATTCCAATATTACCAAAGTTCTGCTTTACTCCACTTGGACCCATTGTTGTCTCTCCTCATGTCCCATGTCCCTTTAATATTTTCATCATAGCACTTTTTTTTTTTTAATCTGACACTTCTGAAGTCATCTTAACCATCAAAAACACTAGTTTGACCATGGATGAATTTTTATTACCTGAGTAATTTTCTTCTATGACTAAGTATATGAAAAGTATATTAATTAAACTATCAAATATTTTCATGGTAGGAAGTTACTGCTTCAGGATAAAGTAAAAACAGCAGAATTTCCAACTGCTCTGATCTAGAAAGGAGGAGATGCCAGTCTCTGATTCTCCTCGTACATCTGTTTAATAATTTCTCTTCCCTAGAATGCTTACTCCAAATCAATAACCCTTTACATTATAGAGAAGTGGGTTAAAAGACATTAACCAATAAATCATTGACTTTGACAGATTATTAATCTGTTGTGATGTGTATCTACTGACTAATGTACTGTGTATGTTTTTTTTTTGTTTCAATATTGTGGATCATAAACTGTGCAAGTTCTGTGTGTTGCCTAGGAAGGGAGTCTGTTCTTAAGTAGTGTGCCAGGATGGGCATACATAAAGGTTGGGACTTGGGCTAGGTCCTTTCAGGAACCATCTGACATATTCCTTCTTTATACTTACTCACTACTGTTGAACATGTATTGACTGTTTCCATGTTTCTGGCATCGCCAGATGAGAGATATAAGTAAAAACATCTTTCCTGCCCTCAAAAACCTTTCAGGTAGATTCTTTCCTTACATTCAGTTCAGTTCAGTAGCTTAGTTGTGTCTGACTCTTTGCAACCCCATGGACTGCAGCATGCCAGGCTTCCCTGTCCATCACCAACTCCCGGAGCTTACTCAAACTCATGTCCATTGAGTTGGTGATGCCATCCAACCGTCTCATCCTCTGTCATCCCCTTCTCCTCCTGCCTTCAATCTTTACCAGCATCAGGGTCTTTCAGATGAGTCAGTTCTTTGCATCAGGTGGCCAAAGTATTGGAGTTCCAGCTTTAGCATCAGTACTTCCAATGAATATTCAGGACTGATTTCCTTTAGGAGGGACTGGTTGGATCTCCTTGCAGTCCAAGGGACTCTCAAGAGTCGTCTTCTTCTTCTCCAACACCACAGTTCAAAAGCATCAATTCTTTGATGCTCAACTTCTTTTACAGTCCAGCTCTCACATTCAAACATGACTACTGGAAAAACCATAGCTTTGACTAGATGGACCTTTGTTTGCAAAGTAATGTCTCTGCTTTTTAATATGCTGTCTATGTCTTGCCTGGAAAATCCCATGGATGGAGGAGCCTGGTAGGCTGCAGTTCATGGGGTCGCTAAGAGTCGGACATGACTGAGTGACTTCCCTTTCACTTTTCACTTTCATGCACTCGAGAAGGAAGTGGCAACCCACTCCAGTGTTCTTGCCTGGAGAATCCCAGGGATGGGTGAGCCTAGTGGGCTGCCATCTATGGGGTCACACAGAGTCGGACATAACTGAAGCGACTTAGCAGCAGCAGCAGCAGGTTGGTGATACCTTTTCTTCCAAGGAGCAAGCGTCTTTTAATTTCATGGCTGCAGTCACCATCTGCAGTGATTTTGGAGCCCCCCAAAATAAAGTCTGCCACTGTTTCCATTGTTTCCCCATCTATTTGCTGTGAAGTGATGGGACTAGATGCCATGATCTTAATTTTCTGAATGTTGAGTTTTAAGCCAACTTTTTCACTCTCCTCTTTCATTTTCATCAAGGCTCTTTAGTTCTTCACCTTCTGCCATAAAGGTGGTGTCATCTGCATATCTGAGGTTATTGATATTCCTCCTGGCAATCTTGATTCCAGCTGGTGTTTCATCGCAACCGTACCTATCCCAATTACATAGTTTTGAGAGTTATAGCACCAAAACAAAGAAAGAAAGAAAGAAACATTTATAAAGTTTACATTATAGTGTAAACCTAAAGCAATTTGTGCTCTTTTTCATGGACAGCAGAACTGTCCTTTTCAGCTTATTAATAAGACATTCCTCTTGAAATAGTGGAAACAATGAGGTCAAGAGAAATCTTAAGCATGGAAGATGAGTTCTTGGGTAATCATTGATGCCTGCAAATCAGAGAAGGCCATGCCCACTCACCGTGGCAGGAATGGTCCAGGCTACTTCACTTCCTATGAGTTCTGTAGCACAACAAACTTCAACAATTAGAGTTCTCAGTGGAAAGAAAATAATACTCTAACATTTTATTTTTCCTCCTAGTGTTCTCTCTTATTCAAGTTCTAAACTGGCACTGACAGATGGGAATTCATACCATTTTTTGGTAGAAATTTTTGCTTTTCCCTCAGTAAGATATCCTAAGTTCAATTCAGTCTGTCCTCATAAAAATACTCCTTGCTATAACTTAAACTTTCTCTAACTGGAGCTCTGCTGAATACATAGAAAAGCTGATTTCCATACACTGAGCCAGCTAATGAATCAGGCAATATATTTGTTACTTCTATTACATTTACTCATAATATATTGTTTGGGGCTTTTTTTTTTCAGTTTAAAAACTTGTTTTAAAATACTTTGAAAGTCGTAGAAAACTCACAAAAATGATAGAATTCTCATGTATCTCTTTTTTTCAATCTTGGTAGGAACATTTAACATGATATCTGCCTTTGAACAGAATTTTAAGTGACCAGTACACCATGATTATGGTACAGAATCTGCCTGCAGTGGGGGAGAAATGGGTTTGATCCCTGGGTCATGAAGATCTCTTGGAGTAGGAAATGGCAAACTACTCCAGTATCCTTGCCTGAAAATTCCATGGACAGAGAGTTTGGCAGGTTACAACAGTCCATGGGGTCACAAAGAGTTGGACACGACTGAGCATGAGTGAGTGATCTGTAGGTACAGTGTTATAAATCGGATTCCTAGAACCAATTCATTTTGCATAATTGAAATTTTATATGTAATAATTAGAAACTCCCATTTTCCCCTCCTCCCAATCCTGATAATCACCATTTATTCTTTCCTTATGAGTTAGACTGTTTTAGATACTTATTATAGTAGAATCCAGCCATATTCATCTTTCTGAGATAAGCAATTTTACTTAGCATTATGTCCTCCAGGTTCATCCATGTTGTTATGTAGGTTAAGGTTGCCTTTTTAAATGTGAAATAATACTCCATTGTATGTATACAGAACCTTTTCTTTACTTTAAAAAAAATTTTCGAATTATTAAAGTCTGGTAATACGTTTACAGGAGACTTGGAAAATACAGCCGCAAAATTACATATAGTTTACTATATATTACATTTATTTTTAAGTAAATAAGTTAAGATTTTTAGGTAGAGTTTTAATATCAAACTCTCAAAAATTAATAGAATGAATAGACAGAAAAGTAAAAGGCTGTAGTACACCTGAGAAGCACTGTGGACCAATTCAACATAATTAAGATTTATACAGATTTCACTTAACAGTAGGATACAAATTCTGTTAAAGTTCCCATACACCATAAACCAGGAGACACTAGTACATGTCCAAGGACATAAAACAAGGTATAAAAATTTCATGGTCTGAAGGTATTTAAACCATATAGAGTCTGTTCCCTTAATCATTATAGAATTATGTTAGAAGTCAATATCAAAGGATATTTGAAAATAACCTGCACGTTTTCAAGTGCAATGTGACATGAAGCAAAAGAGTTTTTGACTTACCCATTAAAATCCTCAATAAAGTTAAAAGTATTTTTGGTTGATACAGCTTCACTTGTTTAATTTTGCTTTTGTTGCCTGCATTGTACTCTTTATTAAAATTATTTTTTAAATTTGTTTTGAAACAATTTGCAGTTTGTAACAACTATAACTTCTGGAGTCTAAAAGATAATATCCTAATCAACCTAAATAAGTACAAATGTTTTTTAATCAGTATAATTTGGAGTAAAATCTCACTAATACAGAATTCTTCTAAATAAAAATTCTATGCTGTTCTTAAAAGGGGTACAGTGAGTAGTATTTATGCACACATTGTTGGAAAATAACCATAAACAAAGAGTAACAAAGAATTATGTAGATAGTTGCATTCAATAAATCTCTGACCAACAATGTAGAAAAGTAAAGTAGAACAGTTTTATATCATGTTTTAAGTTCCACAAAAGGGCAGTAAATGTACTTAGTGTGCATAGTGATTCTATATGAGGGTCACTTCTATATATGATATCCATATAGCCTATAAAATATAGTTGTGATTTATCATAAATTGCATGTGTTATAAAATATAAAGCAATTATCCATAATGGAGTTTGTCCTCTCTGATTTTCACATGACCCATTACACTGATTAGACTAACCTATACCTCAGTGAAAATTTCCATTGTTGTTTAAACTTAGCTCCCAATTTATCTTTATAAGTGCTTTATAACTAACAAAGTGTTTTTTAAAAACATCAGATTTAAGCCATACTCCAATCTGAGACCTTGATATTAAAGAAAACCTATTGCAACTTCCAAATTCTTGAAGTATCGATCAGGGTTTCTGCTCTTTATCTATAGGGCAAATGTCCCTTGACTCTTAGTCTCCTTCAGTTTCTCTTATTAAATCAGCAAGCCCCTATCTTTCTGTTTAATTCCTTCTCATACACCTGAACTTTTAGACTCAGTTCAAAGAAGTGGGAGGCTAGGTTCTCCCCTTTAGTGAAGTTTACAAATAAAAGAGGAATTTTTCAATGATGTGGTCCACAGACCAGTTTCATTGTTTTGTTGTTTAAACCAAGGACGAGGATCATTAAGTTTAAGGCCCGCTTTTATGTTTACCACTTCAGGATCCTGTCATACTTCTCTGCCCCATGCCCTTTGGTGTACAGATAGCTTGATAACCATCTCATATCTCACTGTTTGCCCCCCTGTCATCTCAAGTCAAGATGCCATGTCCAGTTGCCCCACCTACCAGCAAGCCTGCAGTCCTGCCTTCAGACCTTGACTCTTGGGTCATGTGGCCTGACTGTGCCCTGCCTCCTGTGGACCTTTGAGAACTTACCTTCTTTGTCACTCCCTGCTTCTGCCTGTCCTGTCAACCTGACTGCCAGGAGGTGAAGGGTAACAGTTGCTGTCAGCTGAGCCCAGCCAGTTGCTCTTCCTGCTGCTTTCTGTGCCTCTGGTGAAATATTGGGTGAAATCCTCACTAGGAAGCAAAGTTAGCAGGCAACAGCTGGAACTTCTTTTTGAGCACCAGCAGCAGCTTCAGAGTCAAGGCAGTGAGCAGTTTCCAGCCAGGCACCGTGGCCAGCCATTCCTATTGGTTGGCAGCCCGACAGCAACTAGTGGAAAGTGCCGAGCCGCTGGCAGGGTGGGAGCTCTCACCTGCTGGTGGTCCTGATCCCAGTGGAGCCTCCTCCACGCTCAGAACATTTCTCTTATATGTGGGCAAGCTACAGATGTCAATAAGGATGCAGATGAAATCTTGGCCACATTCCTGAATATCTTCGTTGTCTTTGCCTGAAATCTCTCTGGGAAGTTGGCACAGTAGCAGTCAGACTTTTAGCAGGTTTCACCCTTCCCTCCATTCCTCCATTTGCCCAACTTTCTGTTTTTGGACCTTTAACGATTGTTGCTTTCTCTCTTTTACCCTCAAACATTTTGTATGCTTGGATAATGTAGTCAGTATTTGAAGTCTTTATGGACAGGGAAGTCTGGAGTGCTGCAGTCCATGGGGTCGCAAAGAGTTGGACACGACTGACCGACTGAACTGAACTGAAATATAAATTGATAAGCTTCCCTAGTGGCTAAGATTGTAAAGAATCTGCCTGCAATGCAGAAGACCCTGATGCGATCCCTGAGTCAGGAAGATTCCCTGGAGAAGGAAATGGCAACCCACTCTAGATTTCTTACCTGGAGAATCCCATGGACAGAGGAGCGTGGCAGGCTACCGTCCATAGGGTCACACAGAGTCAGACATGACAAACAGCTTAGCACAGCACAATATAATTTAATTATCTCCAGTGTTTTAATAATATTAGCCTGATTAGCTTTCCCAAAGAGTTCAGTTCAGTCGCTCAGTCGAGTCCGACTCTGCCACCCCATGGACTGCAGCACGCCAGGCATCCCTATCCATCATCAACTCCCAGAGTTTACTCAGACTCCTGTTCATCAAGCCAGCAATGCCATCCAACCATCTCATCCTCAGTTGTCCCCTTCTCCTCCCACCCTCATTCTTTCCCAGCATCAGGGTCTTTTCAAATGAGTCAGTTCTTCGTATCAAGTGGCCAAAGTATTGGAGTTTCAAATTCATCAGTCCTTCCATGAATATTCAGGACTGTTCCCAAAGAGAATGGCCACTACATATCCAGAATAGGTGTTTACAGTAGCATACATATATTAGAATCTTTTATTTTGAATTAATGTACCAATATCATCAATTTGCCATATTTGCCCAGGCATCTTGCCATGTGCCAAATGTCATTTGACTAGTTTTGGCAAGCTGACAGGTTGGAGACTGTAAAATAACAGATTAAATGAAATGCATGGTTCAGGAAGGACCTTGATCCTGAGCCGACCTATGTATTGTTTTTTCTCCCAGATGATGATATTTTTGGTGTGACCAGAAAGTTAAACCTTTTAAGTCACTGGAGTCTGGAGTGACTTCTACTGGTTAGATTTCAGTTTGTTCATCTGTAAGCGATATACTGTCTTTCCACAGAATTTGGAACATGTGAACATCTGCATGAAAGACCAAAACAATAGTAGTTTGAACAATTTCCCAAATGTCAGACCAAAAATCCTTTGGAGTGAATTTTCTGGTTATCCTTTGCCCATAAGGGAAGCCAAGTGACCAGTCCATTTGCTACCAACCAAGAAACTGTGTACGTTTGGCATTCAGTTAAATTTTCCTGTTTTAGAGCCTGGTATACTGTATAGCGCAGATGGCTGCGACCAGCGCACTAAGCACGGCCGAGAGGAGCTACCCAACGTCCGAGGTCAGGGGCAGCAGCCGAGAGTGCCAGGCTGTGATGGCGCAGGAACGGCTGAGAAGAGCTAACCCGCACCTGAGGCCAGGGGCGGCGGCCAGGAGGAGCAACCCCACGCCCAAGGAGCGGTGGCTGCGCAGGCGCAGGAGGGCCTAGAGAAGCCATCCCACATTGAATGTCAGGAAGGGCGGCGGTGAGGAGATACCCCTCATCCAAGGTAAGGAGCAGTGGCTGCACTTTGCTGGAGCAGCTGTGAAGAGATACCCCATGCCCAAGGTAAGAGAATCCCAAGTAAGATGGTAGGTGTTGCAGGAGGGCACACTGAAACAGACACACTGAAACATAACTCACAGAAAACTAGTCAGTCTAATCATACTAGGACCACAGCCTTGTCTAACTCAGTGAAACTAAGCCATGCCCACGGGGCAACCCAAGACAGGCGGGTCATGGTGGAGAGGACTGACAGACCGTGGTCCACTGGAGAAGGGAATGGCAAACCACTTCAGTATTCTTGCCTTGAGAACCCCATGAACAGTATGAAAATGCAAAATGATAGGATACTGGAAAGAGGAACTCCCCAGGTCAGTAGGTGCCCAATATGCTACTGGAGATCAGTGGAGAAATAACTCTGGAAAGAATGAAGGGATGGAGCCAAAGCAAAAACAATACCCAGCTGTGGTTGTGACTGGTGATAGAAGCAAGGTCCAATGCAATAAAGAGCAATATTGCATGGGAACCTGGAATGTCAGGTCCATGAATCAAGGCAAATTGGAAGTGGTCAAACAAGAGATGGCAAGAGTGAACGTCAACATTCTAGGAATCAGCGAACTAAAATGGACTGGAATGGGTGAATTTAACTCAGATGACCATTACATCTACTACTGCGGGCAAGAATCCCTCAGAAGAAATGGAGTAGCCATCATGGTCAACAAAAGAGTCCGAAATGCAGTACTTGGATGCAGTCTCAAAAACGACAGAATGATCTCTGTTCATCTCCAAGGCAAACCATTCCATATCACGGTAATCCAAGTCTATGCCCCAACCAGTAATGCTGAAGAAGCTGAAGTTGAACGGTTCTATGAAGACCAACAAGACCTTTTATAACTAACACCAAAAAAAGATGTCCTTTTCATTATAGGGGACTGGAATGCAAAAGTAGGAAGTCAAGAAACACCTGGAGTAACAGGCAAATTTGGCCTTGGAATGCAGAATGAAGCAGGGCAAAGACTAATAGAGTTTTGCCAAGAAAATGAACTGGTCATAGCAAACACCCTCTTCCAACAACACAAGAGAAGACTCTACACATGGACGTCACCAGATGGTCAACACCAAAATCAGATTGATTATATTCTTTGCAGCCAAAGATGGAGAAGCTCTATACAGTCAACAAAAACAAGACCAGGAGCTGACTGTGGCTCAGATCATGAACTCCTTAATACCAAATTCAGACTCAAATTGAAGAAAGCAGGGAAAACCGCTAGACCATTCAGGTATGACCTAAATCAAATCCCTTATGATTATACAGTGGAAGTGAGAAATAGATTTAAGGGCCTAGATCTGATAGATAGAGTGCCTGATGAACTATGGAATGAGGTTCGTGACATTGTACAGGAGACAGGGATGAAGACCATCCCCATGGAAAAGAAATGCAAAAAAGCAAAATGGCTGTCTGGGGAGGCCTTACAAATAGCTGTGAAAAGAAGAGAAGTGAAAAGCAAAGGACAAAAGGAAAGATATAGTATCTGATGCAGTGTTCCAAAGAATAGCAAGAAGAGATAAGAAAGCCTTCTTCAGTGATCAATGCAAAGAAATAGAGGAAAAGAACAGAATGGGAAAGACTAGAGATCTCTTCAAGAAAATTAGAGATACTAAGGGAACATTTCATGCAAAGATGGGCTCGATAAAGGACAGAAATGGTCTGGACCTAACAGAAGCAGAAGATATTAAGAAGAGGTGGCAAGAATACACAGAAGAACTGTACAAAAAAGATCTTCACCACCTGGATAATCAGGATGGTGTAATCACTCACCTAGAGCCAGACATCCTGGAATGTGAAGTCAAGTGGGCCTTAGAAAGCATCACTACAAACAAAGCTAGTGGAGGTGATGGAATTCCAGCTGAGCTATTTCAAATCCTGAAAAATGATGCTGTGAAAGTGCTGCACTCAATATGCCAGCAAATTTGGAAAACTCAGCAGTGGCCACAGGACTGGAAAAGGTCAGTTTTCATTCTAATCCCAAAGAAAGGCAATGCCAAAGAATGCTTAAACTACGACACAATTGCACTCATCTCACATGCTAGTAAAGTAATGCTCAAAATTCTCCAAGCCAGGCTTCAGCAATACGTGAACCGTGAACTCCCTGATGTTCAAGCTAGTTTTAGAAAAGGCAGAGGAACCTGATATCAAATTGCCAACATCTGTTGGATCATGGAAAAAGCAAGAGAGTTCCAGAAAAACATCTATTTCTGCTTTATTGACTATGCCAAAGCCTTTGACTGTGTGGATCACAAGAAACTGTGGAAAATACTGAGAGAGATGGGAATACCAGACCACCTGACCTGCCTCTTGAGAAATCTGTCTGCAGGTCAGGGAGCAACAATTAGAACTGGACATGGAACAACAGACTGGTTCCAAATGGGAAAAGGAGTACCTCAAGGCTGTATATTGTCACCCTGCTTATTTAACTTATATGCAGAGTACATCATGAGAAACGCTGGACTGGAAGAAACACAAGCTGGAATCAAGATTGCTGGGAGAAATATCAATAACCTCAGATATGCAGATGACCCCACCCTTATGGCAGAAAGTGAAGAGGAACTCAAAAGCCTCTTGATGAAAGTGAAAGAGGAGAGTGAAAAAATTGGCTTAAAGCTCAACATTCAGAAAACGAAGATCATGGCATCCAGTCCCATCACTTCATGGGAAATAGATGGGGAAACAGTGGAAACAGTGTCAGACTATTTTGGGGGGCTCCAAAATCACTGCAGGTGGTGACTGCAGCCATGAAATTAAAAGACACTTACTCCTTGGAAGAAAAGTTGTGACCAACCTAGATAGCATATTCAAAAGCAGAGACATTACTTTGCCGACTAAGGTCTGTCTAGTCAAGGCTATGGTTTTTCCAGTAGTCATGTATGGATGTGAGAGTTGGACTGTGAAGAAGGCTGAGCGCCAAAGAATTGATGCTTTTGAACTGTGGTGTTGGAGAAGATTCTTGAGAGTTCCTTGGACTGCAAGGAGATCCAACCAGTCCATTCTGAAGGAGGTCAGCCCTGGGATTTCTTTGGAAGGAATGATGCTAAAGCTGAAACTCGAGTACTTTGGCCACCTCATGCGAAGGGTTGACTCATTGGAAAAGACTTTGATGCTGGGAGGGATTGGGGGCAGGAGGAGAAGGGGAAGACAGAGAATGAGATGGATGGATGGCATCACTGACTCGATGGACGTGAGTCTGAGTGAACTCCTGGAGTTGGTGATGGACAGGGAGGCCTGGCGTGCTGTGATTCATGGGGTCGCAAATATTTGGACACAACTGAGCGACTGAACTGAACTGATACTGTGTAGAATTGCTCTCATTTCCCTTTCTAGTAAGGTTATGCTCAAAATCCTTCAAGCTAGGCTTCAGTAGTACGTGAACCAAGAACTTCCAAATGTACAAGCTGGATTTAGAAAAGGCAGGGGAACCAGAGATCAAACTGCCAGCATTTGTTGGATAATAGAGAAAATAAGGGAATTCCAGCACAACATGTACTTTTGCTTCATTAATTATACTAAAGCCTTTGCCTGTGTGGGTCACAATAAACTGGAGAATTCTTAAAGAGATAGGAATACCAGACTACCTTACCTGTCTCCTGACAAACTTGTATGTGGGTCAAGAAGAAACAGAACCATGGAACAATTGACTGGTTCAGCATTGGAAAATGAGAATAACAAGACTATATCGTCACCCTGTTTATCTAACTTCTATGCAGAGTACACCATGTGAAATGCTGAGCTGGATGGAATCACAAGCTGGGCTGAAGATTTCTGGGAGAAATATAAACAGCCTGAGGTATGCAGATGATACCACTTTAATGGAAGAAATGAAGAGCAACTAACGAGCCTCTTGATGAAGGTGAATGAGGAGAGTGAAAAAGCTGGCTTAAAACTCAGCATTCAAAATCTAAGATCATGATATCTGATCCCATCACTTCATGGCCAATAGAAGGGGGAAAAGTGAAAACTATGACAGGTTTTATTTTCTTGGGCTCCAAAATCATGCTGATGACAACTGCAGCCATATTAAAAGACGCTTGCTCCTTGAAAGGAAAGCTATGAGAAACCTAGAGAGCATATTAAAAAGCAATGACATCACTTTGCCAGCAAAGGATGATATAGTCAAAGCTATTTTTTCTAGTAGTCTTGTCTGAGTGTAAGAGTTGGACCAGTTGGATGAAAAGAAGACTGAGCACCAAAGAATTGATGCTTTTGAGTTGTGGTGCTGGAGAAGACTCTTGAGAGTTGCTAGGACTGCAAGGAGATCAAACCAATCAGTCCTAAAGGAAATCAACCCTGAATATTCATTGGAAGGGCTGATGCTGCAGCTGAAGCTCCAATACTTTGTCCACCGGATGCTGGGAAAGTTTGAGGGCAGGAGGAGAAGGGGCAACAGAGGATGAGATAGATAGCATCGTTGACTCAACAGACATGAATTTGAGCAAACTCTAGGAGACAGTGAAGGACAGGGAAACCTGGCATCCTGCAGTCCTTGGGGTGTAAAAGACTTGGACACGACTTAGCTACCTAACAATAATAGCAAATACTGTGTATAATTCAGCAAATTTACTACTCTTAGTATAATTCTTTCTGGCCTCTGGAAATTTCCTATTCCAGAAATCCAAGGACACTCTTTTGTCTTGCTGTTTTTGCCATAAGTTCCAATTAGCATACAGTTCATTGATAGATACATGTAATTTTATGTCCCCTGGTTGTAGTTTTTGGGTAACTGATCTCTTTTTAAAGATAGATGACTGACATAAGCTATAGAATAATTCAATTAAACTTTTTAGCAATAAAACATAACAGGAAGAAACTATTTGAGAAGTGACTCTTGGTCAACATAGATCTCAAGTAGCAAAACTAGAATTTAATGTTCAGTGAGAAACAAAAATTTGTATGTGTGTACTTGAGAACATTAACTCTGCAGCCAGGGGAGGCTTTTTCCCATCAAATAAAAAGTGAGGTTTGTCAGGGAACCTCAAAAAACCAAGCAGCCATCTTTGATTTCCCATAGCCCCAACTCTTTGATTTACAGCTATTTTTACCCATTTTAAATTCCTTGATTTACGAGTAGACTGTTGCCATATCCTAAGGATATCAGGATAGCAAAAGCCTGACAAGTGGGGGTTCATTTTTTGTAGAAGAGAATGAACTTTATGTGTTGTGCCATAATCTTCATAGATTATTATGAAATAATAGTTATTTACCAAGGTAAGAAAAGATTTTAAAAACTGGTATAAACCACTTAAAGGCAAAGAAATTCATATGGTCTGTTATCAAAAGCCACATTCTAATAAAACATTGCTTTCTTAACCAAGGAAAAATCAAATTCCAGTCTGGCATACAATAAAACCTAAGGTTTATTATTTGACAGTACTTACCATGTACTTTTAACATAACAAATAATTAGTTTCATATTTTTCTTTGGGGTACCTCTGGTGCCCTCTGAAACACCCCAAAGTCTGCTAGAGGTCAAAAGAACTTCAGTAGAATTTTATTTTTGGAGGTTCTGTCAAAAATAGCAAAGGGTTTGGAACACTCAGATAAGATCATGGATCACCATGAAAAAATATTTATTCACTCAGCCAAAGTAACAATAAAAGATTATACAGAAAGTAAAGATTATATCAAAAGCATACACAGAATGGATCATTTAAGAGGTAAAGACATTTAAAATCTGTTATCCAAGATAGTTCAACATTCCAGGAGAACTTTTACCATACATAAAACCCTTTTAACAGGAGGCATTGTCCACAAAGCTTTCTTACTACTTCCTATATCCACAACTTTATTTTCCCCCTCTGAAACAGACATGTGTAAGTCAAACCTACTTCATTTTCCCTTATCAAAATGCAGTTCCATTTGTCATACCTGCTTCAAAAACAAACATCCTACTTTCCTTAAGCAACATGAACTCTCCTGTATATTAGAATTCTGTAAATTGGTGAACACAAACAGCAGTGATAATTTCTAAAATTATTTGCTTTCTTATAGAGAATATCTCAGGATGGTATCAAACATATTTGTTACTAGTGCTAAAACTTTGCTGCTCTATAGGAGAAACTTATTGTTCAGAAATTAATGTTTCATTGTCTTATTTTATCTGGGAGTGACCTAGCCATTTAATAAACTTCTATCACTTAATTTAACACAACCTGACCAACTCAAGTTACCAAAATCTGGAAAAACTCTTTTAGGTGGACTTTCCTAAAGCATAATTATTCTGAATAGAATTTATCTAAAAACTCTTCAGTTGAACTTTCAGACGTGAATTTGAGCAAACTCTGGGAGATTGTGAAGGACAGAAAAGCTTGGCATGCTGCAGTCCATAGGGTTGCAAAGAATCGGACACAACTTTGTGACTGAAAAATAAATAAATAAATAAATAAGCTCCCATCTCATTTACTTTTTCTTTCCTTTAAAGTTTCTTCCCATTGAGTTACTTTGTAATGTGGACTCAATATCTGGCCCAAATGTGGAATATGCAGTCTCTAGAAATCAGTGATCCATATACATTTTTGAGCCTACCTTTTTGTTTGGGGAGTTTTAAATTCCATTATCTTCTGTTTAGCATCAGGTAAAATCTCTCTATGTCCCTTAGTCCATTGTATTCCCCCAAACTTTAAAGTCTCAGTAGGTCCCTGAATTTGAAGGGATTAATCTCCCATACCAAACATCAGAGTCTTAGTCTACCCTGCTCTGACTATTGGCAGATGAACTTTCTTTTTTTAACTTGCTTTTAGTATTTTACAACAGCTTTTTCTGCTGTGAACTGGAAAGTGGAGACTTGGTCAGTTAAAATGTAATTTTGCATTGTAACGTGGAGACAGTCATTTTGCAAATCACATAAGTCCTTTTCCAATTTTAGTGAGTCTTCAATCAATTTTGTCTTCATGTACCTTAAGGTAGGCAGCAATGAAGATCCATTGCTCCAACCCAGCGAGGTACATTCTTGTCATTTCTCAATTGGCACAAGCCAAATACATTCAATAAATGGTTCATCCTGCTTTAATTTGGGGTCCCATTTCTTAAACAATCCAATGGATATGTCTTATTCAATAGGTAATGAGTAGTAAGACAGATATTCCCTTCTGGGAATAAAAACTTGATTGGTCTTAACCTCTTTCTTTTTAAAGAATGGCATTTTGTTTTACAAATGCTGCCCATAGTGCTAATTTGCGTTTTGTTGAAAATTTTACTCCTGTTTCCGGTTGAAAGGATTTGTTAATAAAAGAAAGCACTTGTTACACATAAACAATTTCAATTTTTTTAATGAAAAATTATTTGACTTATGTCCACCTCATAGGTGAGACTTCAACTTTCGGGGGCTTTGCTTATAATCCCAGGCTACAGAATGGTATCATCATCAGTTTGCACACAAAAACGTGCCTCTGATTTTACTTCATCCTTCTTTACAATGCTGTTTTGTTTTACCTTGTGAGTCATAGGCTTTCTTTAGACTCCCGCGACTGTGACTGTAACTCAGAAGGTGAAGCAAACAATTGTAGTTTGTTTCAGACCTCCAGGGGCTCAAAAATTCCAAGCCCACTCCTTTTCTTATCTAAAGTATTGCTGTCCTTGCAAGCAGTCATGGAATCCAGCAGGGTACAGGCAAGGCAAAAGTAGGTCAAAGGCCTGTTCTCCTTCTTCTGCAACCCGAACAAGGCTTCCTCCATTTTAATTTCCCTAACACCAGGGGACTGCTATGTAGATGAACACCTCACATTTGGAAACTCTCCTAATTGGATAACTCCATCAGCTGTTGTGAATGGACGGTCTTCCATGAATACTATAATACATTTTTTGAAGTAGCCCTTGAATTTCTATGTATTGTAACCAGTGATTTAGAAACTACTCCTATGTATCAGTTAGGAATCCCTTTTTCCATATGTCTAACAAGTGTTGGCCGTTTATGGAAGAGGACCACCCTTACATTCCCCACATGAGAACTCAGGTATTATGTCCTCTAAAGTTCCCAGCTCGTTCTATTCCCAACATTAAATCCCTTAGAACCCTTAAGTCAGATTTTACCAGGAACCAAAGAGTTTCTTTTTTTCTTTTTAGAAACTCTGTGGTTCTAAAGAGTTTCTAGATACCCTGGTAGCTCAGCTGGTAAAGAATCTGCCTACAATGCAGGAAACCCAGTTCTATTCCTGGGTTGGAAAGATCCCCTGGAGAAGGGAGTGGCTACCCACGCCAGTGCTCTTGACCTTCTCTGGTGGCTCAGCTGGCAAAGAATCCACCTGCAGTACAGGAGAGCTGGGTTAGATGCCTGGGTTGAGAAGATCCCCTGGAGAAGGGAAGGGCTACCCACTTCAATATTCTGGCCTGGAGAATTCCAAGGACTGTATGGGGTTGCAAAGAGTCAGACATGACGGAGCAACTTTCACTTCACTGGAAAAGTTTCTATGTTTCATAGATAAATGTTTTAGTATATTGATAGAACATTCTGTTTTTACTAATATTGCTGCCAATAACTTAATGGATATAGGACTTAATGTATGAAAACATATTTCTCATTCATGATGGGACTTTTTCAGTAAATCCCCTACTGCTCAAAAATAGTTTCCTACATTATTTAAATCATTACATGTTTCTTTGATCACTTTATTTCAACTGACTATCTGGAACTATTATTTGACTTACATAATGAAGAGTGGAGAAGCTACAGTCAGCAAAAAACAAGACTGGGAGCTGACTGTGGCTCAGATCATGAATTCCTTATTGCCAAATTCAGACTTAAATTGAAGAAAGCAGGGAAAACCACTAGACCATTCAGGTATTACCTAAATCAAATCCCTTATGATTATACAGTGGAAGTGAGAAATAGATTTAAGGGACTAGATCTGTTAGACAGAATGCCTGATGAACTATGGAATGAGGTTTGTGACATTGTACAGGAGACAGGGATCAAGACCATCTCCAAGAAAAAGAAATGCAAAAAAGGAAAATGGCTGTCTGAGGAGGCCTTACAAATAGCTGAGGAAAGAAGAGAAGTGAAAAGAAAAGGAGAAAAGGAAAGATATACCTATTTGAATGCAGAGTTCCAAAGAATAGCAGGGAGAGGTAAGAAAGCCTTCCTCAGAGATCAGTGCAAAGAAATGGAGGAAAACAATAGAATGGGAAAGACTAGAGATCTCTTCAAGAAAATTAGAGATACCAAGGGAACATTTCATACAGAGGTGGGCACAATAAGGGACAGAGAGTATGGACCTAACAGAAGCAGAAAATATTAAGAAGAGGTGGCAAGAATACACAGAAGAACTATACAAAAAAAGATCTTCATGACCCAGATAATCACAGTGCTGTGATCACTCACCTAGAGCCAGACATCCTGGAATGTGAAGTCAAGTGGGCCTTAGAAAGCGTCACTACAAACAAAGCTAGTGGAGGTGATGGAATTCCAGTTGAGTTATTTCAAATCCTGAAAGATGATGCTGTGAAAGTGCTGCACTCACTATGCCAGCAAATTTGGAAGACTCAGCAGTGGCCACAGGACTGGAAAAGGTCAGTTTTCATTCCAATCTCAAAGAAAGGCAATGCCAAAGAATGCTCAAACTACCACACAATTGTACTCATCTTACACGTTAGTAAAATAATGCTCAAAACTCCAAGCCAGGCTTCAGCATATGTGAACCGTGAACTTCCAGATGTCCAAACTGGATTTAGAAAAGGCAGAGGAACCTGATATCAAATTGCCAACATCTGCTGGATCATGGAAAAGGCAAGAGAGTTCCAGAAAAACATCTATTTTTGCTTTATTGACTATTCCAAAGCCTTTGACTGTGTGGATCACCACAAACTGTGGAAAATTCTGAGAGAGATGGGAATACCAGACCACCTGACCTGCCTCTTGAGAAATCTGTCTGCAGGTCAGGAAGCAACAGTTAGAACTGGACATGGAACAACAGACTGGTTCCAAATAGGAAAAGGAGTACGTCAAGGCTGTATATTGTCACCCTGCTTATTTAACTTATATGCAGAGTACATCGTGAGAAACGCTGGACTTGAGGAAGCACAAGCTAGAATCAATATTGCTGGGAGAAATATCAATAACCTCAGATACACAGATGGCACTACCCTTATGGCAGAAAGCAAAGAACTAAAGAACCTCTTTATGAAAGGGAAAGAGGATAGTGAAAAAGTTGGCTTAAAGCTCAACATTCAGAAAACTAAGATCATGGCATCCAGTCCCATCACTTCATGGCAAATAGATGGGGAAACAGTGGTAGACTTTATTTATTTATTTATTTGGTCTCCAGAATCACTGCAGATGGTGATTTCATCCATGAAATTAAAAGATGCTTACTCCTTGGAAGAAAAGTTATGACCAGCCTAGACAGCATATTAAAAAGCATAGACATTGCTTTGCCAACAAAGATCCATCTAGTCAAGGTGCTGGTTTATCCAGTAGTCATGTATGGAGGTGAGAGTTGGACTATAAAGAAAGCTGAGCACCAAAGAACTGATGCTTTTGAACTGTGATGTTGGAGAAAAAGAAGAAGACTCTTGAGAGTCCCTTGGACTGCATGGAGATCCAACCAGTCCATCCTAAAGGAGATCAGTCCTGGGTGTTCATTGGAAGGACTGATGTTGAAGCTGAAACTCCAGGACTTTGGCCACCTGATATGAAGAAATGTCTCATTGGAAAAGACCCTGATGCTGGGAATGATTTAAGGCAGGAGGAGAAGGGGACGACAGAGGATGAGATGGTTGGATGGCATCATCGACTCAATGAACATGAGGTTGAGTAAACTCCGGGAGTTGGTGATGGTCATGGAGGCCTGGTGTGCTGCAGTCCATGGGTTGGCAAAGAGTCGGACATGACTGAGCTACTGAACTGAACTGAATGAAGAAGACCCCTCATGTTGTTTTGGTTACACCTGTATTTTTCAGCCAAAATAATTGTTAAGTTCAACTGTTAGAAATATTAAAATTGAAGAAGAGTAGTTCATGTTTCAGAATTCCAGGAGAGCAGGCCTCTGATCTGCTTGTGACCTGCGTGTATACGGCCCAGAATTAGTACCTGCCTGCAACCACATCAAGCCAGGCAATACTTTAGACAGCAAAGATAGTGGGTCTTGAAATTCTTGAGCCCCTGGAAGCCTGGTGAAACCCTGGGAGTCTCAGGAAATCTTGTGACTCACAAGGTGAACCAAACAATTGTAAAAAGGTCACAGTACAACCAAAGCTGTATTTTTGTGTGCAAACATGATTTTATGATTTTGCCACCTGGGATTATAAGCAGGACATGGCAATTTGAATTCTAATTTGTGGGGTGTTGGCATTGTCCATGACCCTTTCCCAATGGGACTCCAAACTGCTGTTAATGAGGAACTTCACAGTGCTGTTAAGTCTGGATATAAGTCAGCCCAATTTGGTGAGGTCTACAGTGTTACTTCTCTCTATTGGTTCTATTTCTTTTCTTTTAATGAGTGTATATTAAGTACTCTCTTGTAAAAAACTGTAAAAAACTGAATTGTAACAAGCAGCTTCTTTTGTTAATGAATCCTTCGAACATAAATAAAAATAAACTTTCAGAAAACCCTTGCCCTACTGTTAAAGGTAGCAAGCAAATTCATGTGTCAAAGTCAGGGCCTTACAATCAGCTAGACTCCTGAATAATAATAACACTGAAGTCATACCTAGACATAAATACAACAGTCAGGTATGCTAAGTATATGAGAAACTGTTACTTGAATTGACTGATGAACCCACCTGAGGCAAAATCTGGCCAACCCAGTAGATAGTTAATCACAGGTTATTTATGTGCCACTTAAAAACTCATCATATAATAATAAGTAATGAATGTGGATCCTGGGACCAGGACCCCTGCCTCCAGGCATTTTGTGGAAGAGGGGTTAAGGGACAGGGGTTAAGGGGGTCTGGGGAGCTGTCTTCTGTCTCTGGGGCTGTATCTTTGTCCTGTCCAGGTTATAAGTTTCCTGGGCACTGCCATTGTTCTTCTGGGTTAGAATCTGCATTTCCATCAGGTTTTGTCCTGGGTGGCAGACACCCTCTGAGGTTCTAGTCTTTAATTGAATTCCCTTGCTCATGGCCTTCTACCTGCATTACCTTCCAGCCTCTACATATCCAGTTGGTGTTGGCCAGTGAATCCCAGAGAAACTCACTTTTTAAAAGATACAAGACTCTTCTCTTTTGTGTTTCACCACTAATATCTTTTTGAAAGTTTTATGTCTTATAATCAATTCTTATTTTTTTCTGATCTGTCTATGCTAAATACTCATAGTAATTAATGCTTCATTGGATATATTTTGCTTGTATATTTTTTCCTTTGTTTAATTGTGATTTAGGAAAGGAGGAGAGGTAAACCTTGGTATATTTTCAAGCAGCCTGATCAGAAAACATAGCTGACTCTATATCTCTTAGAGGTGAGGTGTTTGTGCTTTCAGTTCAGGTTATCATGCTGCTTCATCACCTGAAAAACAAAAAGTGAAGGGAAATTGGGGTCTTTAGAAAGTTGTCTTGTCATCAACCCTTTGGAAATCTCTTTGTTAAGAGATTAGAAAAGGTAAATTGTTATAGAAGCCTTGGCAATGGAAAGAGACAAGTGACACTCGGAGATGAAGAACAGCAGGCTCTGTTTAGCATCAGTGCAGGCTCAGTGGAGTCACCTCCAGAGGCTGAGCACCTGGGCTTTTTTCTGGGTATCTTTTATATGGCACCGGCTTCTGGGCCTTAGTGACTTTCCTGCCTAAGCAGTTTGGCTGACTGCAGTAAGCAGGCCAGTTCACAGAAGCAGCGGTGGTAAGCAGCGATAAGCAGGCCAGTTTACAGAATTGCTAAGCAGTGAGCATATCAGTAAACTTAAGCAACCATTTTAGTTGTTTTTTTTTTTCGTCTTCAAGATAACTTCACTTTTTTCTTATTTGCATACAGATAACAATATACGTGCTAAAGAAATGTTCAGAAAGAATCATGTCACCAGGTGGAAACTCTGTGAATAGGGATCTTAGTTCTGTTCACTGAAACATGCTTGTTATACAATAGGCACTCAATAAAAGGTCTGCAAATATGCTGGTTTTTAAAATCACCATAAATGTTGATATACTGAGCCTAAAATTAAGGGGCAATATTATATGCTGCCTTAACATCTAGAGAAATTAGGAAGACTTGGATAGCTTAAACACAAGTTCATCTCCCTCTTCTGTTCCCATAGGTTCCCCTTAGTTCAGTCACTCAGTCGTGTCTGACTCTTTGCAGCCCCATGGACTGCAGCACGCCAGGCCTCCCTGTCCATCATCAACTCCTGGAGTTTACTCACACTCATGCCCTTTGAGTCGGTGATGCCATCTAACCATCTAATCCTCTGTTGTCCCCTTCTCCTCCTGCCTTCAATCTTTCCCAGCATCAGGGTCTTTTCAAATGAGTCAGCTCTTCACATCAGGTGACCAAAGTATTGGAGTTTTAGCTTTAACATCAGTCCTTCCAATGAATATTCAGGACTGATTTCTTTTAAGATGGACTGGTTGGATCTCCTTGCAGTCCAAGGGAATCTCAAGAGTCGTCTTCTTCTCCAACACCACAGTTCAAAAGCATCAATTCTTCGGCGCTCAGCTTTCTTTATAGTCAACTCTCACATCCATACATGACTACTGGAAAAACTATAGCCTTGACTGGACAGACTTTTGTTGGCAAAGCAATGTCTCTGCTTTTTATATGCTGTCTAGGTTGATCATAATTTTTCTTCCAAGGAGTTTCCCTAGTCCCTCCTCATAGGCACAATTCCTCCTTATCTCTGAGTAACGGGTTTCATTTCCCTGGCCCTCAAGGGAAAAAGTCAATTACATTGTCTCACAGTAACCAGGGTTACCTCACTCTCTTGATTCTACATGGCCTGCCTTCCACGGTCCCTGGTTGTTTATTCTGTTTGGGTGCAGCTCCCCTGTAGCTTCATGTGGCATGCAGTGTCTTCCTACCCTGGACTGTGAACATATGCAACTAACAAACTGCTGCCAATCTCGTCTCTTCAGTGTCAGGTATTGGATATTGTATGTGACCATCCCCATAACTCAGGTAGATTCCCTCCTTTCCAACTGGGTAAAAAGGATGCAATTAAACCAATGGAGTGATGAACAATACGTCCCAATCATCACCAAGGGCACTTGTTCAGCTTTAATGAACTTCTCATGGACAGCTAATTCCATGTTATATGAAAAGCCATGTGAGGCAGAACTGCCAATTCCTGTAGACCGATGCTTTG
The DNA here is from genome assembly GCF_023091745.1 of Budorcas taxicolor. Classification (NCBI taxonomy): domain Eukaryota; kingdom Metazoa; phylum Chordata; class Mammalia; order Artiodactyla; family Bovidae; genus Budorcas; species Budorcas taxicolor. Next base: position 42,411,737 of record NC_068917.1, on the reverse strand, counting down.
GATATACTTTGTGTCTTTGTCAGTGTTGTCAACTCTTCTGCCCTAAAAAGCTCTCTTTGCCAAGACAAGAATTGTCATTAATTTACTATATCATAGCTTGACATGTTGTTGGGTTTGACCTGTGTCTAACAGGTGGTCTCTGTGCTCCTCCCTGTAAAGGTGGGGGCAGCTAACCTTAACTGATTGGCTCCTGAGTTCCAGTTGTCAAGGATCCAGCTAGAACAGTTGGGTCACTGCATCTAGCCTGGTGATCATAACTGGCAGCTTGGGGGCGACCATGTAGATATTGTTTGTGATTATGCTCCTCTGGCATAGGCTCAGGGATGGATCTCTGTGAGATCTGTGAAAAGGAAGGACACCGCCATCCCGGGTTAAGCACCGTTGCTTAAGAAGACTTGCTGCTCACGTAGAGATGCTGCCTGTCTCGTGTGCTGCTGCTTCCCTTGCCTGTGTCATGCACACTCTTTTGAACCCCAAGTGTATCAAGGTTCAAATCCAGGAAGGCCTGCCGCCAGGTTCCGATGAGGAAGCAAAATTAGGGGAGCATTTTGTACCAGCCCCTCCCCAAACACCAGAGGACGTAACTCAACTGGTCTCCTGTTGCAAAGTACCCCTTCCAAGGTACTTCAGCTTTCTTTAGTGTTGCCAAAGGGCTAATCTGACAATCACAAAGCTCGATGGCCCTCAGACAGGCCACAGACGAAATTAGCCTCTTGGATGTGAACCCTGACTCCTAGGAGATAGACTAGTATTCCCTACAGGAAGAGATAGCCACTTTTCCCACAACCCCCTGAAGATCTGTACTACAGATCACTGGACTGAGACAGAAACTGAAAACCATGACTTTTTGTAGTTGGAGATACAAAATGTTCTGAGGGAAACTGAATAAAGAGAGAGAGAGAAAAGCCAATAGGTGGGATGTTGTGATTCACATACCTAGTTGCAGACAGCACAGCAGGACCCTTAAATACCTCTTCTCCTCCTGCTACCTCTGCTTCTGTTACAACAAAGATCCTGACTTTCAGAGTTACAGAGAATACCCATAGCATTCCTGTGGCACAGCAAAGGTATTCATTCAAACCTGCCTTAAGCTTTGGGACCTTAAACCCTAAAAAGCAACCATCACCTTGGAGGTGGGCTCTAAGCCTGCTGATACTGATTTGAACTTCTGGAGGAAGAAATTTATAAATAAGAGCAGGGTAGAGAGCACCACCACCACCACCCCCTCCCCATCAAAAAAACAAAAAACAAAAAAACAAAGAACAACTGTATCTAGTGACCAACCAAAAAAAGGGAGAGGGAGAAGGAGAAGAAGGAGACAGGAGGAAAGGAAGAAAAGAAGGACAGGAACCTATGTATAGGCAAAGAAAAAAAGAAAAAGGAAAACAAACTGAAAGAAACATCATAATTTGATGTAATTGGAAATCCAGTTTTACTCAAATAATGTATGTAGTGTGCTGATTGGCTCTTGAACCTCTATAGTATCTGCTGAAATACAACCATGGACAAATTTTCATGATCTTACTACTGGGTCTCAAATTACTTACACCTCAGGATCCCACCACCCCCTGTGACCCTCGAAGAATTATTACATATAAAATAATCAATAGGTATAACTTAACCATTGGAACTGTTGTTTTGCCTTAATTCCCAAATTACCCATGACCCTAAAATAGACAACAGTAAGCAAGATGCTCTGACCTAATGAGTGATAAGTGAAAATGAAGTCTTTTACAAATTGCTTTGACAAAATGGGACCCCATTGACCACACCCTCCTCAATTAAAATATCAATAGTTAATAGGGCCCAATGTAAATAAAAATAAAGCCTCAAGATTTGAGGCTGATAAAATCTAGTGAGGGGAGAGGTGATTATCCCCCCTGCCTCTCCATTTAATAGCCCAGTGTGGCCTGTTGTTAAACCCAGAATGAACGAACGAATGCATGCATGTCCTGGTACATCATTGCAGCCTTAATGTAGTCCCGTCCGTTAAGGCCAGTACCCAGATATTTTCAAAATTAGTAATTCTATCCACTCAGCAACTGGTAAATATTTTGCTATTATCAGTTTAGCTAATATGTCTTATTCAGCATCTATTTCAACAATTTTTTAGTTGCCATTTGCCTTCACCTCTAAAGGGATACAATTTATATTTACTTTTGAGGTTTCTTAGGAGCCTTGCTATCTTTGCAAAAAGATCTTAACATTCACCTTCCTCCAAGAGCAAAGGTGTCACATCACTTTGATGACATTTTCCTCTGACGAGATTTATTAGGCACACAAATTAAGAACATACAAATACTCACAAAGGAGCTCACAAAAGATATGGGCTATTGCCACATACATAATGCAAGCCCTGCCACCTCTTTTTAACTCCTGAATATTATTCAGTAAACTGAGGGCTTCTCCATCAAGACAATGTTGAGAAACAGGTATTGACGCTCTTCCAACCCACAAGGTTGACACAAATCTATTATTTTTTAGCCCTTGTTGGGTTATGGACTCAATGGAGTCCTTATTCACAACTTTTACTTGATCCCTTGATACTCTGACTTACAAATCAGCCCACCTAGAATGGGCCCCCCTCCAAATTAAGGCTCTAGAATCATTCCTATTTGAAATTCAAGGACACTCCAGTTAGTGCCTTTCATGACATCCTCACTATACAGGCTTTAGTAACCTATTTTTGTGCCTCCTAGAGCCTCTGGCCCCTTCTGTTGGTAAATTGCCCATGGTCTTGTGATGCACCAAGCTGCCCTCCTAGACCCTATTAGAACAGCAGTTGCTGGCCATATACTGTCCTTTCCTGGGAATAGAGGTTCTTAAAGCCCCTGGTCCTGTGACTCTCCATATCTAGCTGCCCATTATGCCTTGGGTCATAGAAGCAGCACCTTACAAGCTGTAGAATGACTTAAACCTCGGGAAGGAGGTGGCCTTCCCTGTCCTCAAACCCCTGGCAGATGGCACAACGCTGCAAGGGTGCCCCTCCGCTGGACCCCTGGCTGCCTGGCAAGTCTTTTTGGATCAACTAGATCCCCTGGAAGAGGAAATGCTAACCCACTCCAGTTTTCTTGCCTGAAATATCCCATGGACTGAGGAGTCTGGCAGACCACAGTCCCTGGGGTCAGAAAAGAGTCAAGCTCAACTAAGTGACTGAGCAAGCCTGCACAAGTGGACAACAATGGGAGTCAGTATACTTTATGGATGATATCATTTCCATATATGTACTGAAACAACATCCCATCTCTTAATTCTGATGTTGCTCATAAAGGCCAGGAATCAGCCATCAGCACGGTTGACCAAACTTAAGATATTCATCTTAGGACTGGATGCCTTGGCCAGTAAATAGTGCCATCTGCACATTTTTACAAACCATGCAGCAATTGTGTAAGAGTTGCCCCAGGACCCTCCTTATCCCCATCCCCACACCCTGTAATCTAGAAATTTTCTTGAATAGGACGAGTGATCCTTCAGATTAGCCAATGGCTCATGCCTCCCAATCCCAATGAGGATGCTTACCCCATCCTAAAGTTTCACCAGCATTGTAGCACATAGGATCACTTGGGGAACTTAAACAACTCCTAATGCTATGTTGCCTGCCCAAGCAATTAAATCAGTATAGCCTTTATGTGAATGATTTTGCCAATTATTTTCATTGAATTTGTTACTTATGAAATCCTGAATAAATTGATAGAACTAAAATTCCTAACTACAGCGGTCTTCATCATAAATTATGCAATACTTTAGATGTGTTATAAAGAGCCAATGTCAGTAATATGAGGCTATGCTAATTAACATGATGAATAACAAATGTGTATGCATGTTAAAGACAATATATTTTGTAACTAGTACTTCTAAGGTTCTAGCCAATGGTTTTTATAAACATTAATTATTCTACTTCAATAACAATGGAATGCATGAAAGTTTAGTATGAAAATGTTTAGTCATGAATATAGAAGCTGAAGAATGATATTTTATTCCTTCCTTAACACTTTATTTGGAGAAGGCAATGGCACCCCACTCCAGTACTCTTGCCTGGAAAATCCCATGGACAGAGGAGCCTGGTGGGCTGCAGTCTGTGGGTTCGCTAAGAGTCGGACACGACTGAGCGACTTCACTCTCACTTTTCACTTTCACGCATTGGAGAAGGAAATGGCAACCCACTCCAGTGTTCTTGCCTGGAGAATCCCAGGGACGGCGGAGCCTGGTGGGCTGCTGTCTATGGTGTCACACAGAGTTGGGCATGACTGAAGTAACTTAGCAGCAGCAACAGCAACACTTTATTATGCAAGGACATCAAATGTCACTTATAATTTGTGTATATTTGAAGACATTAAAATGTTGTCCAACTTACCAACCTTGAAACATCTCAAATAATCCTTATTAATTGTTCTCAAATAATTCTCAAGCATTTATTAGCATGCTAGACATGACATTTTAAGGCTTTCAAAAAACATAATTCAGTTATAATTCAAAAAATATTATTTTCATAGCAGCATTTGAACAGAATTGTAAGTTGTAAATTGCCCATCTTATAAATGAAGTTTAATTACATTTTTTATATTAACATTGATTGATAGGTGAGATTGGCTATATAGGTCATTCTTTGAGTAAGGGTGATACTCAAAAACAGTTGACAAAATCATTCTGAGCTAAGCTGATCAGTGGAAAAGAAAATTGATTAAGATTCTAGGGATAGTTATGTGCTTTTATATGATTATGAACTCTCTTCATCTGTGATTCGGTTGTTTCTAAGAAGTGATTTATTAATTTTTGATGAAGGTGCTCTTCCTGCTCTCTGATGTGTGCAGAATATCTGTTCATTTCATCACAATGAATGGAGAGACCTTCTTCTCACTTGCTTCCAGGGTTGGAGTCTACTGGTTTCAATAACCACCTACTTTAAATGCCCAATACTATGTCTCTAAAAGGCACAGTTTTCTCTGAACATCCCATTTTCCTGCATTCCGGGTTTTTGGTGTTTTTTTTTTTGTCCACAGAGCCAGATATTTCATATTCTGGGTTTTTGAAGATAGCCGTGATTTCAGTTATGGTCTTTTCTGTAAATATCCTTTGTTTAATGCACAGCTAAATGTCAGTTGAGCTTATACCTTTTTTGTGAAGTTTCATTGAAATGTGTCAATCAGATATGGTCCCTTATCACATCATTGACTCTAGTTTAAATTCTCAAATATATTCACTGTTTCCGTAGAATAGTCATTTTCTGAGAAATAAGATATATAGTCAACTGCTTAACAGGGAACGCTTTGCAGTCAGTTTCTCCCATGTAAAGTACAACTCATCAAGTTATAGGGTAGAGTGAAAATAGCAATAGACATGGAATATGCCTATTTTGGAGAATGTCAATAAACATATCACAATAGTATTAGGAAATATTGAGTGCTTATCATCTACCTAACACTGTCTGCATTATCTCATTTTCATCCCTTTCCATAGTCCTCTGACCTGCATAAAGTATTTATATCATCAAACTACAAATGAGGTGTAGAGGAACACAGATTCAGTCACATGTTTGAGTCTTACGAGCTGTGAGAGAGGTGAGGGTTCAAACTGACACTGTCAGGAGAGCTTGGGCTCTTAACACTTGACTGTCATTTGTAGTTTCTTGAAAATTTTACAAATGTGATTTAATTTTTCTGACACAATAAGGATATTCCATGACTATTTAGTCCATTTTACAGGTACAATTCGAGCTTCCCAGGAGGCTCAGTGGTAAAGAACCTGCCTGCCAATGCAGGAGAGACAAGTTCAGTCCCTGGGTCTGAAAGAACCCCTGGAGGAGAAAATGACAACCATTCCAGTATTCTTGCCTGGAAAACCCCATAGACAGAGGAATCTGGTGGGTCCCAGAGTACCCAAAGAGTCAGAAACAACTGAGCACATAGACATGCACACACACACACAGAGGTGAAATTCAGAGTTGCTTTGCAGAGATCACAGTAACAGTCTATGGTAGTACTCAAACAAAACTTCAGATATCAAGTACAGTGCCTTTCCTACCACCCCAAAGTGTCAGCTTCCCTTAGAGCCTATTAGGCAATCCACACAGCAACATGTTTATTTGATTTGGAAATTTAAAAATAGTTTGGATCTTTATAATTAACATACATACCTACATAATACACACCTTCATCCTTTGAAGCTGAAGGATGATTTTTTTTTTTCTTTTAAAAGAATAATTGCTTTACAATGCTGTGTTAGTTTCTGGTATACAACAGTGTGAATCAGCTATAAGTATCCCTAAATCGCCTCCCTCTTAAGCCTTGCTCCCATGTCGGAGTCCAGCTCCAGCAGCCAGGGAATCAGGCTGGAGGGATGAGCGGTGTTAGCGAGAAACGATGTAGCCTCTCAGTTTTTTTGGACTGCATATTTATTTTAAGCTTAAGATTCTCTTTTATACTTTGACAAAAGCGTTAGGTCAGAGGTTTGGCATTTTCAGTTCCCCCTGACCCAGATTTGTTGTCTCCATAAATCATTGTTGCCCCTCAAAAGGCGTTCCTGCCTCAGTGATTCTCTTATGTACTTCTTCTCATGTGTCCTTGTGAATACATAGTAACTCATGCTAATGTCTGGGCTGTATACCACATTCCTCAGTTTATTTCTTATCTTTCTAAATCCTGTTTGCCCCTAGTATCCTGAACTCATTTTCTCTAAAAAGGCTTCTACTCCATTCTGAAGGAGATCAACCCTGGGATTTCTTTGGAAGGAATGATGCTAAAGCTGAAGCTCCAGTACTTTGGCCACCTCATGCGAAGAGTTGACTCCTCTGATGCTGGGAGGGATTGGGGGCAGGAGGAGAAGGGGATGACCGAGGATGAGATGGCTGGATGGAATCACGGACTCGATGGACGTGAGTCTGAGTGAACTCCGGGAGTTGGTGATGGACAGGGAGGCCTGGCGTGCTGCGATTCATGGGGTCGCAAAGAGTCGGACATGACTGAGCGACTGAACTGAGCTGAACTGAACCACTAATATCTCCAAAATTCCTAATCTCTATAAGCTATAGTAAAATATGCTAACATTACAACATTCCTTAAATCTTTAGCTTCTATTTTAATTATTCCTAAGCCCTAAATTCAGCAAACTCCTTTGCCGTAAACATTTCCCTCACAGATAGGTTTCAGATAGCAATCCCTCCCATGGCCTCAAGTTGCGGCCTACGTGCTCATCCTGGAACACTCTTCTGTAAAGGTCCTTGAACGAATGTCAATGACTAACGTTATGAATCATTCTCTGAGCACAGCTACAGAAGGCTTTGTGCCTTCTCAAGAACAATAAGCACCTTAATATTCTTTTCAGTCAACTCAGCCGAGGAGAGGAAAAAACAAGACAGGATCACAAGGTGTAACTCCTTCATCCTGGGTCTGTGCCTACGGGACAAGGAGAGGGAGTTGGGGCCGTGCCTCCATTTTGTCAGTAATGCCTAACGTGGCTCCTGACACTCCCATCCCTTATCCATTCCACCAGTCTTGGTCATCACAGAGCACCAGCTTGACCTCCCTGTGTTACACAGCAGCTTGCCACTCCTTGTCTGTTTTGCACATGGTAGTGTATATATGTCAGCACTACTCTCTCAGTTCATCTCATCCTCTCTTTCCCCCACTGTGTTCACAAGTCCATTCTCTACATCTGCCTCTCTATTCCTTGAAGGATGTTTTCAAACCCTTTACTTCCTTTCTTCTTTTAAAGCAAATCACAGCGTTTAAAATCAGGTCAGTTCAGTCACTCAGTCATGTCCAACTCTTTGAGACCCCATGAACTGCAGCACGCCAGGCTTCCCTGTCCATTACCAACTCCGGGAGCTTTCTCAAACTCATGTCCATTGAGTCAGTGATGCCATCCAACCATCTCATCCTCTGCACCCTTCTCTTCCTGCCTTCAATCTTTCCTAGCACCAGGGTCTTTTCAAATGAGTCAGTTCTTCACATCAGGTGGTCAAAGTATTGGAGCTTCAGCTTCAGCATCAGTCCTTCCAATGAATGTTTAGGACTGGTTTCCTTTAGGATTGACTGGTTGGATCTCCTTGCAGTCCAACAGACTCTCAAGAGTATTCTTCAACATGACAGTTCAAAAACGTCAGTTCTTCAGCACTCAGCTTTCTTTATAGTCCAACTCTCACATCCATACATGACTACTGGAAAAACAAACCATAGGTTTGACTAGACAGACCTTTGTCGGCAAAGTAATGTCTCTGGTTTTTAATATGCTGATAGATTGGTCATAAATTTTCTTCCAAGGAGAAAGCATCTTTTAATTTCATGGCTGCAAGCACCATCTGCAGTGATTTTGGAGACCAAGAAAATAAAGTCTGTCACTGTTTCCACTGTTTCCCCATCTATTTGCCATGAAGTTATAGGACTGGATGCCATGATCTTCGTTTTTTGAATGTTGAGTTTTAAGCCAGCTTTTTCAACTCTCCTCTTTCACTTTCATCAAGAGGCTCTTCAGTTCCTCTTCACTTTCTACTAAGGTGGTATCATCTGCATATCTGAGGTTACTGATATTTCTCCCAGCAATCTTGATTCCAGCTTGTGTTTCATTCAGCCTTGCATTTCACATGATGCACTGTGCATATAAGTTAAATAAGCAGGGTGACAATATACAGCCTTGAGATACTCCTTTCCTAATTTGGAACCAATCCTTTGTTCCATGTCTGGTTCTAACTATTGCTTCTTGGCCTGCATACAGATTTCTCAAGAAGCAGGTAAGGTGGTCTTGTATTTCCATCTCTTGAAGAATTTTCCATAGTTTGTTGTGATCAACACAGTCAAAGGCTTTGGCATAGTCAATAAAGCAGAAGTGGATGTTTTTCTGAAACTCTTGCTTTTTTGATGATCCAACGGATGTTGGCAATTTGATCTCTGGTTCCTCTGCCTTTTCTGAATCCAGCTTGAACATTTGAAAGTTCTTGATTCATATACTGTTGAAACCTCCCTTGGCGAATTTTGAGCATTGCTTTGCTAGCATTGAGATGAATACAGTTGTGCAGTAGTTTGAACACTCTTTGGCATTACCTTTCTTTGGGATTGGACTGGAAACTGACGTTTTCCAGTACTGTAGGCACTGCTGTTTTTCAAGTTTGCTGGCATATTGAGTGCAGCACTTTCACAGCATCATCTTTGAAATAGCTCAAGTGGAATTCCATCACCTACTCTAGCTTTGTTTGTAGTGATGCTTCCTAAGGTCCACTTGATTTTGCTCTCCAGGATGTCTGACTCTAGGTGAGTAATCACACGATAGTCATAAAGATCTGGGTCATAAAGATCTTTTTTGTACAATTCTTCTGTGTGTTGTTGCCACCTCTTATTAATATTTTCTGCTTCATTTCAGTTCAGTTCAGTCACTCAGTCATGTCCGACTCTTTGTGACCCCATGAATCGCAGCACGCCAGGCCTCCCTGTCCATCACCAACTCCAGGAGTTCACTCAGACTCATGTCCATTGAGTCAGTGATGCCATCCAGCCATCTCATTCTCTGTCGTCCCCTTCTTCTCCTGCCCCCAATCCCTCCCAGCATCAAAGTCTTTTCCAATGAGTCAGCTCTTCACATGAGGTGGCCAAAGTACTGGAGTTTCAGCTTTAGCATCATTCCTTCCAAAGAAATCCCAGGGCTATTCTCCTTCAGAATGGACTGGTTGGATCTCCTTGCAGTCCAAGGGACTCTCAAGAGTCTTCTCCAACACCACAGTTCAAAAGCATCAATTCTTCGGCACTCAGCCTTCTTCACAGTCCAACTCTCACATCCATACATGACTACTGGAAAAACCATAGCCTTGACTCGACAGACCTTTGTTGGCAAAGTAATGTCTCTGCTTTTCAACATGCTATCTAGGTTGGTCATCACTTTTCTTCCAAGCAGTAAGCATCTTTTAATTTCATGGCTGCAGTCACCATCTGCAGTGATTTTGGAGCTCCAAAAAATAAAGTCTGACACTGTTTCCACTGTTTCCCCATCTATTTCCCATGAAGTGATGAGACCGGATGCCATGATCTTCGTTTTTTGAATGTTGAGCTTTAAGCCAACTTTTTCACTCTCGTCTTTCACTTTCATCAAGAGGCTTTTTAGTTCCTCTTCACTTTCTGCCCTGAGGGTGGTGTCATCTGCATATTTGAGGTTATTGATATTTCTCCCAGCAATCTTGATTCCAGCTTGTGTTTCTTCCAGACCAGCGTTTCTCATGATGTACTCTGCATATAAGTTAAATAAGCAGGGTGACAATATACAGCCTTAACGTACTCCTTTTCCTATTTGGAACCAGTCTGTTGTTCCATGTCCAGTTCTAACTCTGCATTCAAATGGGTATATCTTTCCTTTTTTTCCTTGCCTTTAGCTTCTCTTCTTTTCTCAGCTATTTGTAAAGCCTCCTCAGACAACCATTTTGCCTTTTTGCATTTATTTTTCTTGGGGATGGTCTTGATCATTGCCTCCTGTACAGTGTCACAAATCTCCATCTATAGTTCTTCCGACTCTCTGTCTTATCAGATATAATCCTTTGAGTCTATTTGTCACTTCCACTGTATAATCATAAGGGATTTGATTTAGGTCATACCTGAATGGTCTAGTGGTTTTCTCTCCTTTTTTTCAATAAAGTCTTTTTGCAATTTGATTGAATTTTGCAATCAGGAGTTCATGATACCAGTTATAAAATTCTGCCCTGGTTAAGAACCACATTGAGGGATCTGGACTCTTCCTGTTTACCCTTTGAAAATTTGGAGCTTTAGAAATGACTTATTAAAAAGAACAGATCATAAAGAAAAACATTTACAATATGTTTTTTAAATCATAGCAGGAATAGTATTTTAATTTAGCATATAACAAATTACCAAATGTTGGCACATTGCATATAGGAGAAATGAACATTGCCAAAACCATTAAAAGTGCAACCCTTTTACCCAAAATACTTTTGAAGTTATTGTCTTTCATATGACTCTGAGGTAAGTGAATAAATGGGGATCTAAAGCACCAGTGAAATAGTTTTAAAATTAAATTATTTGTTTTGGAAATGTTGACTGTTTGAGTTTAACATATAAGGTTTCTCCCTGAAATATATTTTTAAAATCCAGTTTGTTTTTTATTTTCATTATTTGCTTTCAGTTACCTTTAATATGGCTACTTAAATACCAGTAAAATAGAAAGTCTTAGAATTTGAAGAAGAGATAATAGTGGAAATTAACATTAGCTGAATATTTTTAAAATTAGCATTTTGTGTTGATACCAGCAGTAGCAATCTTTTATTAACCATCTGTTAATTTTGTGTACCTGGGAGGCTAAAAAAGCAATAGCTTTTCATCACTTTGGGTAAAAAGATACATTTTAAACAAAGCAGGGAGTCAAAATAATTAAGGTATAAATTCAAGGCAGTGGTTCTCAACTAGGAATGATCTGGAGACATCTTTGGTTGTCCACCTGGGATAGAGGGTGTTACTGTTGATACCTAGTGGGTAGACCACAGGAATACTGGTAAACATACTGTAATGCACAGGACAGCATCCCCTGCCCCCCACCCCACCCCAGTTAATTATCTGGCCCAGATGTGCTGTGGTTGAGAAACCTGGATTGAAACAACAGAATAGTTTCATTTACACTATTAGAATTATACACTGATATACACTATTAGAATTATTCAAAAAATTAGAAATTCTGAAATGGTGATACATTTAATAAATTTATTGGACTAATGATCTGGCATATTGAGTATAATAGCATATTTTTGTGAGTTCTAAAATATTTTGCTTTAAGGCTGGTGTTTTGGCAGAGTACTAGACATTCTAAAATTTTAAGGGCCCACACACTTCCTGAGAGTATCTACATCCCATACAGAATCTGCTGGATAGCTCACGACTTGGTCTTCTGGTGAGGAGGCAGTTCTTTGGCTGCTTTGCCTTGAATTCCAGTTCTGTGCCCTCTGGCATTGCTGGAACAACTCACTGGAGTACTTTTCTCCAGTTAGCCTGAATATTCTTTGGTGAAGATTTCTGTATCCAACTTCTAAATAAAAGGATCTGGCTTGTAAAAATCAATACCATTAACATGCAGTTTGAAAGTAATTTTGTTTCTAAAATTTTCTTTAAAAATTTGTCACCTAAAATTATGTGAAATACGTTAAAATTCCATTCCATTATTTCACTCTTCCTCTTCCTTTCTCTTTGTAAATAATTTCATGCTAAAGCCTTTAGGAAAGGCAGAACAAAGGAGGTACCCATCCTGGCAGGGGTAAGGGAAGGCTGTGGTGGTTCAGAAATGGGTTTTGGAACCTGAGAGGGTGAGGAGGGCATCCACACTGGGATCAGAGAGAATGAGAAGGTGGCCCAGGGAGACATGTGTGAGCGTGAGCTGGTAAAGGAGGGCTTCTGCCCAGTGGGTCAGGCAGGTGTGTCAGCACCTGTAAGGAATGAGGAAGACGTCTATGTGATGGGTGGCAGTGTAAACAGTTGCAACTCAGAGTACAGAAGGCAGTCTGTGAAGGAGGGCTTCCTGCCAAGGGTGCTGACACTGAAACAGGCTTAGAAATGTGAAAATAAAATAATGCCTTAGAAATCCTGATGGAAAATTATTAATAACCAGAAATTTTGTATACAGCCAAACCTACCAATTAAGTGTCAGATGAGAATAAAATTATTTTTTGGTATATAAGGTATCAGGATTTTTCTTCCATTCACTTTTTCTCAGAAAGCTATGAGTTTCAGCAAATGAGGGAGCACAACGCAGAATATAGAAAATGAAAGACCCACTACAGGGATAAGTAAAAGAGATCCTCCACCATGGTGGTGGAGAACTCAGGATGAGAGTGGAGCGCCGGATGTAGAGGGAAAACAGTCAAGGTGAGAGCAGGTTAGAAGTCTCCACATTTCTTCAGGATGTTGATTGAATAACTGATGTGAATGAATGTCTTGGGACTAGATTTAGAAACCAACCAAGTTTCAGATTAAAGAAGTGATAAATACAGAAAATACTAAGCACACAAAACAGCAACAAGATTAATTCCAGAGAAAACAGGAAGCTGAGCAAGAAAGGAATGGTAATCATACTTTATGGCATAGCTGTAAACTGTTTTCATCCTCCTTACAATGTGAACACTGACTACAGATGTAACTAAAAATGATTACACAACAGTACTTGAAGGATGCAGGAATGGGAAGGATTCGGGTGTGTGGAAGTGGTGGGATAGGAGAACTAAGAGAGCAAATTCTTCATGATTTAAATAGTGTGTCAAGAAATAGTACACATGTAAGAATTAAAGATTTTAAAATTAAAAAAATATATATATATAAATAAATTTTAAAAAAAAGTATTTTGAAACATTAAGAAGTAACTACATCAGGATATTACTTAAAGATATAAAGTTACACAAAATAACATAGTAACTAAAATATGAGCGCTTTCAAAAGCACTGCTTAACATTTCTGTTTGAGTGGATTTGACTTCCAGCTTCTAGCATCTGATGGAGAAGGCAATGGCACCCCACTCCAGTACTCTTGCCTGGAAAATCCCATGGACAGAGGAGCCTGGTGGGCTGCAGTTCATGGGTTCGCTAAGAGTCGGACACGACTGAGCGACTTCACTTTCACTTTTCACTTTCACGCATTGGAGAAGGAAATGGCAACCCACTCCAGTGTTCTTGCCTGGAGAATCCCAGGGACGGGGGAGCTTGGTGGGCTGCCATCTATGGAGTCGCACAGAGTCAGACATGACTGAAGCGACTTAGCAGCAGCAGGAGCAGCATCTGAATCTCTTGTCTGAGGGTTTTCTCTGGCCTCTAGATCACACTTAGCCTGAATATCATATATGCTGGAGAAATAACACATCAGGAAGTGCCCTCCATGAGTGAACTCAAGAATTGGTTATAAATACCCGAACTCTTTCATTCCTTGTGTGGGATAACTCTGGCCTGAGGGAAGTGTGTTCTAAACTTATCCTCAGCATTCCCCAGCTGGAGCCCACAGAGGTAACTTCCTGCGTCTGACTTCATTTACCGCCTTTCTTTTTTTCCCCAATTCCCCACAAGCATTTCTATGATTGTCTGCCAAATAAATGACTGGGTCAGGTCGTTATTGCAAAATTTGCCTCAGGGAGATCCTACACTGAGACAGCTAAAAGAGATAAAAGTGGATATCTCTGAGGAAAAGGAAATGGGAAGTTGAACAGAATGTCTTTTAACTATGACTTATGAGCCTGTTTAAATTTTTCCTTTTCCTAAAATTCTCCTATTCTAGTGGGAAATTGGTGTCTCTGTTGCAATTGCTGAAAAGTACTTATGAAAGTCATAAGCTGAAGAGAACCTCTTTTGCCTGCCTAGATAGACTGTCAAGCTGTTTCAGAGGTGGTGAGCCTCCAGTTTGGACAAGGAAAACAACTGGAAGTTCAGTCCAGCACCCTGTGTTTTCCCATGGCTATTGAATTCGGAGAAGTAACTATCTGTAGGCACAGACTGCATTCAAACTCCTGATGTCTTTTTATTATTATTATTCTGAAACAGGTAGCATTAGTTGAACTCTTTTCAAAGATTTAATTCCTTGAAGATGAAAAGTATTCCCGAGGCCAGTTTTTCTGTAATTTTAGGAATATATAAAATTGTCAAGTATCTCAGAATCCATATTGGGTTCCTCGCACTCTCCTTGACCTTCTCTCTCTCTCTTTCAATATCACTTTGGTGGGTCGAGTTGATTCTACCTTCTACTCAAGTCAGATCTTCATCAGCAATACTTTAATGGTGTGGAGATACTGTGAAGAGAAAGACAAATTGTCACCTATATTCCTCAAAGCCCAACCGTATTATCCTGACATCCTGATAGCTTTTCACAGTCTTCTGTTATTGCATTTCGATGTCTACTATTATCTGTAGTCCTTGATTTTCACATACATCCAACACCTATTTCCGTACAGTTTTTTGAAACCTTCAATAAGCTAAATCTCTGATTGCCAGTCTTCCATAGGACGTGACTTCTTTTGGACACATCCTTAACTCTGTTCTCCTAACACCAAATGAAATGGCAAAACCACCTCCAATTAAGGATCTGCCTGCATACCATCATTCAGTTTCATGACACTTGTGAACTAAGAAATTGTGAACCAAAAAGGTCATCCAGACCTCAGACTCAGCAGTGTTACTGAATCTTTATCAGTGGGGTATAGATTTCCATTTGCTTTTATCTGTGATCATGATGAATTTGTGTTGCCCCAGCCATACTTCTTACTGTCATCCAAGTAGCCAGAGGAGCAAGTTAGCCTAGCAAAATAAACTTGCCTTTGAGGGGGTCCCATGGGTGATTTTAGTCCTGGGAAATTCAGTTCCCCCATCTAGGCCAGTAACTGAACTGTGGCAACCATTCTTGAGCTCTTTACTGTGAGAGGGATTTGGGTTAGCTCTCTCCCTTCCTGAAACTATACTTGGTCCTCTTCTTAATTTCTAGTCTTTTTTTTTGTTTCCCTTTCTCTCCCCCTGGTTAATGTGTGCTTCCTGGTGCACCTGCAGCCTGAGTACTTTTCCAGCCTTCATAATCCAGGACTGATGCAGAGTTTCCAGTAGACAAATCAGTAGGGATGCTAAATAGTTAGCCTTGAATATTAGAAACTACTTTCTGCAAATTAATAGTTGGTAGTATGCAAGTATTCCTGAAATCTCCTGTAAGCGTCCACAAGGCCAAAGCTAAGGAACATTTCCAACCCTCATGCCAAGCAGACATACTCCAAGGCCAAGGAGAACCACACTGCCTGAGTAACAGGCTTTATTTAAAAATATTTTCTCAAAAAACGAATATGAAAATATATTCTCTGTAAGAGATTGTTCTTTTCGCAGAAAAGTGGAGCAGAATAGTTCTGGCAAGGGTCTAGAATATCCCATTTGAATGTATAAATATTAAACTTGTTGAAATCTATAAAAACATTTTCAACTTCAGATTGCTCATATTCCCGTTATGATGTTGTAGATTATTTTTGCAACCTGAGTCTTCCTCCCCATCTCTTCTAACTCATGTCCTTCTGTAGGGCATCTTCTAAGGCTCTGAGACTGAGTATATGTGGTGGTTTTATAAAAAAAAATTTTTTTTTTACCTTATCATCATTCTCTTGGAGTCAGGCAGCATGTTGTATTGGGTGAAAAAATACCCTCCCAGGTATACCAAATGTTCAGAACAAACTACCATTACTAGATGTGAAACTTTAGGTAAATCACTAAGGGCCTCCATTTACTCAACTGTAAAAATGGAGGCTTAGACAAGATCATTTCTAAAGGTCTTCCCTCCTTCCTTAAGATCTTGATGATCATTTCAGTATTTGTCATTAAAACTCTTTTCCATAGATTTGGGACACTGCTATGCAAAGTGCAGTTATGTATTGGGTGGAACTCCATGTAAACTATTTATTTGTAATTTTAGTCCGTGTAAGTTTACTCCCCAGTTTTCTCATTTAAATATGATTTTTAAACATTCAAAATACTCAGGTACTGTGATGTCAGAAGCTCCATATTTACTATTATAAAGTGATTTCCAAGAAGGGTCATTCTGCTGCAGAGAATTTCTGCACCCATATTTATTTCCTTTAAATCATGACTTAACCACCACATCCACTAAGAGAGTCTCTGCTTTGGTTAAAACAGCAGTATTTGGGGAGAGATGGACAGTCATATGGACTGAAGAGATTCACACCCCCCTCCCCAGCTTTTATCTTAATCACTGACAAAGACATTGGATGAAGCTGACATTATTTTAAGCTCTAAATCTTTCTTCCTACTCAGATCATAGTTTGTTATCCTTCTCCTTATATACTTTCTTAGAATAATTTCCTCAATCTTCTTGTAATATCACAAAAATCTGTGGTTGTAATTTAGCTGAACAAAAACCATATGTAGTTCACAATTTGGAGATGTCAGATGTCTAGTTAGTAATTGAGGCTTAGTATTTCTTATTTTTTTTAATATATTTTGGCTGCACCACATGCTATGTGGGATCTTAGTTCCCTGACCAGGTATCAAACCTGTACCCCCTGAATTGGGAGTGCAGAGTCTTAACCACTGGACCAATAGGTAAGTCCTGAGCATATATTAATGCAATTATTAATTAAGATAAATGACTAAGAAACAGCTCAGAAGAATCCGGGCATAAATATTTGTCTTTTCAATTAAAGAATACTGTAAATAATAAATTAGGAGGAAAACTTTGGATCATGATTAATACTAAGAAGACAATTAGGATATATTTTAATACAGTTGTGTTGCAAAGCCATTAGTTAATAGCTATGCTTTGATTTTTACCTCTCCACACACCAGACTTGGCTCTGGGGATGGACTCAGGATAATAAAAAGGAATAATAACAAGGCTGGGGAGCCATTTGGAGGTTTTAGAGGGAGGAGAAGGTGATTTCCCTTCATTTGATCCACATGACTTATCTGGGGCCCCTGGAGAACACAGGAAGGAACTAAAGAAAAAGTATGAGTATGTGAGTGTGTCTAGCAGAGGCTCTACTGAGTAACTGTTATTAGTGAACTCAGGGTCAATGCTAATGTAAGAAACCAAGACAGATGGATTTCCTGGTGGTTCAGAAGGAGCTTAGGACCTGGATGTGTTGCACATCACAAATCCCATGTAAGTTATTTAGCCAGTCAACCCATACAGGGGACTGAACCCACTCTTGGGGAGCCCTGGTTAGATCATGTCAGGAATATTTGGACAGCATGATTGAATTTCAGTGGAAAGAAAGACTTCAGTTCAGTTAGTCATGTCCGACTCTTTGCGACCCCATAGACTACAGCATGCCAGGCTTCCCTGTCCATCACCAACTCCCTGAGCTTACTCAAATTGATGTCCATTGAGTCAGTGATGCCATCCAACCATCTCATCCTCTGTCATCCCCTTCCCCTCTTGCCTTCAATCTTTCCCAGCATTAGGGTCTTTTCCAGTGAGTCAGTTCTTTGCATCAAGTGGCTGGAGTATTGGAGCTTCAGCATCAGTCCTTCCAATGAATAATCAAGACTGATTTCCTTTAGGATGGACTGATTGGATATCCTTGCTGTCCAAGGGACTCTCAAGAGTCTTCTCCAACACCACAGTTCAAAAGCATCAATTCTTTGGTGCTCAGCTTTCTTTATGGTCCAACTCTCACATCCATACATGACTACTAGAAAAACCATATCTTTGACTAGATGGGACCTTTGTCGGCTGACAAAGGAAAGAAAGACTTAATGATTCTCAATTCTGACATGGTCTACAAGCCAGTGCTAAATCTTAGATACCCACTAGACTATGAGTATGCCTCCCAATTAGTTCCTTCCTGTGTTCTCCACGGGCCCCAGATAATCCACGTGGATTAAATGAAGAGAGATCACCTTCTCCTCCCTCTAAAACCTCCATCTAGCTCCCTAGGCCTGTTATTATTCCTTTTCATTTTCCTGAGTCCATCCCCAGAGCCACATCTTAGACAGATTAGGGCCCCGGGGAGTGCTCAGGTGACCACTGCAGTTCCTCCCTGATTGGGCTCTGGGATCCTCCCTCAGCAACTGACTGATCCCAGTAAAACCCCAGTGCAGATTCTTTCATGCCCATCACCCTGAAGGTAGAGTGCTAACTATGAAGTGTTAGCTAACTATGGAGTGTACATCCACGGTCTTTGAGGAGCTGAATTGTGCCTCCAGGCTCCTTTCATGACAAGTACCCCATGTGAGGAACTTCTTGCCCCAGGTAAACTGAACAAGCAGCAGCAGATCCCTGGACTTGGCATGCATGGACCTGCCTTTGATCAGTCTTCTGCACAGAATGCCCCTCCCCTTTACCTCCTTGTCTTCATGGAGAAAATCAACGTATCCTTGAAGACCTTGCCCAAGTTCTCTACAACTATTCTTGTTTCAAACTATATCTTGTGATGCTTGAGAGTAGCAGCCATTGTATTCATAATTGTTTTCTCCCTTCAGATTTCATTTTCTGGTATTCTCCCTGGCCGCCTTTCATTCTCTGGCCATGCCAAGTCTCAGAGCCTTCCTCTGGCTCTTCCTTTTGCCTAGAGATCCCTTCCCTGTCCCCATTCATGTTCTTCACAGGACCGCCTCATTCAAGTCTTAGCTCAAGTGTCATCTGCAGAAAGGCAGTCCCTACTGTCCAAGATCAAAGTAGCCTTCTCCAACATTCTTATCATTCTTTTATCATCCTATTTGCACGTGTCACTGTTAGACGTGAACTTATCTTCATGTTTATTGATTCTCTCCCCAGATCTCCTACTCTTCGCTAGAACTTACTTCTCTGCCTAGAATATAGCAACCTTGTCTCTACATTCACTCATATAGCCCTAGTGCATACAGCAGTGCCTGATGCACAGTAGGTCTTAATAAATATTTTGAAATTAGCACATGTAGGGTTTACACCTGTAAAAATGGCATAAATTGAGTATAAATATTTTATATTTATATTTATATATTATATAAAATAAAAATATAAAATATAAAATATTTATAATATAAATATATAATATAAAATAAATATATATAATATAAATGTTTTATATCCTGGTGAGTGGAAATAGAAAAGTAGGCATCCTAATTAACCTTGCCTTCTTCTTGCCTCTCTAGCGACTATACCCTGAGTCATTATTTGAATATTTTTACCTTTTGTCTTTCACAGCTCTCTTTACATGTCAAGAATGTATTAAGGCAGAAGTTTTTCAAGATCTTTTAGAGTGTAGACACGGGAGCCAAACCATCTAAGGTTATGTCTCAGTTCTGTCTGTGTATAATCCTGAGTAAGTAATTCAGTTTTTTTATGCCTTAGTTTTCACATCTATGAAATGATGCCTGCCTCATGAGGTTGTTGGGATGATTATAAGAATTTATGCAAAACAGAGAGTGTATGGCCATAGCAAGTGCAATATACATGTTAACTGTTAATATTAGTATTTTTCTATCATGTGGAGACAGGACACAATTTAAAAATCCAAATAAAAGCAGTATCTGTGGGAGATTAATGTGATAGTGAAAGTGTGTATGATAGAGAAATGAGAGCAGCAGAACTTTTGCTTTCAGAAATTCAGAACAATATATTTTATTACA
The DNA here is from genome assembly GCF_023091745.1 of Budorcas taxicolor. Classification (NCBI taxonomy): domain Eukaryota; kingdom Metazoa; phylum Chordata; class Mammalia; order Artiodactyla; family Bovidae; genus Budorcas; species Budorcas taxicolor. Next base: position 42,391,687 of record NC_068917.1, on the reverse strand, counting down.
TTTAGATGTTTGTGATACATACACATATATAGGAAATCTGAAAGTTATTCAGAGTACTTCCATAATTTTGTGTTGAATGGTATAAACTTTATTTTAAAATAGTTTAACAAAATTCATCTTGATTATTATTTTAAAATGAAATCCATTATATCAAAATCGCAACCATTTAAAAAGTTATGAAAGTCATGATTCAAGTCAACAATTCTGTGTTTTGAGATCTGGTGGGTAAACATGATTTCATTTGTCTATGAAAAATTTACTCTGTTCCCTTCTTGCTTTTTCAAGGCTTTCAAAAGTGATCATTCCTTTTGGCAGCTGCAGCTTACTCTTTTCTGTTTCCAGTATGTTCTCGGCTTCACCTTAAATAAAGTACAGAAATGTACAAAGTGACAAAGGGGTAATCAGCATTTTGTAAGAAGATCTACTTGCTGTATTCCAGTGACATGCTGTAACACTGTATGGAGGCATGCCCCCAGATCTCACTGTTAAATATCTTACCTACTGCCCCCGGGAGAACTGACCTCCCAAAGGAAATACTATAATGAATACATCAGATACATAAGATACATCAGATTCCAGAGACTTTATTTGACAGAGGACAGCATTTTTAAATATAGAAGAGAAACAATACCAAGTAATATTGTTTGTTCCTTGAAGGAAAGTCAGGATGATAAGTTTGAGTTGTATCAGGAGGGGATTAGGGTGGAGAAATCACGTACAGTTCTTCTTATTGCCCCTTCTTATAAGTGACATGAGAAAAAATAAAGTTTGCTAAAATCTCTAATTTTTCAAGAAAGCTAATCTTTGACTTGAAACTACTTATAAATATCCCAAATAAATGCACACACACACATATATATACATTTTTATAAACAAGTCCTCTTTTAAATAATAGCTCGTAATTTCTTGGGCCCAGTGACTTCTGCCAGCTTTTATTCTTTAAGACTAATTAGCAATATTTGAAAAATTATAATATATATTGTTGATATTCCATATACTTTCCTTGAGAATAAAGGTAATTGTTTTCTTTAAGTATTCCTCTTTTAACACACAATTAATTTATATTCCAAATCCAACAGGGCAGGCTACAATCTGTAAATTATCACAGCATTCCAACTATCTGCAAACATGTTCCCCGCCCCTAGTCTAAAATAGTAAATTTAAAAAAATAGTAAAATTGTATGTAATTCTGCAGACTATTGACAGCAGACTGGATGTTTCCATGTGAGAGTACCTTCCACATGACAGATTCTTAGTATGTGTTAACAGAATGGCTGATGATAAATTCAGTTAAACAGGAAGTGTCTATCTTGGAGTGATCACTAGTTAACAGGGCTATATGTTATAGTCTATGTATTTTTTTAAATGGTAAATTTCTCAGTGGGTTCTAATTTTTTTTTAAACAAGAAATTTCCATTTCCACAACATATCTTGGAAGTTAAACTTTTATACTCTATAGATTCTAATGGGCCTGTAATACAAGTATTTCCAAAATGTATAAGCAAAATGTTCCTAGAAAATAAATTTTCCCTTCATTAGTAATATCTTCAAGTGAATGCTCTATAACAGAGCTGAGATTTCTTAATACTATATATGAATTTGTATGAGGCACTGAGAATTCTAATGTGCATATAAACAATGAGACACAGTTGAGCTCAGACCAAAGAATTCTTAAGCAGATGACTAACATGAAACTGAACAAGTTACTGAAATGAATTTTAACATAAATAAATCAATTTGTACAGTTAGTTTTCAGCTTAAAATAGAATTGTACTCCAAAAGTTAATTTGTAGATCAGTGTTTTAGAACTCAGAATACATTTTCCACAGTGATATATGCTATAAATTTCTAGGCAACCCACAAGACACAGCTTAGCCCACTATATAGCTGAACTGTGATACCAATAACGTCTGACCCCAGAAGACATTTTAACCTAGTATCTTTGTGAAAAATATACTTCTGTTTTCAAATGGGGATTTTTAAAAATTTATTTTTAATTGGAGGATAACTGCTTTACAATATTGTTTTGGGTTCTGCCATAGAGAAGGCAATGGCACCCCACTCCAGTACTCTTGCCTGGAAAATCCCATGGACAGAGGAGCCTGGAAGGCTGCAGTCCATGGGGTAGCTACTAGTCGGACACGACTTGAGCGACTTCACTTTCACTTTTCACTTTCATGAATTGGAGAAGGAAATGGCAACCCACTCCAGTGTTCTTGCCTGGGAATCCCAGGGACGGGGGAGCCTGGTGGGCTGCCGTCTACGGGGTTGCACAGAGTCGGACACGACTGAAGCGACTTAACAGCAGCAGCATAGAGCAACATGAATCAGCCATAAGTGTACATGTCCTCTCCCTCTTGAACCTCCCCCCTCAACCCTCCACCTCATCCCATCCCTCTAGGTTGACACAGAGTACTACATTTAGCTCCCTGTGTTATACAACAACTTCTCATTAGCTATCTCATTTACATATGGTAATGTACATGTTTCAGTGCTACTCTCTCAGTACATCCCACTCTCTCCTTCCCCTGCTATGTCCAGAGTCTGTTCCCTGTGTCTGTATCTCTATTCCTGCCCTGCAAATAGGTTCATTAGTATGATTTTTGTAGATTCCATATATATGCATTAATATATGACACTTGTTTTTCTTTCTGACTGACTTCAGTCTGTATAGTGGGCTCTAGGTTCATTCACCTCACTAGAACTGCCTCAAATGTGTTCCTTTTTATGGCTGAGGAGTATTACATTGTATATATGTACCACAACTTCTTTATCCATTAATCTGTGGATGTATATCTAGGTTGCTTCCATGTCCAGCTATTGTAAATAGTGCTGCAATGAACATTGGGGTCCATGTGTCTTTTTCAGTTATGGTTTTCTCAGGGTTATACGCCCAGTGGTGGGATTGCTGGGTCATATAGTAGTTTTATTCCTAGGTTTTGTTTTTTTTCTTAAGGAATCTACATACTGTTCTCCATATTGGCTGTATCAATTTACATTCCCATCTACAGAGCAAGAGGGTCCCCTTTTCTCCACACCCATTCCAGCATTTATTGTTTGTAGATTTTTTGATGATGGCCATTCTGACTGGTGTGAGGTGATACTTCATTGTAGTTTTTGATTTGCATTTCTCTAATAATGAGCATTGTTGAGCATCTTTTCATTAGTTTGTTGGCCATCTGTATGTCTTCTTTGAATAGATGTCTATTTAGTTCTTCCTACCAGTTTTTGATTGGGTTGTTTGTCTTTCTGGTATTGAGCTCCATGAGCTGCTTATATATTTTGGAGATTAATCCTTTATCAGTTGTTTCTTTTGCAGTTATTGTCTCTGTCAAATGGGAATTTTAAAGAACATGTAATCCCTCTATCTTCCTAAGTCTGTGAATGAAATGTTCTACTCCCTACTTCCAATACCTACAGAGGAATCTGCACCTTCTCCTTTCCCATACCGTATCGGTCCCTACAGAGCCTCAGGGATAGTCATGAGCCTACAGCTCAGGAGAGAACAGGATGCCAAAAATGCAGGCTTGGGAAACACTGTTTCCAGTATGCTCTGGGCTGAAGGCTTCAGGAGTAGGGAAATAGTTATCCTCATGAGCAGTATGTGGTGGTGGGAATCAAAGACACAGATATCCTGAACTGATGGGAAACCCTGTCTTTCTGGGTCAGGAACGGCATCTGTGTCAGCCATGCTATTTTCTAGGGCAGTGAGAGCCAGAGTTCAGTGTGAAAGCAGCACGGTACTGGTGAATATTTAACAACACGCTTCCCAAAACAACAAAACATGTATAAGCTTATTATGCACATAGCTTATTATAAATTTTGCTTATATGAAATGTGTGTAGCACATAATTTATAATTAATAACATGTATAATACTCTTTATCATGAATTCCATATAGCAAATTGATCCATAAAGAATGTTTTTATTGATTTTTGCTGAACTCTTTTACCCATAGCTCACCTATAACATTGGTGAGAGTATAATTCAACATGAATGATGGTTGCTGTTTTTATTTATGTTAATAAGGAGGACAAAACTGAAACAAGGACAAATGTTGGAACTTACTTGTTTGAGAATGCTGTGAACTTTGTTGAATCAGATAATAGTTTTAAAATATTAGAACACTTCCTAAATTTTTTAATGTTATTCACAATATGATGGCTTTGCAGTACACTTTTAAGATTAATATACATTATTAACATTTTCTTCATCATTTTTTTTAAGTCTAGACCATGGGTTGGCAAAATTTCTTAAAAGGCCAGATAGGAAACATCTTAGGCTTGTGGGCACTTTCATATCTGTTTCAGTGAGTCGTCTCTGACATGGAAATGGAAAAGTAGAAATGAATGGGCACGTCTGTGTTCCAATAGAACTTTATGTTCAAAAATAGGTGGCCAGCCTGTAGACTACAGTTTATCAACCCCAATCAACAAAATAGTAGGTCAAGCCTTAATTTGGGATTTGCAGATTTCCATGGTGTAAACACTCCCACCATGACCAGCTTTAAGCTGACATGCCCGTGGGATGGCATGGAAGTCAGAGTTGCATCTGTATTTTATTGTGTCTGTATACTGTACCTGCATTTCCACCATACAGATACAGTAGATATACATAACTTGAAGAGATATACATAACTTCAGAGTATAGGTAATAGTAAAATTAGAGACTGATAAGCTCTGAGTATGTATTAATGTTTCTTATATAATTCAAACTATTTATTTTCTGTAATTTATTGAATTGTAAGTTTATGTACTTTAATTTTTTTTGAGTATAGTTGATTTACAATGTTGTGTTAGTTTATATCATTTAATTTTTAATAATGACTGTATTTAACAAACAGCTCACAAAATTCCTAAACATTTGACAGTTGGCTCTTGTGAGCTGTGTAAGAGGGGGCAGAAATATTGGTCAATGGTAGCTCAGGGAGAGTTGGGAGGACTAGATCCTTGAACCGAAAAATGAATCAGAAATTGAGACTCTGGTTTACCAAAGACTTACCTTTCATTCTGTGTATAAGGGTTCCATAGCCCATGTCATACTGGTAGGCAAGGACAAAGCCTAATGGAACCATAGGAAAGATGAGGACGGGCTTCTTCCCTTTAATTGCTCTGATTCAGGAACAAAAAATAATTAATATAAAAGAAAAACCTGTAAATACATATCTCTGTACTCAATTAAAAAAAAAAGTTACCTGCTTTTTGGAAGAATATCCTACATTTCAGAAGGTCTTAATTCTCTATGGAGATAGGATTTCCTTATTCATAATTCCTCAGCAGATTCTGCAGTTCTCTGGTGGGGTGTATGAGCCTATGATTTGTTCATCTTTATTTGATGTTGGGGCTCATATTACTCATTTTAAAATATGTAAGTATTGATATTTATCCCTTAGGGATTGTGGAGATGAATTTGTAGAGACCTTCTAGCTTGGCGTAAAGTCAATCCTATCCCTTACTTATATTGTAAAATGAAGAAAGGTACAGGAGAAATCTAAGAAACTAAAGGCAGAATTAACTATTACTATCCTTGTTCTACAGAGTTACCCCCAAGCACTAAGCTATAAGAGTTACTTTGTTGACATACATGTGTTAGACTATTTACGTCAAAGTCCTATTTGGCCAACTTAATAATATAATCATAGCAAGACAAAAAGAAATGGAAGAAAATTTTTAAATAAATAGTAAACATACCCAGCTGTTAAAGAGACGGCTGTAATGCCAAAAAAAGTTCCAAAATATTTGAGGAATTCCCGAGACCAAGCAATCTGCATAGCCATTTGTCTTTCTCTCATTTCATTCTGCATTATTAGCTGCCTTTCCAGCTGAACAAAATAAAAGACGAAAGTATGGTTATACATATTTGAATCTGAGCACAGAGTTAGTAATCTGCTTTTCCAGTGCATTTTCTTTCTTAAAATTTATATTATTTATATATTATATAATTTATAATTATAAATAATTTTATAACAACATATTCCATTTTTGTATTTATCAAAGAGGGAAGAAAAAAAATGGTTTGGCATTATTTATACCAGTTCAGTTCACACTCAGTTGTGTCCAACTCTTTGCAACCCCAAGGACTGCAGAACGCCAGGCTTCCCTGTCCATCACCAACTCCCTGAGCTTGCTGAAACTCATGTCCATTGAGTCGGTGATGCCATCCAAACATCTCATCCTCTGTCATCCCCTTCTCCTCCTGCCTTCAATCTTTCCCAGCATCAGGGTCTTTTCCAATGAGTCAGTTCTTCCCAGCAGGTGGCCAAAGTATTGCAGTTTCAGCTTCAGCATCAGTCCTTCCAATTTATATTCAGGACTGATTTCCTTTAGGATGGACCGGTTGGATCTCCTTGCAGTCCAAGGGACTCTCAAGAGTCTTCTCCAACACCACAGTTCAAAAGCATCAATTCTTCAGTGCTCAGCTTTCTTTATAGTCCAACTCTCACATCCATACGTGACTACTGGAAAAACCATAGCTTTGACTAGATGGACCTTTGTTGGCAAAGTAATGTCTCTGCTTGTTAATATGCTGTCTAGGTTGGTCATAGCTTTTCTTCCGAGGAGCAAGTGTCTTTTAATTTCTTGGCTGCTGTCACCATCTGCAGTGATTTTGAAGCCCAAGAAAATAAAATCTCTCACTGTTTTCATTGTTTTGCCATCTTTTGCCATGAAGTGATGGGGCTGGATGCCAAGATTTTGGTTTTCTGAATGTTGAGTTTTAAGCCAACTTTTTCACTCTCCTCTTTCACTTTCATCAAGAGGCTCTTTAGTTCTTTGCTTTCTGCCATGTGTGGTGTCATCTGCATATCTGAGGTTAATGATATTTCTCCCAGCAATCTTGATTCCAGCTGTGCTTCATCCAGCCCAGCATGTCGCATGATGTACTTTGCATATAAGTTAAATAAGCAGGGTGACAATATACAGCCTTGACGTACTCCTTTCCCGATTTGGAACCAGTCTGCTGCTCTGTGTCTGGTTCTAACTGTTGCTTCTTGACCTGCATATAGGTTTCTCAGGAGGGAGGTAAGGTGGTCTGGTATTCAGATAACCATGATTACTTATATATCCCTTATCATAAATAATTACTTTTAAGCTTTATATTCCATACATTTTCTATTTTTTTACTAAAACACACCATGAAAATTTTCCTTGCAGTGTCAGGAAGTGAGGAAGATAACTGCTTTTTCCTCTTTAAATTTTTCCAATTTCTCTTCAAGCACTCCTATCCCTAATACTCATATCACCCTCCTTGAGTATACCTTATTTGCTCTAAGGAGGTACAGTATATACCACAGAAAATTTTCTGTTAAAAGGGTGGGTTGAGCTGATCTGTTTTATTTTAAACAATGCTCAAATGTTAGCTCATCAGTTTTGCAAAGTATTTTGGGAGCTCAGCTTGGATGGCTGTTAATCTGGAGATTCTCTCATTAAGAACAAAAATACATTTTACAGCAGCTAAAATCAGAATCCACTTAACATTAGAAGGTTAGTCTGGTGTATAAAAATTGTTAATGGGAATAATTCATGGTGCAATCATTTCCAGTTCTAATTGAAATTTTGAAGTGAAGTGAAGTGAAGTTGCTCAGTCGTGTCCGACTCTTTGCGACCCCATGGACTGTAGCCCACCAGGCTCCTCAGTCCATGGGATTTTCCAGGCATGAATACTGGAGTGGGTTGCCATTTCCTTCTCCAGGGAATTGAAATTTTAGACAAGCATTTAAATTAGAAATTGATTCTTTAAGCTTGATTTAAAAGTGAAAACAAAAGCAGATTGTAGGAAGAATTCATTATGTAGTTATCCATTTCTGGGAAAAGATAGTTCTGATATTTGTGTACACATGCAATTTAAAAATAAAATATTTCACTATTATAAGAAAATAATGGTTAATTCCTGAAATTGAAAAAGATATTATTTTTGCATGTTCTCCTGTTCTAATTTGTATGGATCTAAGAGTTCTGCAGAAAAGTGAGCCTGACCCAGTCATGACCAATAAATCTTAGATTTGCTGCTGTTTAATCCCTCTAGTGAGCAGTCATTTCTTTTCAAAGACAATGCTAAATAAAAACCTAAACTGAATAGCTACAGAGAGGGAGAGAAAGGTCAAACTGAGAAACAAACATAAGTGTAATTAGAGTTTTATATTGTAAGATTTTTTATGCTATAAGCATTTTCACACAGGCTTTTTGTAAACATAATTTTTTTAGTCATTTCTTTAAAAAAATTTTTATAGTTGATTTACAATGTATTAGTTTCAGATGTACAGCAGTGATTCACTTATATATATGTATATATACACACACATTCTTTATCAGATTCTTTTTCATTTAGAGTATTATAGACTATTAAGTTTCCTGTACTATAGAACAGGTCCTTGTTGATTATCTGTTTTATATATAGTAGTGTATATAGGGTAATCTCAAACTCCTAATTTATCCCTCCCCCCTACTTTCCCCTGTGGCAACCATAAGTTTATTTTCTTAGTCTGTGTGTCTGTTTCTGTTTTGTAAATGAATTTGTCTCATTTTTTTTTAGATCCCACATATAACTGACATCATGATATCTGTTTTTCTCTCCGTGACTTACTTCTCTCTGTCCATCCTGTTGCTGTGAATGGCATTATTTCATTCTTTAGTGTGGCTAAGTAATATTCCATTATATACAGTACCACATCTTTATCCATTCCTCTCTCACTGGACATTTAGGTTGCTTCCATGTCTTGGCTATTGTATTAATAAACAGTGCTGCAGTGTACATTAGGATGAATGTATCTTTTTGAATTATGGTTTTCTCTGGATAGTTATATGCCCATGAGTGGGATCCCTGGATCATATAATAGTTCCATTTTTAGTTTTTTAAGGAATCTATAGTGGCTATACCAATATACAGTCCTACCCCCAATGTAGGAGGGTTCTCTTTTCTCTACACCCTCCCCAGCATTTATTTCTTGTAGACTTTTTGATGATGGTCATTCTGACTGGTGTAAGGTGATATACCTCCTTGTTGTTTTGATTTGCATTTCTCTAATTAGCTTCATTGAGCATCTCTTCATGTGCTTTTTGTCCATCTGTATGTTTTCTTTGGAGAAACGTCTATTTAGCTCTTCTACCCATTTTTTGATTAGGTTGTTTGTTTTTTGATATTAAGGTGCATGAGCTATTTGTATATTTTATTTTATTTATTTATTTATTTTAATTTTTAAAATTTTTATTTTTACTTTGTTTTACTTTACAATACTGTATTGGTTTTGCCATACATTGACATGAATCCACCACGGGTGTACATGCGTTCCCAAACATGAACCCCCCTCCCAACTCCCTCCCCATAACATCTCTCTGGGTCATCCTCGTGCACCAGCCCCAAGCATGCTGTATCCTGCATCGGACATAGACTGGCGATTCGTTTCTTACATGATAGTATACATATTTCAATGCCATTCTCCCAAATCATCCCACCCTCTCCCTCTCCCTCTGAGTCCAAAAGTCCGCTCTACACATCTGTGTCTCTTTTGCTATCTTGCATACAGGGTCATCATTGCCATCTTTCTAAATTCCATATATATATGTGTTAGTATACTGTATTGGTGTTTTTCTTTCTGAGTTACTTCACTCTGTATAATTGGCTCCAGTTTCATCCATCTCATCAGAACTGATTCAAATGTATTCTTTTTCATGGCTGAGTAATACTTCATTGTGTATATGTACCACAGCTTTCTTATCCATTCATCTGCTGATGGACATCTAGGTTGTTTCCATGTCCTGGCTATTATAAACAGTGCTGCGATGAACATTGGGGTACATGTGTCTATTTGTATATTTTAGAGGTTAATCCCTGTCAGTCACATCATTTGCAAATATTTTCTCCCATTCAGTGGGTTGTTTTTTCATTTTGTTTATGGTTTCCTTTGCTGTGCAAAAGTTTTTAGGTTTACTTAGGTCCCATTTGTTTATTTTTGTTTTTAATATTCATTGCTGTAGGAGGTGGATCAAGTCAAAAAAGACTGTAATTTATGTCAAAGAATGTTCTGGCTAAATTTTCCTTTAAGAGTTTTATAGTATCGGTCTTACATTTTGAGTTTATTTCTGTGTATGGTGTTAGAGAATGTTCTAATTTCATTCTTTTATATGTAGCTGTCATGTTTTCCTAGCACTACTTATTGAAGATAACTGCATTTTCTCTATTGTATATTCTTGTCTCCTGTGTTGTACATTAATTGACCATAGGTGTGTCAGTTCATTTATGGGCTTTCTCTCCTGTTCCATTGATCCATATTTCTGAGACACATATTAATTAAATTGAAAAATTATAAACAAAGAGAAAATATTAAAAGCCACAAGAGAAAAACAACAAATAACATACAAGGGAACCCCCATGAGACTACCAGATGATTTTTCAGCAGAAATTCTGCAGGCCAGAACGAAGTAGCATGAAATATTTAAGGTGAAGAAGGAAAAACCTACAACCAAGGATACTTTACCCAGAATATTCTACCCAGCAAAGCTTTCATTCAGATTCAACAGAGAAATCAAAAGCTTTACAGACAAAGCAAAGAAAATTCAGCAGCACCAAGCCAGAGGAAAAAGAAAAAGCTACAACTAAAAACAAGAAACTTATGAATGGGAAAGCTCACCAGTAAAGATACACCTGGGGCTTCTCAGGTGGCGTTAGTGGTAAAGAATCCACCTGCCGATGCAGGAGACATAAGAGATGTGGGTTCAACCCCTGGGTTGGGAAGATGCCCTGGAGTAGGAAATGGCACTCCCAATTGAGTATTCTTGCCTGGAAAATTCCATGGGCAAAGGAGCCTGGCGGGCTACAGTCCATGGGGTCACAAAGAGTAGGACATGACTGATCAATTGAGTACATACAGAGATAAACATAAAGCAAAAGCAGGAAATAATCCACACACAAATATGATATCAAAATGAAAAATTGTGAGAAGAAGAGAGTCCAAATGCAGGATGTTGGAAATGCATTTAAAATTAAAAGACCAACAACTTAAAACAATTTTTCACACACACTGAAAGTGATAGAATGGAAGGAGGTATTCCATGCCAATGGAAATCAAAAATAAGCTGCAGTAGTAATACTATATCAAACAAAACAGACTTCACAGGCTGCTATAAGAAACAAAGAAAGACACTACATAATGATCAAGGGGTCAATCCACCAAGGCAACAATTGTAAATATATATGTATCCAACAAGTGATGACCAACCTAGACAGCATATTGAAAAGCAGAGACATTACTTTGCCAACAAAGGTCCGTCTAGTCAAGGCTACGGTTTTTCCAGTGGTCATGTATGGATGTGAGAGTTGAACTGTGAAGAAAGCCGAGCGCCGAAGAATTGATGCTTTTGAACTGTGGTGTTGGAGAAGACTCTTGAGAGTCCCTTGGACTGCAAGGAGATGCAACCAGTCCATTCTGAAGGAGATCAGCCCTGGGTGTTCTTTGGAAGGAATGATGCCAAAGCTGAAACTCCAGTACTTTGGCCACCTCATGCGAAGAGTTGACTCATTGGAAAAGACTCTGATGCTGGGAGGGATTGGGGGCAGGAGGAAAAGGGGACGACAGAGGATGAGATGGCTGGATGGCATCACCAACTCAATGGATGTGAGTCTGAGTGAACTCTAGGAGATGGTGATGGACAGGGAGGCCTGGCGTGCTGCGATTCATGGGGTCGCAAAGAGTTGGACATGACTAAGCGACTGAACTGAACTGAACTGAACATAGGAGCACCTCAATATATAAGACAAATGATAACAGCCATAAGATTTTCTTTTATAATCCTTCTGAATATTTTATTTTCACAAGAGGTACATTTTTTATTATGTGCCGTTTATTCATACTCACTTTCTTGTGATAAAAACTGAAGTCTAATTTGATAGTACTGATTAGCAAGCAAGGATAGGAAATATTAAAAACAATAGTGGCTCAGTATTGGTGATGGGTCTGGGGGGCAGAGGAGCCACAGGAAAGACAGAATGGTAGAAAGGGAAAGGCGTGAACTGTCAAGAATGACACTGGCATCACTGACTCTCAGTTAGCTCTCCCTATCTTAAATAGAAAATGAATTCCAAATGAATCAAAGCCCCAAATGTATCAAATGAAGTGATACATGTATTATAAGGAAAATTTGAAGACTGCTTGTGTATCCTTAGGAAGTCAAAGACCTTTCCAAGGAAAACAAGAAACATGAAAAAAAAGATGACCAGATTTTATTGATGAAAAACAAAAAATTCGCTGCTTCACTCCTATTAGGATGGCTACTATGAAGAAGAAGAACAACAACAGAAAACAAGCATTGGCATGGGGCAAAGATGTGGAAAAAGTGGAACCCTTGTACATTGCTGATGGGAATTTAAAATGGTGCAGCTGCCACAGAAAATGGTATGGCAATTCCTTAAAAAAATTAAACACAGAATTATCATTTGATCCGGCAATTCCACTTCTGGGTGTATACCCAAAAGCAACGGAAGCAGGGACTTGAATAAACACATACCCAAGTTCATTGCAGCATTATTCACAATAGCCAAAAAAGTGGGAGTAACCCAAAAGGCCACCAACAGATGAATGAATAAACAAAACAAGACATATACATGAAATATTATTTAACCTTAAAAAGGAGAACAATTCTAAACCATGCTCCAACATGGAAGAAACTCAGGGACATTGTGCCAGTTGAAATGAGCCAATCACAAAATAGCATATATTATATAACTCCAGTAATATGAGGTACCCTGAGGAGTCAAATTCATAGAGACAGAAAAGTAGAATGATGATTGCCAGGGTTTGGGGAGAGAGGGAGTCGAGAGATAGTGTTTGATGAGTACAGAATTTCAGTTGGGAAAATGGAAAAAGATGGACGGTGGTGATGGTTGCACGAAGGAGCATGATGAAAGGGTTGAGAATGTGTGTGAGTCCTGCAGTCAGTCTGCCTGCAGTGAGTACTAATGCCACACTTACAACACTGTGTCCTTGGGCAAATCACTTAATTTCTCTGTAGCTCAGTTTCTTCTATAAAATATAGAAAGTAATAGTAACTACCTTACTGGGTTGTCATGAGGACTACATTTTTAATGAGAATAACATGTAGAAATAATACAGCCCCATGGCTGAATTCCAGAGAAGGCAATGCCAGTGTTCCAGTACTGGCAACACTCCAGTATTCTTGCCTGGAAAATCCTATGGACGGAGGAGCCTGGTAGGCTGCAGTCCATGGGGTCGCTGAGTCAGACATGACTGAGCGACTTCACTTTGACTTTTCACTTTCATGCATTGGAGAAGGAAATGGCAACCCACTCCAGTGTTCTTGCCTGGAGAATCCCAGGGACGGCGGAGCCTGGTGGGCTGACCCCCATAGACAGGGGTCTATGGGGTCACACAGAGTCGGACACAACTGATGCAACTTAGCAGCAGCAGCATGGCTGAATTCAGAAACATCTATTAAAATTTAGACTTCCCAGGTAGCTCAGTGGTAAAAAAATCCACTTGCCAAGCAGCAGACATGGGTTCAGTCTCTGGGTCAGGAAGATCCCCTGGAGAAGGAAAAGGCAACTCACTCTAGTATTCTTGCCTGGGATAGCCCATGGACAGAGGAGCCTGGCTAGCTACAGTCTGTGGGGTCACAAAAGAGTTGGACATGACTTAGCGACTAAACAATAACATTAAAGTTTTAAATACACCTACCCCTTGATCTGTCAATTCCACTTTCAGGTCAAGTCAAGACTTAATGAAAAATGGTTGGTTTTTCCTGTTATTTGTATCATCATCATAATTATTCCTATGCAGCTATTTATTCTGACATGGAAAAATCTTTCAGCCTATCATATGTGTGTGTGTCCTTGGCTGTATATGTATTTTTCCCTTGAGATCTGTTTCTTTCCTTATCCCCATCACCACTACTTAATCTTAGTCTTCCCATGTCCTTCACTTAGCATTATACTCTGGGTTCATTCTTTATGAGTATAAAGAAGTTAGATACCATACTAGGAAATTAAGGTCACATGATAAGCCTACAACTGGGTCAGGAAAAGAAACTGTTGACTAGGTCCTGCTCACACCACCCCTCAATGAGGAGCGTGTCTGGGGTGTCTAACGAATAGCTAAGTGTGGCCAGAATGGAATGAGCAAGGGGGAAAGAGATAGAAGGTGCAGTCAGAGGTGACTGTAAGAGATGGATCACCCAGGGCAGTGCTTCTCAAGCTCTAACATGCATATGAATCATCAGGATGTGTTAAAAGCAGATTCTGATTCAGTAAGACAAGGAAGGACACATGATTCTGTATTTCTAATCAGATCCTATGTTGCTGTTTTTAGAAAATAGACCATATTTGAGTACAGTGTAGATCTTGTAGGCCTTTGCTGGAATTTTAGTAAAAATTCTAAGGAAGATGGGAAGCTACTGGAGTGCTCTGAACCAGAAGTGTGGTTTAACATTTTAACAGAGCAGTCTGACTTTTAAGAATATCATGTACCTAAAACCCATGAGCACATATTGTTACCACTCGCAGCAGCAATGCTCATAATAGATCCAAATGAATCAATGTAAATATCCATTAGGATGGATACATAAATTATGATATATTTGTATAATGGAATACTAAAAACCATGGAAAAAGAATGAACTACTGCTACAAGTAACAATGTGGATAAACCTCACAGACATTAACTTAAGAAAAAAAAGAATACACACTGTATGATCCTATATATGCATGTGTGCATGCTAGGTTGCTTCAGTCTTATCCAACTCTTTGCAACCCTATGGACTGTAGCCCCACAGGATCTTCCTTCCATGGGATTTTCCAGGCAAGAATACTAGACTAGGTTGCCATGCCCTCCTCCAGAGGATGATCCCATATATATGAAGCATTACAAATGGCAAAATTAATCTATGGAGGCAGAGATCCAGATAGTGGCTGCTTTTAACAGTAGGAGAGGCAGGAGGAAGCCTCCTAGGTTGCAAATGTTATATATATTGATCTGGATGGTAATTATATAGGCATAAATGTATTTAGAAATTCATTGACCTCTATACACAAGATCTGTACACTTTACTGTGTCTATGATATACTTCAGAAGAAAATAAGAGGTTGTAAGGGAGCAGGGTAAAAACTGCAAAAGCCACTGGGAGGCTGTAGCACTAATCCAAGGAAAAGATGGGGGGCTGGAGTAGAGTGATAGCAGTGGAGATACAAAGTGGTTACACTGTGGAAATGTTTGGAATTTAGAACTAAAAATTGTTTTCTGATGGACTGAATAAAAGGATGTGAGAGAAGGGGAAGAGTAAGAAGTGATCCCAGGTTTGTAGTAGCCTGAGCACAGCATACTGGTGCCACTTATGGAGATGGAGAAGCCTGTAGGAAGAGTAGATTTGGTGGATGAGAATGGGGTCAAAATGAGGAATTGGGGTTTGCATACGTTAATTTGAGATGTTTGTGGATATACAGGTGGCTATGTCAAGCAGGCAGTCTGTAGCTATAGCCAAAGTCTGGGCTAGCAATAGAAATTTGAAGTCATCAGTTATATAGCTGGTGTTTGAAATTATGAGACTAGACAAGCTCCCCTAGGAAGTGGGTGTAGATGCAGAAGAGAGCACAAGTGTGATCTGAATCAGGGCCACTCCAGGAATGTACAGGAGTCAGGGAGAAGAGGAGGCAAAGGGGTCTAAGCTGGTGTGGTCAGGGAAATAGGATGAGAACTAAGAAATGCTTTCCCAGAAAGGAACTAAAGAATGTGCTTCAAGGAGTGATCAGTGATCAACCATGTCAAGAGTTGCTGAGAAACTGAGTGTGATGAAGACAGAGATTAATTATATTGACTAGTAAACATCTGAAACTATGCCTGTCACACAGTAAGCGTTCAAATATCATAGGCTACATGAAGAATATCATAAAGCCTGTGTAAATCAAATCATTGTTCTTGGCAGGAGATCGTGTTTTACAGTGAAGAAAGTAAATGTTCTTCAGCAACAAGCTCACTCTTTTACTCTTTCCCTCCAGCTCTTGATATTTTGGCTTAAAATGGGCAAGAGTAAAGGATCTTCTCCTAGGGAAATAGACTAGCTTTCAGTCCTAGAGATGATAGACAAATGAAGTGTTTTATTGGCCTGTTCTGTATCTTAAAGACTTAAAGGGAATGTCCTTCTTCAGGGAAACAGGAATACCATGTATTCAACCTCCCTGTGCTTCAATTTCCTCATCAACAAAATGGGATTATCATGCTTATTTCATGATGTGTAACAAAGAGTCAGTTAAGTTCAGTTCAGTCGCTCAGTCATGTCCAACTCTTTGTGACCCCATGGACTGCTGCATGCCAGGCCTCCCTGTCCATCACCAACTCCCGGACTCATGTCCATTGAGTCGATGATGCCATCCAGCCATTTCATCCTCTGTTGTCCCCTTCTTTCTCAGCATCAGGGTCTTTTCCAATGAGTCAGGTCTTGGCATGAGGTGGCCAAATTATTGGAGTTTCAGCTTTAGCATCAGTCCTTCCAATGAATATTCAGGACTGATTTCCTTTAGGATGGACTGGTTGGATCTCCTTGCTGTCCAAGGGACTCTCATGAGTCTTCTCCAACACCACAGTTCAAAAGCATCAATTCTTACAGGTATTAATATACACAAAAGTTTAGAACAATGCTAAGGCACATAGTAAGTGCTAAATAAACAGTAGATACTTATCATATTATCATAATGATATCAGTGTCCTCCAGCTAAAGACTACCAGGAACATGCCTCTAATTAAAAAAAAAAACCACATCATGGACCTGCTGCAGTGAAGGAGACACATACTGTGGGAACTGTGAGGAGTCTCAGTGAGAAGGTTTTAGAAAAAGATTTATACCATATAGACTTATGCCAAGTGATTTGGGGGAGGTTCAAAGATCATTTGAACTGGGTACTGCCAGAAAGTTGGAGTGCTTCCCATGATTGGAGATCTTAAGCCTTCTTATCTAGAAGGTAAAAAAAAAAAAAAATCAAGCAGATCTAAATGGCAAATAGTAAAGACGCAGCAGCACTCCTATCAGTCAGGGCTGAGGGTGCTCGGTCATTCTGCAGTTTAGACAATGTTCCTACCTTTGTTTGCTAACATAATTACAGAGCGGTCTTGCCTGATGGTGGTGATCTGTGAAACTGTCTCAGCAGGGACTAGCTGAGAGTGCCACGTCCGCTCCTAGCTATCAGTTGGATAGTTTTCTTTCTCATTCTGTGTAAAATGACCTGTGCTTTGAGGGGGTGATTAAAAGACTTCAGGAAGACTTTCAATTTCCTCTGACAATATCTGACTAATGAGTCATCAAAGAGAACGTGGAGAAGTGGGTGAGAGGGTACACTGATTGAGAACTCGGATTGCTTAGTGCTAGATGCACCCATCATCCGTGCTTTGCAGATGAGCTGCTCTCTGGGACCTCTCTGAAAAAGATAGAAAATTAATGGGTGACTCAAAGTGAGCCCAGGGAGAAAGTATCAACAGGAGGTGAGAGGAGTTTGCTTCTGGCTCTTGGAGCAAAGGGATCCTGGCACACATTGCAGGATAAGATGGCATTGTCCTAGGTAACCTCAAGCCATTAGGAAGATGAAGTGGAAAAAACAGTTTCATAGTGAGTAGGAATGACCTTCCCTGAGGGACGGAGCCCATGGAAAACTCCCAGCCAGAATGTACATCCGGAAAACCGAGATACCAAGGAGAAATATCAAGGAAGAGAAAGGAAGTTTCCAGGGGTCTGAAATGTAAACAACCAGGAATGGTGGTGTAGTATGGCCACTAGCCCTCAGAAGGAATCTTTTGGTTCAGATAATCATTGTGGAAATGTGGGGGACTGAATGCAAGCTTTCTAGAAGGTTCTGAAACTCTGGTGCCAGCCTTCATTTGAATCAGGCTAGGAAGGTTTTTTATTTAGAATTCCAGCATTTGCTCACTCTACCTAGTTAAGTCCTTGTTTATATTTTGCTTGCCTTTCTCCATGTAAAATTATCCTATAAAACCATGGATTGCCAGAAAATGACTGACATGTTGACAGAATTAAGGCAGCCTTGGAAGAAAACTTATGACCAATCTAGATAGCATATTCAAAAGCAGAGACATTACTTTGCCGACAAAGGTCCGTCTAGTCAAAGCTATGGTTTTTCCTGTGGTCATGTATGGATGTGAGAGTTGGACTGTGAAGAAGGCTGAGTGCCGAAGAATTGATGCTTTTGAACTGTGGTGCTGGAGAAGACTCTTGAGAGTCCCTTGGACTGCAAGGAGAATCAACCAGTCCATTCTGAAGGAGATTAGCCCTGGGATTTCCTTGGAAGGAATGATGCTAAAGCTGAAACTCCAGTACTTTGGCCACCTCATGTGAAGAGTTGACTCACTGGAAAAGACTCTGATGCTGGGAGGGATTGAGGGCAGAAGAAGGGGACGACAGAGGATGAGATGGCTGGATGGCATCACTGACTGGATGGACGTGAATCTGAGTGAACTCCGGGAGTTGGTGATGGACAGGGAGGTCTGGCGTGCTGCGATTCATGGGGTCGCAAAGAGTCGGACACGACTGAGCGACTGAACTGAACTGATGTTAGACCAGTTTCAGGATCTGAAAGACCACAAGAGAGGTCAGATAGAGTGGGCTCAGGCAGAGAGGGTCAAAGAGGCAAGCTGTGGAGTTTGGAGAAACTTCCTGCCTGGCCTCTATCCCCATGGGCTCTAAGAGGACAATAAATATTATTACATCATTCTCACCCTTCCTCTACAATGCTTATTCTCTGTGGTATTACATAATTCACCAACCAAATTGGAGTCTGTGGCTTTGGATCCAAAGAGATCCAGATGATCAGCCTCCTTTGGTTACTAGTTACCTGATCTCAAGCATGAAACCCTATACCACAGTTTCCTCAGCCTGTAAAATGCAGCCAGTAATACCTTCCTTGCAAGGTTATTGTGAGACTTAGAGGTAATATTTGTAAAAAGGCAAGCCCAGGGAGGAGGAAACAAAGGATGATGAAGCCAATCAAATCTACTGTGATGCTTTCCACATCTCATGTCAAGTGGGAATATTTTGGGAGAGGAATTTTTAAATGTCTTCAAAATATAAAATGACTTAAAAAAAACCTATTGACTAACATAATGCTCAACTCAAAGGGACATTTGTTATTTTGCACTATTAAGTCTCCCTATCCTAAATATCAAAGTAGCAAGATTTTCTAAGAATAGCAATTGAAGGATATATAGCATATCCTAATAGCCTGAAAAATAATTGCTGAACAGATGTTGACCATGAAAGACGTTAAAATTTGTCTCTGATGTTTAAATGTTTCTGTGTATGTAAAGGTCATTAAGTTTACCTAAAATCATTGGTTTGAGTAAACTCTGGATAAAGCAATATGATATTGATTTTGTGCTAAATCAAAATAAGATTTCTTTCTACAAAATCGCAATTGATGACATTTGTTTACTTAAGGTATAATAGAAAATAGCCAAGATGTCCTAAAACATTGTTGGGGGTGGTGGGGGGGTGTAAGATAATAGAAGGAAGTCATAACCTACTGCAATACCAATTTTATCTACATCATCATATTTCTCATGAGGGTAGCATACTTTGGTTTTGTGTTAGAAAACTCCACAGTAGTTTGTCATGTGTAGGAAACAAAGGTGACATCACATTGACCAGTTCTTAGTGGCTTTGGTGAGAAGCAGTGAGAAACTGGTGTTGATTGAGCTCTGCCTTCCATGCATCACCTGTCATCAGTGGCACAGGTTTTTGAGACCGTCCTCCAGAATCAAAGGTAGGGTCTGTGGCTTCGAAGCAAGGGTAAGTTTGGCCCTTAACTCTCAAACCATGAAACGAAGCAGGTAGCCTCACAGATGTCCTGGTGTGTGCACTGATTTTTGTGCTTGGTCCATCTCAGCGGTCCTCAATTTTTTTAGCTAGCCAACCCATGCTGAAGCTGGTGAGTTAACTGGGTTCGGTATTAAAATTTGAACTGAAATTCAAAGGGAAAGTAAAAATTTGAACTGAAATTCAAAAGGAAAGAAAGGTTGGCTGGAAAGCCTCAAGTAATTTGGATGTACCTCCCCCTTACCCACTGCTAGCATGCTAAAGGTTTTGGGCATCTTCTCCCCAACTGGGCAATTCTAGGCCAACCTCCTTGGCTGCAAAAATGCACAGAGGTGAGAAGCTGGCCTGGCCTGGGCAGAACTGAACTGATTTCTTAGAAATCTGACATCTGTACTGTGAGATCTGGACGGGGGAAAGGCAGCAAATCTCTTAGAACAACAGTTCTGGGGAACTAGCTGCTGCTGCTAAGTCGCTTCAGTCGTGTCCGACTCTGTGCGACCCCCACAGACGGAAGCCCATGAGGCTCCCCCATCCCTGGGATTCTCCAGGCAAGAACACTGGAGTGGGTTGCCATTTCCAAGTAGGGTTTAATCAAAATGAGACTTAAAAAGGCTGAACACTGTGCAAATGTTACAGTTAGTTATGTAAAAGTGCAAATGCTGGTTTGAATCTTGGCTCCACTGTATACTGACAGCGTGACTCTAGGCAAGCTACTTAACCTCTCTGTGCTTCAGGTTCCTCATCTATAAAATGGGAATAATAATTGGATCGCCTTACTAAGTTATCATGAAATAAAATATGAGAATACATAAAATTCTCAGAATAGTGGCTGGCATTTACTATGCACTCAGTAAAAATTAGTTACTAGTATTAGTGACATATTTCTTTATTAAAATAGCTAATGGATGTGAAAAATTATTTGCAGTGTTACAGTAAAGAGACTTCACTCTGCCGTTTTCATTTTCCCTCCTCGTTGATAGAAGTTGGGGCAAGGGTTGATGAATTGTTGCTGCTGTTGTTTTTTAGTCACTAAGTTGTATCCAACTCTTCTGCAACCCCATGGGCTCTAGCCCACTAGGCTCCTATGTCCATGGGATTTCCCAGGCAAGAATATTGGAGTGCATTGCCATTTCCTTCTCTATGGGATCTCCCCAACCCAGGGATTGAACCCGTGTCTCTTGCTGGGCAGACATATTCTTTACCACTGAACCACCTGGGAAGCCCAAGTTGATGAATAGTATTTATTTTTCTCCTTCTATCTACTTAATAATAAGAAGTAGGTTTGAACAATGAAAATCTCATAATAATATGAAATAAATTTTAAAAGGCTTCTTCTGTGTATTTCTAATACCTCCTGTTGACTTTCAGCATATGTACTGTGAAAGGTATAGATTTTTTTTTAATTAGCTCTAAGCAGTTAAATAATGTTTGCTGTAAAATCTCACTAAGGCAAGTATAAATAATTATGAATACTTTTTCATAACCATACTTCTCAAAACAGTTTCTTCTATACTGTAATATGGTCTTTCAACATTAATCTTTTTACTTAGCAGCAGCAGATATGTGCTTTCTCAAAGGGAAATTTAGATTAACTAACAATTTTTCTTTTTTTCTCATCTGTTATTTTATTTCGGTTCCATATATTCTGTTACTAGTTTGTAGTTTATATTCAGGTTTTTATTGCTTTAACAAGGGCTTTCCTGGTAGCTCTGGTGGTAAAGAATCTGCCTACAATGCAGGAGACGTTGGTGCAATCCCTGGGTTGGGAAGATCCCATGGAGAAGGAAATGGCAACCCACCCAAGTATTCTTGCCTGGGAAATCCCATGAACACGGCAGCCTGGTGGGCTACAATCCACAGGGTCTCAAAAGAGTCAAACACAACTCTGATTAAACACACACACACATTTCTTTAATAAGTTGATAATAAAGACCAGCTAACTCAAGGAATGAAGTAATTTCCTTCTAATAATACTTAATCATTTGTTGATTTAAAGTAAAATTAATCCTTCCTGAGTAGGTTCCAAAGACAATCTCAATACATTAGGGATCTAAATGTTTTTAAAAATATATAAAGCTGTACAAATACCATAGGGAAACATGGGTGGCTGCTTCTTCAACTTTAATACAAGAAAAGGCTTTCAAAATAAAGACTCAAAATGCAGAGGCAATAAAGCATTATTCATTTGAATACATGAAAATTTTTTCAATTTTTTTCATGGCATAAAAACCCCATGATAAAAGTAAAAGACAAATGACAATCTGGGAGAAAATATTTGCAATATATTCCACAAATAAGAGATCAATATTGCTAATGTATAAAGAACTGAGAGACAAGGGACAAAAACCAATGAACAGATAGTTCCCAAAACAAGACATATAAATGGCCCTCAAATGTGAGGAAATGTTCAAGTTTACTCATAATTAAAGAAATGCAAGTTAAAACAAGACTGAGGTACCATTTCTTGCCTATCAGATTGGCAAAAATTAAAAAGCAAGACTACACATTCTGTTGTAGAGACTGTGGGAAAATAGGTATTCTCAAATTGGTACAACCTTTCTGAAGGGAAATACCTAGGTGGCAGTACCTAACAAAACTATAAGGCACCTGCCTTTGACCCAGTCATCCCACTTCTGGAATTCTAGTCTGACGGTATACCTCCAACACAACAAAAATGTAAAAACACAAGGTTATTCACTGAAGCACTATTTATAACAGCAAAATATTGGAAATAATCTAAGTACTTCTGGTAGGCAGAATACTGCCTCTCCCCAAAATAAGTCCATGTCCTAATGCTCAGAATCCATGAATATATTACATTACATGGCAAAAAGGGCAAATGTAGTTAATTAAGGAACTTGAGATGGGGAGATTATCCTGAATTATCCAGGTTGGCCCAATGTAATCGCAAGTGTCATTGGTGAAAGATGGAGGCAAGAGAGTCAGAGTTAGAGAGAAAGATGCTACACTTCTGGCTCAAAGAGGAAGGAAGGCGACATGAGCCAAGGAATTTGGGCAGCCTCTAGAAACTACAAAAAGCAAGGAAAGGGATTCTCCCCTAAACCTTCCAGAAGGAATGCAGCTCTGCTGACAGCTTGATTTTCTTCCAATGAGACCCATTTCAAACTTCTGGCTTCCAGAACTGTGTAAGAATTAAAGATTTTAAAATTAAAAAAAAATAAAAATGAAAATTTGTCATACTAATAGGAAATTAATACAGTGCCCAAACATAATGTGAATAAATTATAATATATACACACAATGGAGCTTTATGCAACTGTTAGAAATGAGGAACAGCTCTATGAACTGACTGGAATGATCCCCATGATAAACTGTTAAATGAAAAAAGCAAGGTACTAAAGGGTATCAGTAGTATGCTACCTTTCATGTAAAAAAGAAGGGGTCATAGGAAAATACACGTCTCTCAGTCTATTGTGCAAAAGATGCAGCAAGGGTAAACCGAAGACTAGAAGATCAGACACTTACAGAGACAGCATGGGAAAGGATGTATAAAGAGGATATTAGGCATAGGTTAGCAAGGATGAGGACGGAGGGCTGCTTCTTTGAGTGTATAGCTTTTGTATAGCTTTAATTATTAGAATGTTTTGTTTCATATACTCCCCTACCCTGTAACTAAATTCAACCTGGATATGGAGAGAATACAAAGTATAACTGTATTGCAAATAAAATAATCACCCTGAAGGAGCCTAGGAAGAACTAATCTAATTTACAGGAAAAGAGTACCTTGACTTGACAGTGTAAAAGGGAAAAGAACATGCAAATAATGTTCTCTGGTTAGTGAACCTGTTTCTCATCAGGATACGTACTGGCAATCCTGTAAATATTTCCTGTTTCCACTAGGATTGAAGTGAATATATTGTAGAAAATGAGAGCCAGGTTTTTCACTGTTTGAGAAAAAAACTTAAATATAAAGAAAAAGGAAAGGCTAGAATGAAACATCATAATGCACTGGAATTAGATGCATCAGGATGAACTCATGGTTTAGAATATGAAATACTTCTATGTATAAGTTTGTGTATATCCATGGGTTGGTATATAAATACATGTCTTTGCTGAAAGGATCTAGGAATAATGGCCATAGCAGCAAGCACACTTAAGAGCCCAGATCTTGGTTTCTAAACACCATTTTCTAAAAACCAGGACTCTTTGAATGAGTGATTAATTCCAGGCCTGGGACAGGAGCAATATATATGAACTAACTTATGATCACAGATAATGAGCAAAAAATGATGGGATATGCCAAAGGGACATAGGAATCAACTGGAAGGAATTCCCAATGGTCAAAATAACTTCAGCCATAAAATAAATAATCATGGTACTAAATTATAACCCATAGAATAATATGTCCATACAACCATATTGGTATAATGAGTGAATAAATACATGGAGATGGAATAGCTTTTCCAGTGAACAAATATAAATGGAATGAAGGAAATAAAAAGTTACCATTAGGCAAACACCACAGTAATCATTTTTCCATGTAAGATCCCACCAATGGATGCTAAAAGCAGTAGGCAAAAGTTTGAGGAGAAGCAAGACAGTAACAGACTCTCAACATATCTCTTCAAAGATATTTATCAATAAGAAAAAATAGTAACTTTCCCTTAACCAAGTGACCAAAGTTTAACATTACTAGTAATAAGACCTACCAACAGTATTCTCTGATAAGATGCAATGAGAAAGACATAACAGCATTCTGTGGTTTAAGAATAAGGTGTAAAAAGTGCACAAACTCAATCTAGTCTTGAGAAAAAGTTGGAAAAACCCAAAGTGAGAGAAATTATACTAAATAACCAGTACTTATACAAAAAGTACTTATCATGGAAGCAAAGGAAAGAATGAGAAACTGTCACAGAGCAAAGGAGACTAACAAGAAACAACAGTTAAATGCAATATGAGATCTGGGATCCCTGAAACACAAAAGGAATATGAGGAGAAAACCTGGTGAAATTTCAGAAAGATCAGTAATTTAGTCAACAGTGTTGTACTGAAGTTAATTTGCTGGTTTTGGTCACTGTACTATGATTTTATAAATTGTTAGTATTGAAGAAAGCTGAACAAAGGGTATATGTAAACTCTCTCCTATTGATGGTTTAGCAACTTCTCTACAAATATATTATCTCAAGCTAAAAGATTTCTTAAAATCTAGATTCACTCTAATTCTGCATTTTAGTAACTTTACTCAAGAATAATGATATTTTAGCTTTCCCTCTTATATTAAGTATTAAGGATGTTTATAGGGTTATTTTTTCTCTCTAAAATCCTTCTCCCCCTGTTGCCCCATATTTTAAGGAGGAAAATGATATAGGAACAAGACACATATGAGAAATCTAAAGATTTTAACAGCAAGCCTACCTTACATTATTTCTGAGATAAATGGGGTAAGTCTGGGTGTGTATACATTGTATGTATTATGAAGATTTTAGAGGAAAGCAAAAATAATTATTAAAGCCATGGGATCATTTGTTAATCAATAGTTTTGGGCCCAAAACTCTGCATACACTGGACATTCAGTAAATGAGTTAATAAATAAGAATATACTTAATGAATTGAGTTAATAAATAAATTAGATAAATAAATAAGAGTTAATAAATACTCCCTGCTTGCTCAAGCAATGACTCTGACTAGATTTATGAAAATAGAATTACAGATGAGGGAGGAAACTAAGAGGAAAAGCTTCCTGATCCTCTATAACTGGATTCATTGGTCTCATTTAAGATTGTGAACAAACCTAAAACCAGTGTTCCCCTTAGAGAATTTGAGTGCAGGAAGGCTCTTGCAGCCAGCCTGGAGGAGCTAGGCAGCAAAGGATCAACTTGGCGGTTTGACCCTTCTTTGTTATTTGTTTACCTTTGTAGAAGGTCATGTCTATGGTACCAATGACTTTCAATAATTATTTTTCTTTCATTTCTCAACATAGACAATATACAGGAATTCTTAGTGTTTTCATTAACTCCTCTAAGGGATTTCAGACAAATTAATATCTTGTCCCACACTTGAAGACTTGCTGAACATTTTTAGAAGTTTCTTTAAAAGTTAGAAAATTCATTAGGTATATTCTTTGCATTTATACCCAATCCTTCATAGTATAGTTAACTTATTTCCCTTCATTCCACCTTTAGTAAAAAAAGACACTAGCAGCTTACCACTGTCTTGCAGTTCAGGCACTTGAAGATCACTAACAGGTCAAGATGCTCATTTCAGAGGGCCTGGGCCCAGGTGAACAACTTCTTCATCTGAGCCAGTAACAGACCTAACTATGAAATTCCTAATCTTTACTGCTCAGTATTTAACTTCATGCTTATAAAGAATAAACCTTATACTCAAATAACTGGATATTCACATTCAAAAGAATGAAAATGGACTCTTACTTCATACTATATACAAAAAATGAACTCCAAATGGAACAAAAACATAAATATAAAAGCTGAAACTATAAAACTCTTAGAAGAAAACACAGGTGCAAATCTTAATGATCTTGGATTTGGCAACACTTTCTCAGATTATGATACCAAAATCATAAGCAACAAAAGAAAAAATAAATTGGACTTCACTGAAATTTAAAACTTGTATGTATCAAAGAACACTGTCAAGAATAGAAAGAACCCACAGAATGGGAGAAAATATTTGCAAATCTTATATCTGATAAGGATTGAGTATCCAAATAAATAAGGAACTCTTACAACTCAACAAGAAAAAGACAAACAACCCAATTTGGAAATGAGCAAAGAACTAAAAAAGATATTTCTCCAGAGATGATATACAAATGGCCAATAAGCACATGAATAATACTTAATGGTATTATTACTCATTATGGAAATTCAAAAGTACAATAAGATACCACTGTAAACCCACTCAGAATGGCTATAATTTTTTATTAAGGGAAAATAACATGTATTGGTGAGGATGTGGAGAAATGGTAATCATGATACACTGTTATAGGAATGTGAAATAGTAAAGCCACTGTGGCAAACATTAGTGGTTCTGGGATAAATTAAACATAAAATTGATACATGATTGAGCAATTCTACTCCTGATATATATACTCAAAGGAATTGAAAAGTAGGTATTCAAACAAAAATGTGTACAAGTATTTCTATAAGCAGCACTATTCACAATAGCCAAAGGGGAAACAATATTACTGTCTTTAAACCAGTGGATAAACAAAATGTTGTATATTTACACAATGGAATGAATAGGAGTGAAGTACTGATTCATTACACAACACAGATGAACCTTGAAAAGATTACACTAATTGAAATAAGCCTGACACAGAAGACTACATATTATATAATTCCACATACATGAAATGCCCAGAACAGGGAAATCCATCAGGACAGAGAGCAGATTAGTGGTTGCCAGGGTCTGAAAGGATGGGAGAATGAGAAGTGATTGCTTAATGGGTATGGGGCTTCCTTTTGGGGTGAGGGAAATGTAATGGAATCAAGTAGTAGTGATAGTTGTACAACACTGTGAATGTACTAAACATCACTGAATTGCACACTTTAAAATGGTGAATTTTATATTGTGTGTGTTTTACTGCAATTTAAAAAAAAAAGAATCTCAGAAGAGGGAGGTTAAGAGCAGGTACCCAGGATGGGGACATGGCAGAAATGAGTTTCAGAGGAATAAGTTGAAGACAGTTGTGAATGAAGGCAGTAGAATCAAGCTGCTGTATCCTTCCTTACAGCTCCCACTGGGGGTGAACTTGTGTTAATCACACTTTCTCTTATTCCAAGCTACTTCTTGGTTAAGTCCCCTGACACTTCTAAGTCTTGGGCCAGTTCCCACTTGGTTATCCTTTTGCTGTAGATGGAGTGGGCTGCTTTCTTCTCTTCAGTACCTGCTCTACATTTTGCGTTCCTTGTCACCACAGGACTCTCTACAAAGGAAACACTGTACTTGCTTGCTTTCCTTAGACATCAAGCCCTTCTTAGTCTGAGATGTTGGTACAGCTTTCACCTCCAAAAAAATAAATAAAGAAAGAAGATGAAGGGCATAAGAATTAGAGATATTGGGAGTTATAAGGATTTAAGCAATTTCAATTTCTCATAAGCTATTTGCTCTTATTTGCTGTTTTAATTTTTATATATTTGAAGAAGCATTTACTGAGTCTACACTGTATTTCACATTGTAAATATAACTCTAGCATATGCCACTGTATAGACAAATTACAACCATGGCTTAAAACAGTACAGATTACTATCTTTACCTGTGAACATCGGCAGTCCAACACAGGTCTGAATGGGCCAAAATCATAATGTCTGCAGGGCTGTGTTCCTTTCTGGAGAGTGTAGAGGCGAATCTGTCGCTAGCATTTCTCAGCTTCTAGAGGCAACCTGCATTCCTTGTCTGGGGGTGCCTTCCTCCATCTTCAAAGCCAAAAACATTACATCACTCTGACTCTTTGGTCTTTAACTCTCTGCTGCTGCTGCTAAGTCGCTTCAGTCATGTCCGACTCTGTGCAACCCCATAGACGGCAGCCCACCAGGCTCCCCCATCCCTGGGGTTCTCTAGGCAAGAATACTGGAGTGGGTTGCCATTTCCTTCTCCAATGCATGAAAGTGAAAAGTCAAAGTGAAGTCACTCAGTTGTGTCCAACTTCGCAACCCCATGGACTGCAGCCTACCAGGCTCCTCCGTCCATGGGATTTTCCAGGCAAGAGTACTGGAGTGGGGTCCCATTGCCTTCTCCACTTAACTCTCTACTTTTAAGAATCTGTGTGTTTAGATTGGGTCCACATTGATAATCCAGGATAATTTTCTCACCTCAAAGTCTACTCCCTGAGTCACATCTGCAATAGTCCATTTGCCATATAAAGTAATATATTCATAGGCTTCAGGGATTAGGGTGTAGACGTCTTTACAGGGTCTTTATTCTGCCTGCCACATTCATACCACAAATATCTGGTTATTTGCAGCATACCTCACCATCTTCCAACCAAATAAGATGAGACGTTCCTTGAATATAGAGCCTGTACCTTTTACATGTCTGAATCCTGCTTAGCATGTAACACATAATTTCATATATGTTAAATAACTGTATTTTTGCTTTGTAACTATACTTATTTTCTTAACACCAAATGCTATACAGGTGTATACAGCCTTTGCTTACAGGTCAAAGGCTGGCTCTTGTGTAATTTTTTTGTCATTAGTTTGTTGCCTGCTCTTAGTGAACAATTAATAAACTGCCCTCTAATCTTTACATGGACCATGACTGCTTTACCTACAAAAACACTGCAGAACAGCAAGGACCCATGGAATCTTTTCTTCCCTCCTTTTTTTCTGCTTTGTCCTTGTAGTTTCTATCCTATTTTTAAAATACCAAAATGCTTTTCTGGCTACTTAGATCATATATTATGGGCTTCCCTGGCAGCTCAGATGGTAAAGAGCCGCCTGCAATGTGGGAGACCCGGGTTCGATCCCTGCGTTGGGAAGATCCCCTGGAAAAGGAAATGGCAACCCACTCCAGTACTCTTGCTTGGAGAATTCCATGGATGGAAGAGTCTGGTGGACTATGGTCCACGGGGTCACAAAGAGTTGGACACGACTGAGGAACTAACACTAGGTCATATATAATTGATTTAGGTGTGCCATCTATTGGCATTTTTAAGAACGTATTCATTTTTACCTGAGATACTTGGCTGAGTACAGCCATCCATTCACTATCTGCAGTAACAGAGGCTAGACAAAGTAGTGAGAAACTGACTTTTGCTGATGATCTGAAAACATTAAATTGAGTAGTGTGAATTCTCCTCAGCTCAACTGCAACCAATTTGTAAACAAAAGAGAAACCTTTTTGATCTGAAGCCTTTTATAAATTTTTATTAACGAGACTCCAATGATTGATTTAACTTAATGATTAACTTATTTAAACTGAAAACTTATTTGGCTTTATCACCAATGTATGCTATATTGTCACTGCCAATCACCAAATACAGTTATGTAGCAAAAGGAAAGAGCAAAGGTTCTCAACCCAGGCTGTGGATTATTGTCCCTTGAAGAGCTTAATACAACTACATGCCTGGCCATGAAGAGATCTGATTGGTCTGGGATGGGACTTGTACATTCAAAAGACCCCCTGAATCGAATCTGAATCTGAATACAGCCAGATTTGGGAACCTGGACAGTGGTATAAGATGTAGCTGAATCTCTAATTCTGGTCCTTTCTTCTGAAAGAAAAACACCAATAATGTAGAATTATCAAGTTATGATTTATCTTTTTTTTTTTACCAAAAAGTAGAACTTAAAAAAAAACCCACTGGGAAACCGATTCTAGTTATCAGGCTTCTTTTAAATAAATGTGTTGCTTTATTTCTTCTATTTCTCCTTTTTAATTGAAGTGCCATTAAATAGAAAAAGAGCCAAGAGACATACCATCACAGACTAGAGATATTAGTAGGCCAAATGTTTTAATTGGGGTTTCTTAAACCTCACCTTATGGCAGAAAGTGAAGAGGAGCTAAAAAGCCTCTTGATGAAAGTGAAAGTGCAGAGTGAAAAAGTTGGCTTAAAGCTCAACATTCAGAAAACGAAGGGTGGCATCTGGTCCCATCACTTCATGGGAAATAGATGGGGAAACAGTAGAAACAGTGTCAGACTTTATTTTGGGGGGCTCCAAAATCACTGCAGATGGTGACTGCAGCCATCAAATTAAAAGACGCTTACTCCTTGGAAGGAAAGTTATGACCAACCTAGATAGTAAATTCAAAAGAAGAGACATTATTTGCCAACTAAGGTCCGCCTAGTCAAGGCTATGGTTTTTCCTGTGGTCATGTATGGATGTGAGAGTTGGACTGTGAAGAAGGCTGAGCGCCAAAGAATTGATGCTTTTGAACTGTGGTGTTGGAGAAGACTCTTTGAGAGTCCCTTGGACTGCAAGGAGATCCAACCAGTCCATTCTGAAGGAGATCAACCCTGGGATTTCTTGGAAGGAATGATGCTAAAGCTGAAACTTCAGTACTTTGGCCACCTCATGTGAAGAGTTGACTCACTGGAAAAGACTCTGATGCTGGGAGAGATTAGGGACAGGAGGAGAAGGGGACGACCCAGGATGAGATGGCTGGATGGCATCACGGACTCGATGGACGTGAGTCTGAGTGAACTCTGGGAGATGGTGATGGACAGGGAGGCCTGGCGTGCTGTAGTTCATGGGGTTGCAAAGAGTCGGACACGACTGAGCGACTGAACTGAACTGAACTGAACTGAACTGAAACCTCACCTTTGAAGAATTTACATGTCATCTCCCACCCTAGGGACCCATTTCTTCCATTTTCAGAGCCATGCTTAGTTTTAGGGACTCTGGGACATTCCAGTCTAGCTTTAGCTGTCTGGGTTCATTCAGCATGTAGGGAAGGACTCATAGGTAGCTTCAGGGGTATTGTGATAATATAATTATTCAATTTAGTCATGGACTCATCCATGTTCATTTTATTATGCTTGATAATTTACAAATATATTCTCATATATATATAAAATCAGAGAAGGCAATGGCACCCCACTCTAGTACTCTTGCCTCTGTCCCATGGACAAAGGACCCTGGTAGGCTGCAGTCAGGCCATGGGGTCGCTGAGGGTCAGACACGACTGAACGACTTCACTTTTACTTTTCATTTTCATGCATTGGAGAAGGAAGTGGCAACCCACTCCAGTGTTCTTGGCTGGAGAATCCCAGGGACCGGGGAGCCTGGTGGGCTGCTGTCTATGGAGTCGCACAGAGTTGGACACGACTGAAGTGACTTAGCACAGCATAGCATAGCATATATATAAAATATGCCATTATGTTTCTTATTTAAAAAGAAATAGCTCCAAGCCCTAAAATGAGACTAGATGTACAACTCCTTTAAATGTGAAACATTTAAGGACCAAGACGATCTTCCCAAATTGCTACAGATGAGTATGCCTCTCCCTTGGCCGCCCCAGTTAGGATGAAAACTCAGGCAGCTTTAGTGTCGGAAGGCTGCTTCAACTGTGTTGATCTACACTATTTTTTGTCATTCTCCATAAAATGAAAAATAAAATAGTAAAGTATATCCTGGTCAACAAGGAAAAACTATCATCCTAACCAACACATGTGTTGGAAGAAATCAATCTGCCGTTGACCTGAGCATTCTTGCTGAGTAGGTCAAGGATACAGGCCCTGCTCTTCGACCAGGCCATTTGTCAGGGTTGTGTTTGCAGTGACCAACTTTGAGGGATGAAGCAACATCTCTTCCCAGTCAGAAAGCAGCCTTGCTCACCATTCATGATAAAAGTGATAGATTCTACAAGCTCACTGTTCTTCACCTATGTCACAAACCCATGCATCCACCTCAACATCCAACCAGGCCCACCTTCATGGGGCTTCCATGGAGCGCAGAGAAGACTAGCAGCAACACTATGCTCATGCTGCCTGCTGTGCTGGGACCAAGGCTTCTGCTAGCATCTGTGAAACAATAGCAGGCTAACTTGTTAACTTGCAAGCAGGGTAAAATTCCAGACCTTTCATGGAGCCTGCTAGTTTGAGGACAAAGATAAGGTGCTGATAGAGATGGTGTTCTGGAAGACACAGGAGAAGGGCCCTTGTTGGTTGGGTTAGAGGGTATCAGAAAGTTCCCTGAGATCTGGAAGCAAATGCTTTTGCACAAGTGGTGGTCAGAGTAGGAGGGTAGAATAAAGATC